>NC_053445.1:14553060-14899893 GCF_007990345.1 Gossypium hirsutum | reverse complement strand
AAATTATGTGATTTTAGTTACTTTAAAGTGCTTGTTAATATGATTCTCTTGGTATGTTGATGATGGTATGAAAATGGTTAATTGTGATATGTTTTAGTTCACATTTGAAATAGGTTATTATGGATGGAAATAACCTTGTTAATATGTATAGGAAGTTATGCATTAGGCAATTTGTATGTTATGTTTGGAAAAGAATGTTTAGTTGATGGACATGGAAGTGCATGTTAAACTATGTCATTTTGGTACCTTTAAGTAATAGTGTATGTGAACCATTGGGATATTGTGATGGCTTTGAATTAGTCATTTATGTTGGCATTTGATTATTAAAATTCACTAGGTTGGGTAAATGTGAAATGGTTAAATTGCTTTAAATTAAGTTTTGATGTTTGTATACAAATTGAGGTGCCTTTGAATGACATATTGGTTAGGTGAATTAAGTTCTTTGAAATGACATATTTATGTATGTTTGAATGATGTTTAGGTGTCTTGAAAGTGTGCATAAATGGTCCAAATGAATATGCATGAAATGGTGTTGGGAATGGCTTGTTTTAGGTAAATTTTTTGTCTATACTGCCTGAGACACGGGCATGTGACTCAGCCGTGTATGATAGCCATGTGTCTCCTGAAGGTTCCTTTGTATGCAAATCAGTGAGTTACACGGCCTGGCACACGGGTTAGGACACGACCATGTGTCCCTAGTTCGAAGGTTACAAGACTTGAGAAATGTGCGTGTGTCTCAGTCATGTGAGGCACATAGGCGTGTGACCCTTGTTTCGCAAATTTTGCAGATGTTTCCTAAACTTTCTAAATTGTTTCAAATTAGTCCTGAATTGCTTTTAAGCTATTTTTAGTGCCTCGAGGGCTCAATCTAGGGACAACGTGTATGCATAAGAATAGTTTATGATGTGATTGAATTGTCGAATGATATAATATTCAAATGTTTCCGATTGTACAGTAATGCTCCATAAGCCTAATTTGACAACGGAGATGGGTTAAGGGTGTTATATTTAGTGGTATTAGAGCTACAATTTAGTCAGTTCTCGGATTGAACGTAGCATGTATGGAGTCTAGAAATACATGCCATTATATAATATGTGATAGTGTGATGCCTCCTGACTCTGCTGGGATTTGTTTCACTTATAGGCAGAGATGTTTTCCAATTGAGCTAATTCTAATAATGCTAAAAGCAATATTCAAGTCGTTGATTAAAAGGTTGCTAATGATGAGCAGAAATTCATCAAGGTTAGAGTAGAGGTTCATAATGTTTATTTTAATAATAATTGTTATGTTTGATGTGTGTATATGAGAATTAAATTTTGCGACTTTACAACTTCCACTCCCTCATCTTCAAAGTCTTATAGAACGGAGTATATTCAATATTTATGTTGATTATGTCTACAAAAGAGGAATCAAAGACTACATGGGTTGAATGAGTAATAATGTGGTCAGAGCTGAGAGTTGGTTAACAAATAGAAAGAGTTCTAGATAAGATAATAGATCTTTCTGAAAACTGTCTGAGATATGCTACGTCGCTGTTAGAAGAAGAAGTTATTCACTGGTAATCGATTTAAATTGGTATGGTATCTAAAGAATGGGTTAGTCGAGATTTCTTCTGAATTGATTATTTTAGTGAAACAGAATAATGTGAGATCACCGATGACTTTAGTAGACAGTGGTGTAGTGTTCAAAATATCAATAGATCCGAATGTTGTTGTTATGGCCGAGTATCTTACAATCATCTCATTTGGATATTCTATGTATTCTTTTATCTTTAATGGCATATGCAGTTATTTTATCTCCAGATGTGGTTCTTATGGTGTGGAGATGTTGGATAGTCATGATGGTAAACAAAGGTATTGATAGTCTAACTGATTAATGACCCGCATTGCTCTATTTTTTGGCACTCTATTCAATTATGTTTTTGCAGAAAATTTGACGGCAAAATTCATGCGTTGATATTTTTCTACTTCTAGTAGTTGTTATTCTGCTTTATGTATATGGAATTGGTGTTGTTTATATCATAGCTGGTTCCAGTGTGTTTGAGCGATATTCTTCTTCTAGATTTTCTTTAGGGTATCATCAATTTCTTTAGCAATCAATATGTCCTTATTATGCTGCATGGTTTTCAAAAGAAATAGTTTGGATGTGGACGAGTATGTCCAAAAGGCTCATAATTTGTATATTCTGATAGTATAGAAATGGGGTATATTCTCAGGAGTTTAATAAAGCTTTATATCTTGGATTTCTTTATATTGGCTTTCTTATTGTTCTTATTGTCTATTTTATCATGTATGACCCATCTGCAAAGAATATACATTGGCTTGAGATTATTATATTTATTATGGTTATGATTCTTGGTTGGATAATAAGAGCATGTTGGCAGATCTTAGTTTTTTTTTGACGTTAAGTTGCTGCACTAATTGTTACTGGAACTATATTGGATTTCCTTTCTCATTTTCTTCGAAATGGAATATTGGTATTTGAAGCATTGTTTCAGCTATATGGTGGTAGCATCTGTCTTATAAGAGCACTGTGGTTTGTCTGATGGAAGGTTTTCGTAAGGAGCAAAATAATACTTCTAATTCATCAGATGGTTGTGGCTCCAGTATAGTTCAATGCTTTGATGTTAATAGTGAGAACAAACTTATTATGTTCTAGTTTTAGCTTTCAAGAAGCGATAAATAATGGTAAAACTGTAGACGGTAGAAGATCAAGCATAGGAGACATAAAAAGGCAAATTAGCACAGGTACAGTCTGAGTGCACTCAAACAACGAAGACATTGAAAAAGCTCGAAGATCAAATAAGTCAACTAATGAGCATGATAAGAGACATAAAAGGCAACTTGGCACAAGCATCCCGAGCAACACCGAAAAAACCCTCGGGGACAAGGAAATGAGCTAATGAAGGCAATAGTGCTCCATTTGGGTAATGTACTGAGTAGCCCGAATAAACCTACTCATGAGGAGGATGAAAAGGGTGCCAATGATCTTCAAGGGGACACCCCTTAACACGATGGTACTGAACTAGAACTAGAAACGGTCGTCGAGCCTGCAGCTAAACCGAAGGATGAGCAAAAAACGAAACCTGTCCTCACAAAAATACCATTTCCCTCATGGTTAGAGGACAAACAAAAATGAGCTAAAACAGAGTTTGTAAGTTTTCTAAACTTATTCAATTCGCTTAATGTTAATTTTCCTCTTAGTGAATTAATAGAGAATGTTCCAAAATACGTCAAATATTTAAAAGAAATAATGGCTAGGAGTAGGAAAATTAAACAAGGAGATCAAATTAACATTGATGCATCCTGTAGTGCAATCATTTCTAAGAAGATCCCCCCCCCAAAAAAAATTAAAAGACTCACTGAGTTTCAAATTCAAATAGAGATAGGGGATATACATTTTAGCAAGTCCCTACATGACCTAGGAGCCAGTATCAATTTAATGCCCTTATAAATTTATAAGAAACTAGTTGATAGATATTCAGTACAACCAAAAGGTGTACTTGATGACATGTTAGTTAAAGCGTGTAATTCTATCATCTTGGTAGATTTTGTTATTCTAGATTTTAAGGAAGACCATAAGATACCTATTCTGTTAGGACAACTGTTTTTAGATACATTTAGGTCCACCATTGACTTAAAAAACAATGAATTAAACATGAAAATCAATGGTCAGACTGAAGTATTTAAATGCAGTCGCCTATAGAATGAGAGAGGAAAAGAGAAATTAGGGAAAATATGTTATGAAATATCTGTAAAAATCCCTAACAACCTTGATCCAGGAAGAGTGTATTTTTTGATTAATGTAAGACAACAGAGGAAATTTAAATAATGTGATAAATGGAACATTATGGAATGGCATGATGGACTTGGACGAATTTGGACAAACAACCAAGACGTAGAACGTCCAAGTGCATATTAAAAAAGCTGATGGATGGATCCAGCAACAACACCTAATCTCGATAGACTATTTTAATTTCTTTTGTAAATTATTGTATTCTAACAGACATAAATATTAGTAATTGGAATAGGATTAAATTGGTAGATTAGGATTTAATTTTCTTTAAACTATTTAGAATTAGGAGATGTATGGACCGAACACCTTGTAATTCAAGGGAAAAAGCCAGAAACAAGGTCAGTATCACAACACAACACTCCGTGTCACAACACTGAGCCCTTACTCAAAAAACTCCAAAATTCATTTCGATGTCATGATACGAGTCCTCTTGTGTCGTAACATTGAAGACAGTGGCCCCAAATCCCAAACATTCAAAGAGTGTCGTGACATTGAACCTTGTTGTCGGGGCCACGAGAGTCTACTAGGGGTGTCGTGACATGGAAACCTTGTGTCGCAACATCGCTGGAAAAAATTGCAAGGTCGACTCGACCCGCTGCGCATCCCACTGGCAAAAGTCTTATTTTTAACCAATTTCTAACCTAAAAAATCTTTTTTACTTAAATAAAAACACTCTTAACTCTAATCCTAAATGATCCCTAGCTCTGAAACCTCTCAAAAACCTTTCAAACTTCTCAAACTTCAAAATCCCCATTAGTATTCCTCTTTCTTTTATTTTCTGCAACTTCTTTTGTTTTTTTTTCTTTCTCTTGTCTCTCTATTGTGCAAGTATGGGTGCTACATTCTTAAGGAGTTCGCAAGTAAGTCATCCATAAAAACAATAAAGTACATAGTGTAACAATGTTAAACTTTCATTTCTTCAATTTTTATTATTAGTCGTGAAATATATTGTTTGATTATTTGGTTATCTAGTTAAGCATATTAGTAAAAAAATGTCTCCTAGGAAGTCTAGAAGAACCAATGAACAAGAGACACTAGTGGTCGTGAACGCCTCAAAATTTCCAAATCTGAACATTGAAAATTTTTTCTTAGAGCTTTAAGGAAAATGTTCATATAAGAGAAGGGTTTCAAACCATCAATGGTCTTGTGCAATGAAATTTGGGCACTCATTCGGTATTATAGGTGGGAATTTTTTTGTACAACTCCTAAAGACCCTGTTGTAATCCTAGTAGTACAAGAGTTTTATTCATCATTTAGGGACCAAGAGTTTGGGCGAGTTTATGATAGAGTTTGGGAAAACATACTAGTGTAGGGCAAAGATGTGCATATCACCCTAGGGAAATTTGTGAGTTTTATAATGCTCCAAATTATGAATCTGATTTTGAACAAAATAGTGGTTTAGAATATTTTAAAGACATTAATATGGATAAAATTATAAATTACTTGATAGAGGGTTGGGGTGAATGGAAGCACCACTTCAGCACTGATATTCTCACTTCTTTAAATCAAGCGATTATTTTCCGTATCACAAAAACGTGGATGCAATTTTTAGACACTCAAAATGCTCCTACCTTAAATGTATCTAACGCAAATACCTTTCGAGCGGTATTAATGTATGTTGTTTTACAGAAAAAAATAGGTGTGTATAAGGACGTGGATATACCACTATATGAATATACGCATTAGTGGCAAAAAAGTTGGGGTTTTCTTCCCCCACTTAGTTGCAAACCTATGCAAAAAGGTTGAAGTTCCAATAAGCGGAACAAAACAATGGATGAATAATAAGTGGATAGAATTGTGATTGTTTACTTGATTAAATTCATGAATATTGAGATGCCTAGAGATGACCTAAGGCATTGTTTAGTATAACCTAGAGCCAAAAAACCAATCTTATTCATTAATCTTTAGTACCCATATTTAAGCCAAAAAACACTTCTTGATGAACCTTTATACAACACCCGAAGCCAAAACAAAAATTGTACTTACCCTTTTTTCTTTGGTCCCTGAATTGCAAGAGCTTAGACGTCGGGGCATACGCATTGATGGATAGGTAGAGACGTAACAGTGATTTTGTAAAATCAGAGTGAAATAGAGAGAAACATTTTGTAAAATCAGAGTGGAATAGGGAGAAACAATGTGATCTAGTGATTATAGGTTAAGCTAAAAATGTGCAAACAAAAAAATTTAGAAAAATTCAAAACGTGGAAAAAGTACTAGAATAAAAAATCCTTGTGAGTGTGAAGGTATTGAAAAATTCAAAAATGACCCAAAAACAAGGTCGCAAAACTAGAAGACTTAGTCATTAGTGCACAAAAACTCGTAAGCTAGCCATAGTTACTAGTATTACATTATGATTTCTTACATGGAAAAATAAGGAAGGTGAGAGAAGGAGAGATAAGACGATGAGCAGGAAAGGGTTACTAAAGGGGGAGAATAGGGGACAAGACGATGTGTGTAACACCCCTTACCCGTATTCGATGCCGGAATAGGGTACGAGGTATTACCAGCACACATACACTTTTAACCATATTAAATCGAGTTGTAAAATTTTATCTAAATTAAAACTTTCAAATTGTTATTCTTGATTCGCTAATTAGGGTTTACGTGGCCCAATATACTCACAATCTTTCACTTTCTCGTCGTATGAATTTATAAATTTCCACTTACTTGTTGAATTCATCACGAGTACCTGAATTGATCCGTATCATTACATATTCTCATGTCGTCACATTTTCCTATTTAACTATTGTAATATATCAATTACTCAATATCTCATAAGCTAAGTGTCACATATACATTATCCATTCATCTCCCACACAACTATCAATATTAGCCACAAAGATAGTACAAATGTTTTCTATTCGATGTTAAACCAAAACATGTTGCTTCATTACCAACTAACCTTACTAAATATACACCTTATACTAGCCCAAGTGTTTAACCATTCACCCATGACATAAATATATTTGATCTATTATTGCAGAATATAGATGTGCTACCCAAATCATAATTCACCTCACATAGTAACCGAGTTAATTTTTATCATTTTTCAAATAAATTACAAAACAAGTTATATAACAAAATATAGATACATTTTAAACCTCCCCAATAAACAAATTCTCATGGCATTAAATAATCATCACGCATCAAAGACAAACGTACTTGACATTTCCATCACATAAATGATATTAATCAGTGCAACCTCAATGATGAAATGATCCTTTTAACTTACTTAACCAAGCCAAATTATACCATCATCTCACACATAGAATGACCCACCTATCATACTTCTCAATTATGTCACTTAATAGACCAAATATACCTAACCTTTACCATCATGATCAATTCACAACCAAAATACATCCATATATCAAAATTGCCACACACATATAGATACCATGACTAAATTTCTTAAACATTTGATCAATTGCTTTTCAATACCGCAATAATTCTTTCAATACCAATACGTATTTACCATTCAATTTACCATTGACTGATTATAATCGGGCATATAATCATTTATACATAATTCATTCATATATTTTATTGTCCTCCTCCTCCTCTCCATTCCACATCCTTAATATATATAACACGCTTAATAACATTATACATAATTTCATTACTCACTTATATGTAAATTTAAAGCTGCCCATCTGAGTCAGAGTCACTAAATTATTTTATTTCGGAGCTACGAAACTCCAAATTAAAATCTGTTAATTTTCCCTGAAACTAGATTCATATATCTTTTTACCATAAAAATTTAAGAATATTTGACTTAGCCAATAAGTATAGTTTATTCTTTAAAGTTCCCCTATTGTACTGCTCGACAGTTCTGACCTCTCTTCACTAAAAATTAATTATCTCATTCTATAGAATTCAGATGGTATTCTCGTTTATTTATCATTAAAATAGACTCATTAATATTATAAAAATATAAAGTTTAACCCATAATTAATTTTGTACAATTTTTAATGATTTTCCAAAGTTAGAACATGAGATTCCGAAATTATTCTGCCTCTGTCTCACAAAATTTATCATATCTCATGATTTACAATTCCATTGCTTACAACGTTTCTTCTATGAGAAGCTAGACTCAATAAGATTTAATTTCATATTTTACTCATCTTCTAATTCGATTCCCACGATTTTTGGTGATTTTTCAAAGTTGGCACACTGCTGCTGCCCAAAACTGTTTTAGGGCAATATATTGATTACCATTTTGGCCCTAAACTTTTAACACATGACAATTTCATCCCTAGGCTCGGAAAATGAAATTATTGCAATTTAATCCTTGATCCAAGCCTAATAATTCTCATACATATCAATAACAGCCCATGGATTCCATGAAATTTCAGAATTTTTCCACAGTTTCAATACTTTTCAACTTAGTCCCTAAAACATGTTTTCATCCAAAATTCTGTAATAAAACACCTTTAAACATCCATTAAAATATCAATTTCATCATAAAATAAAAAATCATATGAACTTATCAATGGTATCTTCCTAGACTTTCAACAAAATGAGAAACTAGTAGAATACTAAGTTGGACCTAATTGTAAAAGTCTAAAAATATAAAAATTTCGAGGAAAAAGTAAGAATTACACTTACTTGAAGCTAAAATATGGAATACCAGCTCTAAACGCTCTTCCATGGCTGTTTCCCACCAAAATTTCAAGAAGAAATGGTCTTGAAATCCTTAAAATAAATTTTGGCCACATAAACTTTATTGTAATTCCAATTTTGTCCTTAAATACAAAAAAATCTTTGATTTTTTTAACGGTATGCCGTCTCTGCCACTTAACTTGGTCCATTTACTCCTTTAATCCTTTCTTATTTAATTGTTAAGCTATTTAATCACTTTACCAAGTTTTGCATCTTTTCAATTTAGTTCTTTTTAATTAATTGACTGCCGAAACGTTAAAATTTTCTGATGAAACTTGAACAATACCATATTGACACTCCGTAAATATTTATAAAAATATTTACGGCTCGATTTATAGCATCGAGGTCTCGATACCTCTTTTTCTCAATTTCTTGACTAAATAAATTTTTATAAAACACAAATTACTAATTCAAAAATCTCTTAAAAATCATATTTGACTCGTAATCATTAAATAATAAAATTTAAAAGTTTATTTTCTGAATTTGGTGGTCTCGTACCATTGTTTTCAATATTTCTAAAAATCGGGCTATTACAATGTGCCAAACTAATTTCGTGCTTGAAATTCTTTTGATGCTCCTTGTTCTTGAAGTTCATACCAAGCTTAAGCCTTTGAATGTTACAAACCTAAAATTCCTTTGTGACCTAGGTAAATCTATTTGTGAACGGACATTGTATTGAGTAATTATAATAATAATTGTTTGTGTTCTGCTAGTACAATCAAATTACCTATATAATTTCTCGATGGATCAATATATTTGAGGACCTTGTTGCTTATATGTTTTGTAATATACTGAACTTAGGTGTTTTAGGTTGATAATGGTAAGTCAGTTACATATCATGCTAGAATTATGTGTATTTATGATTACTCTTATTTACTTCGCTTCGAAACTCATCTTGGTATCACACTTGCTTAAGGATCGTCTTTTATATTCTTCAATTTTTATGTTTTCCTACTAGAGGACAAGCGATGACTTAAGTGTGTGGGAATTTGATCTGCCACAATTCGTTGTAGTAGATTAGACCATTTTCCATACTTAAAGAGCTCGTATAAAAGCAATTTAGCTATGTTTTTATTTATTTTTTATTTTTTAGTTCATAGATAATAAAAAGTGTAATTTGAGCCATTTACATGACCTTAGGGGCTAAAGTAGTCTAACACTTTCAGTAACTGTGCAGGACATCATTTGGAGGCATAGGAACATGAGACTAGTCGCGATGTTGCAACATAGAGCATTGATGTCGCAACATAATGAACAAAGTACTCAAAAGGAGAAAACTTCCTTTAGTGTCGCGCATAGCCAGAGGGTATCGCGACATAGCCCTATAGTCAAGCCTTAGCTCATGTCGCGACACTGACGTGATGAGATGAATTAATGGACCAAAGGTGTTTTAGCCCGCACAAAAAACTCTAATGCAAAACGTTAGAGGAATTAGGTCAATGGAAAACGACCAACCCTAAGCCTATAAATAGGCAACTGAAAACACTTTATAGACAGTTGTTATTCAAGTTTTAGTTTACGACTTTCAATTTGTTTTATTTACAGTTTCTTTTTAGTTTATTTTGTACTTAGGTTTCTCTTCATTTGTAATTCTATTTTAGTTCTTATTTCGTTCTTCACGGAACTCAATTTATGGATCAATCAACTCTTCGTGGATTACTGTTCGCACTATTATCAATATATCAGGATTCTTCTTAAACTCTCTTATTGATGTATTCTTTATGTCTATCGTTTTAATCAAGTTTATGATGTTTACTAGATCCATAGGGAACTAATCCATTAATAGGAAATTAATGAGTGGATGTGAGAGTAATTAACTTCTGTGTAGGGTTTCTTAGAAGATTAGTTGGTTGGGATAGGAAGAACTTAAAACCCTAGGGTTGACGACCCTAGGAAGTCATATATGTGGGAATAAACCCAAAATTGGTATTGTCTATTCGTGAAAACCTTACCCCAATTCGGTTTAGACTATGAGGTCGAGAGATAAGTAGTTCTTGCCAACTCATTAGGTTAGTGGAAGGCCGAGAGGTCTTGCTAGGTTAATGACTAGTTGATTGCATAGATCTCGGAATAGGAAGTTAGCTAAGAACACCGAAACAAGTTAGTCTTTTATCATAGATGTGATAAAATCTATAAATTGATTTCCCTAGTTGTTTTTATGTTCTTTTAACATTTTAATAAATTAGTAGTTTCCATCACTTTAGGCTTAATCATAATACAGTTTGATCAAATTACTAATTAGACATATTATCGTAGGAATTAGGATTAGTTTAGTTTTGCCTCCCTTAGGTACGATCCTCAGAGTACTCACCTACTTCGTTGTAACTATATTACAACCTGACCCGTATACTTGTGAAAACTGCCTAAGTCTTATATTTGGTTGCAGTATTCACACTCTAGATGTTAGTACGTTTGGAGGCGATCAGCCATTGAGCTTGATGTTTGAGAATCTCACTCCATTGAAAAAGTGTTTGCTAGCAGTGAGTGGAGGTAGGCCACTTAGGAGGAATACGATACATTGATCTGTAATAACATCTAGAAATTGATTCCATTACCTCTAGTTGTAAATTAATTAGTTGCAAGAGGATTTTAAGGTAAAATGCAATCCGGATGGCGATGTGGCTCTACGAAAAGGGAGATTGGTTGGCAGAGGGTGTTCTTAAGTACATGGATGTGAGTTTCGAGAGATATTCCTTCCGGTCGTCAAGCCGACTGTGATCTGTACTATTCTTTCTCTTATTGTCATTAAACAATGGCAGTTGCGACAGGTGGATGTGAACAACACATTTCTTAACAGAAATTTGACGGAAGAGGTGTACATACAACAACCTCCAAGTTAGGTTCAAACTAATGCGAATGAACAACAATTAGTTTGTCGATTGAATAAAGCATCGTATGGGTTACGATAGGCTCCGAGAGTGTGGTTTGACAAGTTGAAAGCACTTCTTTTAGTCGAGTTCAAGCTTTCTAAGTCTGATGCGTCATTATTTGTTCGTGTTACCAATACATTTTGTTTGTATGTGTTGGTCTATGTGGACAACATAATCATCACTAATGATTCAGATACATAAATTGATGTCTTTGTTCATCGGTTACACCCCTAATGCCATGTTTGGTTGGGTGTATTGGCATAGGCAATACACCCCTAATCGGTGGGCCCCACTAATCCCTCTTTATTCCGTCGTTTGGTTCAATGTATTGCTAATACGCGTGTAATACATTACTTTTCTAATCGATGAAAACCACCGATTTCTAATCCCTCTCTTTTGCCCAGATTAGATGCCTTTTCAGTTTCCCCTCCCTGTTTTACCCTATGCCTCAACCCGAATCCAACTCCATTTTCTTCTTCACTTTCAACCCAGATCAAATCTGCCTCTATTTCTAAAACTAAAGAGAACCCTTTTTCTTCTTCACCATCTTTCATCTTTGTATCAATCTTTTCCCTTTCGATTTTCTTAAATTCTGTGGTTTCAATCTTTGATGCTTTCAGTTCAAAAGATCGGGTGGGGACGGTGCTCTAGTTACAAGTGCTCTCACTTGCTCTGCTCTTCTTGCTTTGCTCTGCTTTGGGTCTTTTAAATAATAAGAAAGGTTCATACTTTTGGCCTGATCCTGTTCTTGAATTAGTTCTGCTTTTAGCTTTTGTTGAAGAATTTTTGTTGTATTACTTGCAAAGAAATGATACAAGTGGGATTGAGAATAGATATTTTGATCTTTTATGTGTTCCCATAGCAATTTGTGTGGTTTCAACAATGTTAGAATTGAGATCTAACAGGTCCATTTACTCGAAATCGGTACGAGGTATTGGGTTGATTTTACACGGAACATGGTTTGTGCAAATGGGATTTTCATTTTACACTAATTTGATGGTTCATGGATGTAGCTTACATGAAAAAAGTAGAGGGAATTATACTATTAAATGCAGAAGTCACCCTGATTATCATAGAGCAAGGTCTATTGCCACATTGCAATTCAATTGCCATCTTGCTTTGCTTGTGGTTCTGGTTGTTGGGATGTTATCGCTTATTGGCAAAAGAAACGGTGTTGCTGTTGGTGCTTCAGGGGATGGTTTGCGGTATAAGCCATTAGGGGCTGAAATACAGCTAATGGATAGTAATGGGGGAATTTCACTTTGGATTCCATGATGATCTCGACAGTGGAATTAAAGAAGAAGATGATTTGGTGAAATAGAAGTCGGCTGTTGTGGAATTGGGTGGTAATGGCCATGCTTCACATGTCTGAGGTAAACATTAGTGGTTTCTTTCGGATAGCTGGGTGAAAAGCATTGTAATTTTATTCTTTTGTAATGATATTAGTGAATAAGTGATGATTGACTTTGCATAAACTAAAATATACCCGTTTGTTTGTTGTTTTGGTCAATGAGATTTGAGTTCTATTTCGTGTTCTATCTGATTTTGATTCTCGTATGTTAATGCAGTTTTCGAGTTTAAAAATTGTATTGAGTGGTTGCCTATATCATAGTATTTGACATGATTGTAATTCCTTTGGATAGTTGAACCTTTTCCAATATCTAGTCATACTTTGGATAGTTAAATGGTATTCGGCACTTGTATGTATTTGGAGAGTCATACTTCATAGTTCATGCCCATATTTGAACGATGTTTATATTTTAAAAACTTCTAAATAATGTTTATTTTGCACTGGTTTGTCATACTGGTCGGGTATTTGTTCTATTCTCATTTCCTAACAATTAAGTATTTAAGTCGTATCTGCTCTCAGTAGGATGGCTATCTTATGTAGAACAAATCGGGATGCTCATCTTACAGTTCTTTTTCCTTTCCCTCTATATTCCACTGTTCTTTTAGTTCCAAATAAATGGCATTTACTTTGTTGCAATTAACTCGCAGATAACTAAGCAAATTCAGGCTGTTAACGAGGTTTACAAGTTTCACAATCTTCCCGAGTTCTATAAGGTCTGTGCCGTTATAATTAATTGCCAAGTCTAATCAATACTTCATAAAATGCAGAGCAATGATCTTATTCTTTGACATTGACCCAAATACCCAACAGGTATGCTATGCCTTTACTTTCTACATCATTACATCTATTCTAACAAAGAAATTGTTTGGGATTAAGCTTTGGGTTGTGTTGGCTATCACTAGAGCTTCTGGATTGTTAAAGCAATTGCTGGTTTTGATTAATTACATCTATGGTCTGTCCAATAGGAGGATTGAATTGCTTTGCACGTCATCAAGGTCTTTCCTTTTAGAGTTTCTAGTTTGCTTGAGCTTAAAATGTGGATGTGTTTTAGTAGCATTTTGTCTTTATATGTTTCTTACAAAAGTTCCTCTTATGTGCCTTTTACTTTTGTGAATCATGAGGATATTGATGGAACTTGAGCTTCAGTTTAGGTTTCTGGATTGGAGTGTTTCTCCTTGTATTAGGGCTGTTAATACCACCCTGTGTTTATCTCAAAGCTAAAGATACGAGGTGTCAAACTACATTTCTTTCTGCTTTCATTTAAATGGGGCCTGCTTGCTACTGCTACCATTACTGTGTTGAAAACCTTGTTTCTATAGGAAGTCTCCAATGATACCGTAATGTTGTTACTGACTACTATTGCAGTGAGTGTTGGAGCATTTCGAAATTAGTTCGTTTGATTAGTGCTTTTTTTTTGCCTCATATTTTGTGTAGATAGCTGTTTTGACTTGCTTGAGCATCATATGTTTCATGTATGTTGACTGCATTGTTTCAGTCCCTATATTGTGAGCCAAAAATTGGAGGTTATGCTATTTCACTGCTGCTGCTATTGGCGCTGCTAACTATGAATTCTATTTTTATCTTGAAAACAGGTTGTGGTGGTTGATCTAGAGGCGTATACCTATGACGATGAGGTGCTAAAGAAAGCTGAAGCTATGGGCAAGCCATGTCTTGTGGAGATATATGCCAAAGAAGACAGTTTCATCTTTACAGTTGAATCCACTGGTGCGATCAAAGCTTTTCAGTTGGTTCTTAATGCTATAGAAATCCTGAAACAGAAGCTGGATGCAGTTCGCCTGTCTGAGGATACTGTGGAAGCTGATTATCAGTTTGGTGAACTAGGTGCCCATATACGAGGAGGATGATCTGCTTGTAATTAAGAACTAGCCATTGACATTTGTAGGTTTCAGAAAAAGCGTGTTTACATCTAACTAACTTCCTTTTGTTTAAAACTCTTGAGATATTTTGGGTAGAACAGACTACTTGTTTCCTCGATGAAAATTGTCAGCTATATGCCATCTGTTTTAAACTTAAAAGCCAGCAAAGCATGGACTGGCAAATCTTACTTGTTTTGAACCGATACAGTTGAAACTAAATTTTACTTAATTTATGTAAATCTTGGCGGTCCAAGAATTCTCTTATCAACTTAAACATGAAACAAGCCAAAATAATACAATGACACGTTTAATAATCGTCTTCCTTGGCACGTATGTTTGGAACTCGGATTGAGTGTTTATACAGAATATAATTCTCAAGTTATATTTTGATTTTAGTAAATTCATATAAGAACATTTTATTATTAAGAATTTTATGAAATTATATATCATTATTAAATTATATTTAATATTAATTATTTTAAATTGTATAAATTCATATAAGAAAATTTATTATCAAGAATTTTATGAAATTATATATTATTATTAAATTATATGTAATAATAATTATTTTAAATTATACAAATTAATATAAGATAATTTATTAGTTATAATTATTTTAAATTTTATTAAATAATATATTTTAATTAAAATATATTTAATATTAATTATTTCAAATTATCTTTTATAGTATCATATATTATGATTTGAGTAAATTCATATAAGAATATTAATTATTAAGAATTTTATTAAATTATATATTTAATTATAATATATTTAATAATAATTATGTTAATTTATATTTTATAGTATCATATATTATGATTTGAGTAAATTCATATAAGAATATTGATTATTAAGAATTTTATTAAATTATATATTTTAATTAAAATATATTTAATAATAATTATGTTTAAATATGATTAAATTATTTATTATTGATAATAATAATAATATTAAAATTTAAATAACAATAACAATAATCATTTACCAAAACAAATTTATGCTAAGGGTATTCTAGTCATTTTAATTTTTTCCATTATGCTATTACACCTCTATTCCATTCAACCAAACACAAGATTACTATTACGCCTCTATTCCATTACATTCAACCAAACAGTTGATTTGCTATTACACATCTATTCCATTACACCTCCATTCTATTACACCCCTAATCTAATACACCTCTAATCCAATACAGCAAACCAAACGTGCCCTTTTGTGTTTTTTTAACCGGCCCTCCATAATTATTATTACACCTTTATTCAATTGTTATGAAAGTAAAAGAAAAAAAAAGTTTGGCGTGTGGGCACCGACGCAATCTGGTGTTAATCAAAGCTAAAAATATCAAATTAGAAGATAATTAAGAACAAAAAAAACAAAAGAAATCCAATCAAACTATCAATGCTTCACACTACACTTCAATCTCCAAAGACCAAATCAAAGCGAAGCTCAAAAATGAGGTATGGCATTTCAAGGAGGAAGCGAGCTTTGCTACGTTGCTTATTCATTCTCTTCGCAGCTTTTACTTTCATTACCCGGCTCATGCTCACTCTAAGATCCCTCGATGCCCCGCCCACCACCACTACCAGCACTTCCAACGGAGCGGTGCTGGATTTGCCTGCCCAGCTCGAGCTCGTGGACCTCAAAAGGGTCGCCTTTTTGTCTTCGGCCGAGACGCCCATTCAAGCTGGGCCCAAGACCAAGAACTGTGCAACTGTGGACGAAACGGGCAAGGTTTTTAAGGGGAGGATTTTGAAGGACAGTCTTAGAGTTCGAAAGCTTATTCAAACTCACTTTTCTGTCAACGGTAATCATATTTCTCTTTTGGGTCCCTTTTCAAAGAATTATTGTAATTTTTTTTACTATTTTCAGGCGCTCCAAGAATCCGTGAACTGCCTCCGGAGCAGTTTTGCAGACATGGGTTTGTGATAGGAAAAGCATCCGAAGCTGGTTTTGGGAATGAAATGTACAAGTTATTAACTGCTGCAGCATTAAGTGTAATGCTGAACCGGTCGCTAATCATTGGGCAAACCAGGCATATTATTGGTTCTTTCTCAATCCTCTGTTTTGCGTTTTAAATGTTCTTATTTGTCCAACAATTTTCTTGGTTGCAAATGGTTCAGAATTTTGTTCTGATAAGTGCTTAGTCGTCTTGTAAAAGAAATCTGGGAGCTTTTATGTTGTAGGTTTGCTAGTGTAAAGGTGCTTGCCTAGTTCTATTTTGGGTGTTCGAGTTTTTTTTTTTTAGTTTCATTTAGATGTGTTTTATGGTGTCCTGGATCAGGCCTGCTTGTTACTGTGTTTTAGACTTAGAAGAAAATAAATTGCTTAGAAATGAGAAGGCTATATTGGAAAGCAAGTATGGTAGTGTCATAAAAAACTTGTTTATGATTTTTTATGTCATTGCAGTTATGTTCTCTTGCTTTTCTTGTGCTCATTTATGTTTATTTTTGGACTTCTCTTTGTTCAGGGGTAAATATCCTTTTGGGGATTACATTTTGTATTCCAATCTCACCTTTACACTGAGAGAAGTTAAGCATTTATGGAGACAAAATGGTTGTCTAAAGAAGTATGGAAGGCATCTTGTGATGAGGATTGATGATTTTGAGAAGCCAACAAAAACAAATGCTCTCTGTGGCAATTGGAGGAAGTGGCCCCAACCTATCATATGGTAGAGTGTCAACTATGCCAATATAAATTGTGCTCGGATTTTTGTAGTTAAGGATGCATCATTACCTGCTACAATTCTTCAGGTATCAAGGCACCACGGATGCTGTAGCAGCTCAGTTTTTCTTGAAGAATGTACATCCTGATATGAGGAATGCTGTTTCTGAGTTATTTGGGAAGCCAGAATCTCTTCAATCACGGCCTAATGTATTTGGAGAACTAATGAGAATTCTCATTTCTCCTTCAAGAGATGTTGAGGAAGCAGTAAATTGGGTTATTGGTAATGGTGGGAGAGATCCTGATATTACATTGCACATGCGGATGCTTATGAATAGGTATTCCAATAAACAATTCCAGTATTTATAGTATCTATTTGCTGACATTTTTTCTTGCAGAGAAATTTGATTAAAAACATTTGGAAACACCTAAATTCTAAAAACTGAATATCCTTACACAAATTATAATATCTAAACTACATGTTTCACGTGCTCTAAAACCAACCGACATTCTTGAAGAGATAATTAAGCATCTAGCACTGACAGGAATTTTAACTGATTCGTGATTCTGGTTCTTGTGTAACATGTTCAGGTCGGTGAGAGCTGCACAGGCTGCATTGAACTGCCTCAAAAGAGCAATACGCAACTTACAGCAAGGGTCAAGACCCAGGGTGGTTGTAATATCTGATACCCCTTCTTTTATAAAAGGCATCACACCAAATATAAGTGAAGTTGCTGAGGTAATGTATCCCCCCATCCCCACGTTTTTTTCCCCCAAACACACCATAAAAGAACAAAAAAAAAAAAAAACAAAAAAACAAAAAAAAACCAATGTTAGTGATAATTAACATTCATATATCCTATATAGGTAGAGATGCTGATGTATTTGCTTCCCCCCCCCCCCCCCGGTCATCTCAGGTCTTCATTTTGATTATGAACGTTTCAGAGGTAAAGTCTCTGATGATATTAAATCATTACCAAGTTTGGAGTTTAGGGTGAAAGATTGGGGGCCGGCACCCAGGTGGGTTGCTTTTGTGGACTTCTTTCTTGCATCTCGTGCAAAGCATGCAGTTGTTTCGGGGGCTCACAGACGTGTTGGGACTACCTATGCTCAATTAATTGCTGCATTAGCTGCGGCAGACAGTATAGGTAATGCTGCTTCCTGTGTTCTTCAACTCATTTGTATGCTGTGTTATCTTATAGTTGGCTTGATCCTTTCAGGAGAAAATTCAACAACTTCGAGATTTTCTTTTCTAAGCAGCTTCCAGGGTAATTTGTTGGCAGAAGGTTTGAAGCTTCAGGTGGGTTGGGGACATGTATGGAACCGATTTGCGGGGCCATTGAGTTGTCGGGGGTAGTCGAATCAGTGTGCTTTCACACCACTTCTTCCTCCTGCTTGGTGGGACGGCCAGTGGCAATCTCCAATTCCGCGCGATATTCATAGGTTGGAACAATACGGTATCCGACTCTCAGGCTTTGGAACAGTAGATGAAAATCAGATTCAGGCCTTTTGCAGTTCTAGGAGAAACATTGTGAAAATTGTTTCATTCATATAGAATAGATTTATGATGCATTACAACTTTATCGATCTATGAAGTGTTTATTCAGGTGATGCCTTCATGTGTGTCTCCAACTATGTTTTGTGCGTTTAATTTTTCTCTTTTAGCTTAACATGTTAATGAGAAAAGTGGAAAAGGAAAAGAAAAGAGACGGGAATGGAATGGAATAGAATAAAGGAAAAAGGGAAGTCTTTTCCCAAACGCATCTTAAACTCAAATCACAGCTTGTTGTAAAAGGAAACGAGATCTTTATATCCACGGTTAGTTTTAAAACACAATTTGGCATTGGCATTAGCGTTGGCATTGGCATCCCCCTTTCCTTTTCCTTTAAAGCACTATGCTTCTCTCTTTTCCAAGGGTTCCTAAATTCCAAGGTGCATTTATTTTATTTATAAGAAGAGAGGAAAGCCTTCTTCCCAAGCCCTAAGATAATATAAGCACTGGTAGTGGCTTCAATGGAGGTAATCTTCTTCTATCTTTCAAGTCTATTCTGATCTGATGCTATACTCGAATGTGAATCGATTTTTTTCCTTCATATGCAATGATCGCTGAAGAGCGAACACGTAGCACCATGATTCCTAAAAAGCAAGGCTTGAATTCAAAACCTCTTAACATTAGAGGATTTTGAAGGAGCCATGGTAACACTTGAGATGCATATATCTTTTTCTTTTTCACTGAGCAAAGCTTTCATACGTAGTCATTAGTGGTAAGAAATAGCAGCCATGAAGAAAGTGAAGAACACAAAGTATTTGTTTCTATAACTATTCCTATCTCCTTGTAAAATAATTTGGTTTTTCTTTTCCTTCTTTAAAAGAAATTGGAGATCCATCCCATCTCCTAAATTAATCTTATTTTACTGCTATTGGACTTCAAGCATTTTTGGTTTTTTACTTCCGTGACCGTTATTTTCTCTATTATGTTTATCAGCGTGAAGTGCAGTAGTTGTTTAAGAATCGACTTGTCAATTGAAACATAATTTTATTATTATTATTCATTCTACTCGTGATTGAATCGACAGTTTATTTATCAACTTCTGTTGTTTTTATTATTTCATTATAAATAAATATGATTTCAATCCAAACAAAAAACCAAAAAGTTGAAAGACAAACAACCATAGCCTCAAAAGAAAAACAATGAAGAACCAGTTGACTTTGACTGTCTTAATCAAACAAGGAAAGAATAAAACAAATAATAAATTTCTTTATTCCTTCCTTGCAAGTTACCTCAAAATCATTAATGGATTAAATATTTATGGCAACATATCTCATTAAATGGATTTTTATTTCTTCTGATTTAAACTTCATGATCCCAACTACAATTTTTCATTTCCATTTTCATGTTTAAAAATCATCCCAAAAATACAATTTAATATATTTACTCAAAAAACAAAAGAAATAAAATAAAAATGAGATTTTTTTTGTTTATTACATTAATTCTCTCATAAATGAGACAGAATTTAAAGATTATTGACAAAAACAAAGAAATCATGTTAGTCTGTTATTATAGTAATGACGTATTATTGGGAATGGTGTTTTTCTTCTGATGTTGTCATTTTCCATTCTCATTACGTATGAAAAAAGTGTTGTTTGTTGATGCTTGTTTTCGTGAAATCAACGCGGAAGGCCAAAACGCGGATCACTCTTTTAAAACTGTTCATTATCAACTTAAAGTCTTCCAAATTTCAAAGCTTTTTCCACAAGTTATAAAGAGAGAAACAGAGGGGAAAAAAACAAGGTAAAAGGTTTTCGTTTAATTGATCTGCAGGAAATGGGTTTTTGCCCTTGTTTTGGTTGGACCAAAGGCAAGAAGCTGAAGGGCGATGACAAGAAAGAACTTGGCAGAAAATGCAAGCCTCAATTGTGTGCTGGTTAGTCCCTTTCATGCAAGATGTTCTCTCTCTTTTTTTCTTTTTTTTCTGGGTTATTTTTTGTTGCATTCTTTATTGCTGTATATATGCCTCAGTCTTGTTGTTCTTCACTTTGATTTTTTGAGTTTACATATCTTTGTCTTGATCTTCATTTCATATGCTTTGTTAAATCAGTTTTTGTTCATGCTTCTTCCATGGAAACTGGTTAATGGGGGCTCTTTGGATCCAATTCATAATATGTTTCCATGGCACACTTTGATACTCCTAAATAATTTTCAATGTAAAAAATTTCTGAAATTGGATGGTGATCATAGTGGAATGATACAGTTTAATCTGTGCCTTAAACAGGAGTTGGTTCAGTAGGATCAAAAAGCATTGCAGGCTTAAGAAAGGAATCATCTGCTACAACTGATGAGCCTAATGATGACAAGAGGGCTCACACTTTCAACCATCAACAACTAGTGAATGCAACACAAAATTTCAGAAAAGAATCCTTGATAGGGCAAGGTGGATTTGGGGCTGTTTATAAAGGGCAATTAGAAAGTACTGGTCAGGTACATTCTTCTTTTCCTGGAACATTTTCCCCCATAATTGTTTGTATTTCTATCTTAATCACATGCATGCACTATGGTTATTAGCAGGTTGTAGCTGTTAAACAGCTTGATAAGACAGGGCTCCAAGGGGAAAAGGAGTTCCTTGTGGAGGTTCTCATGCTTTCTCTCTTGCGTCACCCGAATCTTGTCAATTTGATTGGTTATTGTGCCGAAGGAGATCAACGACTTCTCGTATATGAGTACATGCAGCTAGGATCCTTGGAAGATCACCTCCATTGTAATACCTTCACAATGAAGCCGATCCTCCTGTTTCGATACCCTTGTTCTGCATATTTTCAGCAACTTAAATAGGATAAACAATGCTTTTATTTTTTTGCAGATCTTAGACCTGATCAGAAACCTTTGGATTGGAATACAAGAATGACAATAGCTGCTGGTGCAGCAAAAGGCTTGGAATATCTTCACACTGAAGCTAATCCTCCTGTTATATATAGAGATTTAAAGTCATCTAACATACTATTAGGTGAGGGATTCAACCCAAAACTCTCTGATTTTGGGCTTGCAAAGTTCGGTCCGAGTGGAGATAAATCACATGTTTCCACCAGGATCATGGGAACCCACGGTTACTGCGCCCCTGAGTACCTCACTAGTGGAAAATTGACTATGAAGTCTGACATCTTTAGTTTTGGGGTAGTCTTATTGGAGCTGATAACGGGATGTAAAGCTCTTGATGATAGCCGTGCTCGTGAAGAACGATTCCTTGTTGATTGGGTAATATTTTGTTTACGATTTGGCTGAAACTGTTTGATTCTCAAAGAAATGCCATTGATATATTCTAGTCTCTTTGAGGATCAATATCTAAATGAAGTATACCGATCCTAGGAACTCCATTACATCGATTTGTTTCTCTAAGTAACTGTTCATTCCATTTTTTTTGCAGGCACGACCGATGTTGAAAGATGGAATGAACATTCTGAACTTAGCGGATCCATTGCTGAGAGGTCACTTCTCCAAGTCAACCATGAAGAAAGCTCTAGAGGTGGCCTTCCTATGCATCCAAGAAAATGCTAATTGCAGGCCCTCTATTGGTGATATAGTGCTTGCTCTTGATTATTTGACATCCCATCCATATAGCGCACATGAAGTTAAAAGGGTCAGTGTGAAAGGGCCGGAGAACAATGAGTCTCCGAGGGAAACAACCAGGATGTTAGACAGGGATTTTAACAGGGAACGAGCGGTGGCTGAGGCCAAGATGTGGGGGGAGAGTTGGAGGGAGAAAAGACTACAAAGCGCGGAAAATGGTTCGGATGGATCGAACAGGTAAAGGGTACTTTCATCTCTAATGTTTTAGAACATGTCAAGTAGAGAAGGAAGTTAGTAAGAGGAAAGACTTTGTATATTCAGTTGAAAGCAGCAATGGATTCCCAAAAACCTATATATAGTTTTTCCTTTGAAACAGCAATAATAATGAGTTTAGCATTTGTTTTGATAATGTGGTTCCTCCAGTTTGAAGAACAATGGAATATGGAAGAGTTAAATTGGGTGCATTATAAAATCTGATATAACACACACTCTTCCATGTTTATACCTTTTTAATTTAAATCATCATATTAATATTATAATAGTTGGACTAAAATACATGTGTAATTCTAAAAAAAGACCCAAAAGTTGTTGCAAAGGAGGTCCCACCGGGGGTCAAACCCAGGTCGCTGGATTCAAAGTCCAGAGTGCTAACCACTACACCATGGAACCGCCTATGCTCAGGTTCATCTAACAAAGAACAAATAACTCGACCATCAATCGACGTAATCATTTCACTGCTTAAAAACACTTGAATAACCTTGCTTTCTTTTCATTTTCTTACCATTGCAAGAACCCTCTCAAAGCTTTCAATTTGATCTGCCAACTTTGTTGCTTTTTGTTTTCGATGGTAGTTTGCAGCTAATTAGGAGAAAGATATGATGCTAAATACAAATTGCACTTAAACTAAACCCTAAAGCAGAAATTTTAAAAAAATTTCAACACTTTACTTTCGCAAATTCTAATGCTTTTATTTTCTAAAAAATTCATTATTTTTTGTATTGGTTATTTAGGGTAACGAGGGTGCAATCATAATGTTGCATGCATTTTTTCTCCGAAAAAGGCTCTCTTTGATTTCATTAAATAAATGTTTTTATCTCATAGGTATTCGGTTTTTAAAAAATATTTTTAGCATCTAGAGTTTTTAAAATGAGATTTTGTTTTAAAGTATAAATTTTAGTTAAAAGGTTTAGCCGATCCAACAAGTAGCCGAGATGTTTAATTATTTATTTTTAATGTAAAAACAGTGGCTAGTGTAGAAAACTGGGACTTATTGAAATCAAATTTATTTATAATATTTTAATTTGTTTTTTAGCGAAACCAATTCATTCTTTTGTTACTAGTGTTTCTAAAGAAAATTACTGCTTCCATTTAAATAACTAGGAATTAAACCCTCTTTTTAATACAATATTTTAATTTGTTGTTTATAAAAAAATAAAATAATGAGTAGTAGTGATTTTATATATTATATACTTATAATTATTAGTTTGGCGAATAAATTTAAGCGTAATGCGATGCAACTCAAATTTCAACGAAGAAACAAAATAAAAGAAAAAGGAAGGGAAAACCCACATAACCCCCAACCATCGTCCCTTTTCCTCTACTTTCAGTACTTTGTTGGAAAAAGGCTCATGCCTTGTCGCCTACCCTTCCCCGACTCGCTATTACACAGTTAACTCGCCCTCCCTTCACTCACTCCCACCATGGCTTTCCATTTTTCTGCTTAAAAGCTCTTTCCTATTTTTTTCCCCTCAAATCTCATCTTTTGAAGTAAATTATTTTTATCATAATTCTTTAGAGTAAAAGGGAGAGTAAAAGGGAGAGATGTATGTGGTGCCGCCACCCCAGCGATCGGATCCGGGTTCCATCGGCGGCGGGTTGGGTGATTTACGGGTTTACCAAGCTTGGAAAGGCAGCAATGTAAGCTTTCCTGGTTTTATTCCTTTTTTCTATACTTCAAAATCTTTCATTTCCCCCTTTTCTATTCTATTTCTACTGTAATTTCCATCACAAGTAATAATTAAAAGGACTACATTTTTATCCATGAATTTCAAGGCATTAAACTTATGATTTCTTGTTTATTGTTTGCAGATATTTTTATTTCAAGGGAGGTTTATATTTGGACCGGATGTAAGATCATTAGGGCTGACTATTTTGCTTATAGTAGCTCCAGTTTCCATTTTCTGTGTTTTTGTTGCAAGGAAATTGATGGATGATTTTTCTCATCACTTGGGTAATTCAATTATGGTGGTTGCTGTTGTCTTCACTGTCTATGTAAGTCCCTTTACAAATTTTTCATGTTTGAATGAATTGCTATCTTTGGAAAAAAGAACTTTTGATTACATGTTAGGAAGATGATGGTATTATGGTGAGTCCCGCTGAGGTGGGATTTCTATGAGGGATGAACCGTGAATTATCTTGCCTTTAACATTATTTATATTTTCCATGTAGTGTTAATTCATGATGTTTACCATTGTTAAGGTTGGTGATAAACCCCCTTTTGTTCTTGGCTAGATATCAACTCTGAATTCGTAATTTGCTATGATCATAGCTTATATGGTCTCTTTTCCTCCGTTTGCGTACTTTTATGGCAGTTTAGTATAGAATTAATAGTAGGATTGCAGCATCGATCAAGATGGCATTTATGAATGTTTTGGAAGATCCAAAATGGTATCTTGCATGTAGGAAACAAATCCCCCATGGCATTTATTGGAGTTTTGGAGAATCCATATGATTTCTTTAAAACAGATCTTGAAGCTCATACATGTGTTTATTTCTTCTTTCAGGATTTACTTCTTCTATTGCTAACATCAGGAAGAGATCCTGGTATAATTCCGCGCAATGCACACCCTCCTGAGCCAGAAAGTTTTGATGGAAGTGTAGATGTTGGGGCTGGTCAAACTCCACAGTTACGATTGCCACGCATTAAGGAAGTGGAGGTCAATGGAATCACTGTGAAGATCAAATATTGTGACACTTGCATGCTTTATAGGCCTCCTCGCTGCTCACACTGTTCAATCTGCAATAACTGTGTAGAACGATTTGATCACCACTGTCCTTGGGTTGGGCAATGTATCGGACTGGTACGTCACCATTTTCTTTAGGCTACATGGATATGAAGCCTAACCATGATCTTCATAGTTCATATCCGTCTAGGAACTTAAATTAGCATGTATCTGTTCTTGGCTGCATAATTTTCATAGTAAGAGTGGTTGGAAATTGAAATTGCTGTGAAACATGTTTTTCCAATTTCCTCTTTTTGGTACTGTAAACTTATCTCACATTCTTTGTCTGCAGCGAAATTATCGATTCTTCTTCATGTTTGTCTTCTCAACAACCCTTCTGTGTATATATGTTTTTGCATTCTGTTGGGTCTACATTAGAAGGATCATGGCATCAGAGGAGACAACAATTTGGAGAGCAATGATTAAAACCCCAGCTTCCATTGTTCTAATAGTTTACACTTTCATCGCAATGTGGTTTGTTGGTGGTTTGACTGCCTTCCATTTGTATCTGATCAGTACAAATCAGGTAAGATGCTCATCCTTCTCTTGTCATAATAACGTTGCGAAAAGAGTCCATTAATATATTGTTACATTAGTGCATTTGTTAAATTGATGTGAGACTGTTTGTCTTGCTTCTGCAGACAACATATGAGAATTTCAGATATCGATACGATCGTCGAGCAAACCCCTATAACAAAGGAGTGGTTGATAACTTCAAGGAGATATTTTGCTCCAGTATTCCATCATCCAAGAACAACTTCAGGGAAAAGGTGCCCAGGGAACCTGTGCTACCAACACGACCAGGTGGTTTTATGAGTCCAAATATGGGGAAGGCTGTGGACGACATAGAAATGGGTAGGAAGACAGTGTGGGGTGATATTGGTGCTGGTACTGATCATTGTGAAGGGCAACTCATAAGTGACCGAGTAAATGTTAAGGAGGGTGAATTAGGAGATTTATCTCCAGATATTAGAAGTACAGTAGATGACACAGGTGACCGTTCTGGTATACATCCCAGGCGGTCTAGTTGGGGTAGAAAAAGTGGTCGATGGGAAATGTCACCTGAAGTTCTTGCTTTGGCAGCTAGAGTGGGGGAACCAAACCGAGTCGGTGGAGGTAGCAGTAGCAACAATTTGATAACCGAAAGCCGCCTGACATGACCAATGTCATGATATTGAATGTACGATATGGAAAAGGGATTGACTGCTAAGGTTCCGTTTTTCTTGTTTCAATCATGTGTAATATGGGGACATATGTTTTTGGGTTTGGCAGGGCATTTGAAAGTGTTGGTTTGGCCCTCTGTGCTTTGGGGAAGAACTGGTGTGTAGTATGTTGTATGAGAGTGAGGTTTTTCAATTTGATTTGTTAGTATCTAATTGTAGTGACCTTTTCGGATTCGTTTTAGTGTCGTATAATATCCTCATTTCAACTCTCTGGTCTCTGGACTTTCACAAGGCAGTTAAATTAGGATTCCAATATCAGTTCTAAGGGTGGAAGCGAGCTATTAATATTCTTTTTTAGTTGAACTGTCAGCATCTTCATCGAAGGCCATATACTCTTTTTGGTGCTTAGCTCCACAAACAAAGATGCCTAAGCCAGGGAGAAGTGAATTCCATTAATCTATGAAGTTATATTTATAAATTTTATAGAAAGGAGGGATTCACTTCTAAAATTAATCAGTTTTTACGCACTTTTATATTTTTTTTATGATAAATAGTTTTAACAATGATGTTATATTTCATATTTGGTTGACATAAATTATTCATATCAACCTTTGATTATAGATTAAATTAATAATACTTGTTTTGTTCGATAAAAAATATTTATTTTGTAAAAAGCTATTAATAGTTAAATAAATAGGCATAATATTAAATTTAGCTTTTTTCTTTTATCAATTTAGTCATTTTTTTAGTTAAAATTGGTCATTAACCTTATAAAGGGTTAAATCGCTTTAAAATAAAAAATAAAAAATGTGGACTAAAACATTAGTCTTTAAGGATATTGACATGACAACTTGTGTGGTAGTTAAATGTACTTCATGCTGATATGACATTATTTGTCTGATATGACACATCAATAAATAATATAAAATTAAAAAAAAAGCATTTAAAAAAGTTCTTAAAAATTCAAAAAAATAACAGAAGTATACATGACTTGCCATGCGAGATGTTAAAAACTTAACCTTTTAATCAGTATTTCCATTAAGAAAACAACAATTCGATCATTTTTTTTCAAAACCTAATGGTCAACTTCAATATTTTTTTAAAATGTTGAGGTCAAATTTAGCTTGAGAAAAAGCTAAATGTTTTAGTCAATCCTATCGTCTTTATTTATGATTTAGTCAAAAATTTTAAAATTTTAAAAATTTAATTAAATGTTGACATGTCATCCACGTAAATGTCACGTATATGTAACATCAACAAAATTAGGAAAACGATAATTTTTTCATTAATTTTGAATGATTTGACAAAACATGAGTATAAAAAAGAAAAATTAAATAAACAAATATTGAAGTGCTTTAAGAAAAAGATTTATCTTACCCTCTGTTTGTACTTATGTTAAAACCTACAGCTTTATCTCTTAATTAACCCTCCCAAAGTACGATAACTAATTACAAATTAAATCATTACTTATTACCTGTCTGCTTTAAGCATTATCCTTTCTAGCCTGCTCTGCTGCCCAATAATTAAAACAAATTTGTTTTTATTTGTTATATCAACGCTAATTTGTCATTAACAACTAAAAACATAAAATATGGAAGGTTGTGATGAATAACATAGTTAATTGCAACACCACACTGTTGCAAATCCCTCCATTATCGTTGGGCTTTTTTCTTTCTTTCCATGCAAACATATATATATGTGTGTATGTAAACGTAAAATGAGAAAAAGAAAGCAGATTGGTTCATGTATTGGTTGGTTCGATGGGTTGTGGTATTTCGAGGAGTAAGATTTCGCAAGAGGGAACAGCGCCACCAGGTCATCATTTTAGGATAGTTCATCGAAAGAACGATGAGCGAGCTGTTGCGGATAGTGTCCTCCTATTGTCGTCCAAGCCGTTGGCTCAAGGAGAAAACCATGCCAAGGCTGATCATAAGATGGTGAATTCGGATAGAAAAGAAGGGCCTGAAAGTGAAAGGGTTGAAAATGAACACAAGGATGAAGAAGAAGAAGAAGATGGACATGAGAGAGATGAAACCATGTTGTGTTCTCCCTCCCCAAGTTTCAAGGATTTTTGTACTACATCTTCCTATCACGATGATGACAACACTCGAGGTGACTTCTTTTTTCTTACCACCTATTTTAAATTCATCTCTAATTTCAGTTCATTCTTTAAAGCATCTATAATGCCATTATTGTATATAAAGGCATCCTTTATCGTAAGGGAATTGAGCATAATCAAGAAAGGATTATAACATAAAATTCCTAAAAATTAAGTAAAATTGAGCATAATCAAAAGAAGATTATAAGATAGGAGTACAAAATTCCTAAAAATACAGGAGTACAAAATTCCTAAAAATTATGGTTTCCCGTCTTTTGTAAAAAAACTTATGTTATAAGAATTTTAGTAGATAAGAAATTATTCTTGAATAGCACTTACTCCAATAAAAATTTCGCAACTTTGAAATATATCGAAACTTTGGATAGTAAAAAAAAAAGTGAGATATTATATTTTCAAGATTTAATTTTATATTCGAATAAACCTCGTAATCGTAAAAAAGTAGGACAAAAGAACTTAGTCATAGTATAAAAATGGATTGTGCAAAAATCTGTAACTTATTATTATTTATTCTAGTAAAATATAAAATAAATGGAAATAAAAAGAATAGAAAGAAACGAAAAGAATAGAAATAATAGTTGGATTCTATATCATAGAAATAAGACTTCTTTTGTTGATTATTGATTTAATGCAATAATAAGATTTGTTTTTTTTGTTACAACAAGATAGATTGCATAATCATGGAAAAAAATGAGTTATTTAGTTAAAAAAAAAAGAAGCTTGGCCGGGTATTGATCAAGCCGGTCCATGGAAATCAGAAATAGAAAGTCTCTTTTGAGTAAAATCAAAGCCATATTATTTCTTTGCTACAATGTGAATGAAGTTCTCATTAATTTAATTATTAATTTGGTGTTAAATTTCAACTTAAATCTGACTTAAATCATATTTAAAATAGGTTAATCAAATTGTAAGCATATTGACACTTTGGATCTTGGTTGTTAAAAAAATAACCTTTAACAGTTTGTTGTTTATAATATCATGTATGCATGCAATAATATTTAACGCATTGTCTGTGTATATAAACAAAAAAAAAATATTGATAATTTTATGGGTAAATTATACCAAAGTTCACTAAATTATTATTAAGTTTAAATTTTGGTCACTTAATTTCAAAAAGTTACACAATGGTCACTGAATTATGCAAAAGTTTTCATTTAAATCGCTGAACTATTCAAAAAATTTTATTTAAGTCACTAGGTTGTTAGACTTTTTCAAAAAAAAAAAAATCCTACTAGCGACTTGCAAGCGGTAATTCGAGGATTGGTAGGGTGGATTAATATCCCTCAATGATTAAAAAACATACTTTAGGTTCAAGTCGATCTAGCGATCAGTGTCGGAGATCAGAGAAAAAAGTTGTTTGAATTTTGATTCGTAGATTCATGATGGTCAAAGTTATTTCATGAAAAAAAAAGTTGAATTGTAGAAGAGAAGAGGAGTGAAAACTTCCAATTGGTGCAACCAGTTTAAACAAAGAAGGCCATACAATAGCGATTTTAGCAGCCCAGTGACTTAATTGAAAACTTTCAAATAATTTAGTGACCATATTATGTCTTTTTGAAGTTGAGTGACCAAAATGTAAACTTACTAACAATTTAGTGACATTTGGTGTAGTTTACCCTAATTTTATTTAAACATAATTAAACATTAATCTTAACATTATAGATAAATATTAATAACTCTCAAATTTAGGATCTTAGGTTTAAAGTCTAGGGTCTCAGGTCTCGAGTTTAGGGTTTTAACATTAAAAATGAATTATTGTGTTTAAATAAAGTTATCAATATTTTATTTGTAAGTCTCCCACTATTTTTTGTTGTATTTAATGACCAGGTGTCATATTATTATTCATACATGAGACTTATACACCAATAATGCATCAAATATTTTCTCTCTATATATGTACAATTTAGTTTTACCGTTTTACATATACTCTAAATCGGATCAGAATTGGAATTTAACATCTAAATTGATGTTTAGATTGAGGAATGTACATGAATGATAAGACATTTACACTCCAATCCAAATGTTTTCAAGTTTAAAGATAATTTAAAATTTAGAGGATAGTTAAAGAATGTTTTGTGGTATTAACCCAATTCATTTTTGGCTTTTGGGTTTTGAATTATATTCATATATGTTAGCAGTAGAGAATTAAATACAATGTTGTGTTCAACTTCTATAGGTTATGATAATACAGAGAAAATAAAGGCCAAACAACAGTGTGATGTTGAGAATAACAACAAGAAGGTATATGAATTTAGTTTTTTTTTTAAATTTATTTAAACTCAGATTTTCTAAGTTGTTGCATCAACGAAAAAATCAATTAAGCTAAAGTAATAAGAATTTAATTTATTCGCACTAAAATGCTAACGACCAATTATAGCTTTCATATGTGGAAATGCAACAATTTCCTGTTAAAAAAAGTAACTAGATATTCTCTGATTTATTTATTTTATACAAATTATAGAATTATTTATAATCCTTCCCTAACCATTAAATAAAATTTTTTTATTTGATTTGTTGAAGCAGGGATCAAGTGGTGGACTGAGGAAGAGAGGTAGAATAACAAAAGGAATTAAAAATACTGTTCAACACAAGTTTAAAGTATTTTAAGAGTGAAAAAGTAGAGGTGTTCATGTGCCGGATAGTTTGTTTGGCTTAATCAGCCCGACCTATTTTTGGTTGACTTTGAATTTATGTTTTTGACTCTCCAGTCTGATTAGCATTGCCCGTTTTACTATTAAAATAATAAAAATTTGAAATTAATATGATGTCCACGAAACCAACTAAAAATCTTACTAAGGTAAATGCACCTATCAATTAATTGTATAGCTACAGTGAGCAAATGTATCGTTCCCACGAGGACTAAAAGTACTAATAATTACTATATTTCTATTATTTAACCGAATAATTGGAGCGATTGATTAACTAAATTAATTAACTATGTACGCGACAAAGAATAAATCAGGAAAATAATGGAGTAAACAACCAAGAAGCGAAATAATACCTAGAAAAGAATTCACCTAGATTTCATCTGTCATTATCAATCTAAATTATACAATTTCTTCACTTAGTATCTTGATCTGTAGAAATTCCTAAATTATGCTAATATCTTTCTTCAAGAATAAGAGCAACTGGCTCTAGGTTGATTAATTGAAATTTCTTTCTAATTAAAACCCTTATTACCGCATTAACTTGGTTTATGGATTCCTCTATTAGATTTGACTCTAATCCGGTAGATTTATGTCGACCTATTTCTAGGATTGCATGCAACTCCACTCAATTACGCTAGATCTACTCTTAAATAGGGTCTATTCCTCCTCTGATTTAATCTAGAAATATCAAACTAAGAATTGAGCACGCATAGTTAAGAACAAGATCTAAGTCTTTATTGTGTAAAATAAAAATCAAAAGATATAATTCATCATAGGGTTCATCTCCCTTAGGTATTTAGAAAATTAGTTCATGCTTGCAAATAAAAACATCCAAAACACAGTATATCCGAAACAAACAAAGGAACTCGTGATAATCTCCTAAGAAATCAACTCGAAGTCTTCAATCTTGACAAAAATCTGCTTTAGAATAAACTTCAATGGTGTTTTTGGAGTTGTTTTCTTGAGTATTCTATGATGGCTCTCTCCCATATTCTATTTTGTCATATATAAGTCTTAGAATACCTAAAAAACCTAAAAATCGTGTTTCCCCACAGTTTAGAGTCCAAATTTGCGAAATTGACATGACCTGTCACATGGCCCTGTGGCCAGGCGACCATGTGGAAGGGGTTAACCCGTGTGGCTCCTGTAGCTTACTCCAATTTTTGCTTGTTTTTCTCTCCTTTTGCTCCCACATGCTCTCCTAAGTATAAAAATATGAATTTAAATGATTAGGAGCATAATATTCACCATTAATATCAAGTAATCACCCAAAAACGCATTAAGAATGAGGTTAAAGCATGTTACTTTTAGCACCTATCAAATATTCCCACACTTAAGCATTTGCTTGTCCTCAAGCAAAATCCTTAACCCACACTCAACTTAACTTCCATCAATTTATTGTTTTCACCGATAATGTCTTAGGATAATCTACAGATAACCATGCATTGGAAATTCACACTAAAATGACACTAAACAACACAAGCAATCCAAGCAAAGAATTTTAAGCTTTAAAAACATTAGGCATCTTCCTTATCTCAATAATTACCTGAAATTCAAACTAAAAAAGAAATAACATCCTCACTAAAGATTCACTCAAACCACTCAAAGTGTTTACGGTTCATGTAATATGCACTCAATAGTCGAATGAGAAATGTTATTACAGTAGGCTTGTTTGAGAATCAAATCTCCACCATTATAGAATGAGATGACACACCAATCAAGAGATCTTTACAATGTTGTAATGGGGCTTAGGTTAAGGGTATGGAAAATGTCAGAAAAGTTTGTTAGAATCGAGAGTCGAGTTGATAAGTTACCAAATTAGAAAAAATCAGTTGTTGAATTAAAAGAATTCACATCAACAAGAAATAAATAATAAAAATAATCTTTTCAACACAATATCAAGCTAACGATTCAAGCTCAATATTTTTTTTGATTTCTTGATTTTTTTCTTTTTCTGTTTTTTTAGAGAACAAAGTCAAATTCAACAATGCAAATAATGAAACATAGTCAATCAACTAACTAAATTAAATTTTAACAAAAAAGGAGTCAATAAAAGGGATAATTTACAACACAGATATAGGTTACGAGTTAACATTAACGAGTGATAAAAATGTGTTAGGATCAACGGGGTTTACTAGGGGTTAATACAACAGGTAAGTTGTTTAAAGGTTAAATGGGTTAAATCCTAAGTGCTTCTATCATCTTAGTATGTCAACTCAATAATGTGATATCGACATGTATAACTAAAGCAAGTTCTACAATAACAAATCGAGTTGATATATGCACAACCAAAAATAAAATAAGCACGAAATAACATATATGCTCCAATTTTCACTTTTTTTTTGCTCCTTTTGCTCCCAAATGCTTTCCTAAGTATAAAAATATGAATTTAAAGGATTAGGAGCATATAATTCACCATTATCAACTAATCACCCAAAACCGCATTAAGAATGAGGCTAAAACATGAGTTTCAACACTTATCATAATATTTATTTTGATAATTAAATTTAAATAAAAATATATTTTATTATTTTTAATAGTGAAAAGGGTCATTTGGGTGGATTTGAACCTGTAATTTTTTTCGAAATCGAGCCTCAGCTCGACTCATGAACCCCTCTAATGAAAAGGGTTATTTTTATTTTTATCTAATATGTAAATCATACATCTCCTTTAGAATCATGTTTTCATTTCTGATTCTATTTATGTTATTACTTTATTTTTCTTTAGTTTTGTTTTTTCCATTATGTTAAAAATTGAGATTTAATTTTTATATTATAATTTTATTTATCATAGTTAATTATTTCCATCAAAATGAAAAGTATTTTAAGTTTACATATATTAGTGACTAAATCACGGATAAAATGATCAAGTATTGATGTTCAAGTCTTCAGTTGACGTCAATTTAGATTTTTATTCATGGACAACAACTCCTACCCCTATTGGTTATAAGAAATACAAGAACTATATATATTTTATTTAATTTGTAAATCATATACCTCTTTTAAAATCATGTTTTTATTTTTAACTTGATTTTTTCTCTTATTAATTTCTTGGTCAGAGTATAATATTTAATTCATTCATTAAGTTAAAATTTGAGATTTAGCTTTAATACTTTAATTTGGTATAATTTGATCTTCCTAAATTTATGCTGCATTTAATTTCTCTAAATTCTTAACATCATTACTTGTTCATGTTAAAGTTTTGACATAATAATTTTTTTTAAAAAAAAAAAGTCATATTTCAATTGAATGCTTTTTTCTGGGTAGAATAAACAGCATAAGCGAAATCAAATAGAACACCCTAATTCGATGAAGAAGCATTATAATCCACCAAAAGTAGCTCTCTAATAAAAAGTGGAGGCTCCTTAAACAGATGAAATCACAACAGCTCTAAAACATCAATTTTAGCTAAAATAAATTCGCAATTGCATTTTACGCCCGTGGTATATGTCTAACACAAACCTCCCAGTTCCAAATAAGCATTTGATGGATCGGTCTAAGCTTCTTCAACCTACTATCCGTAGCTCCACCAGCTAGAGTTAACCTAACCAATAAAGCATTATCACACTTTAATTTCAACATTCTAAATCCCTTATTCCAAGCTAAGTGTAGCCCTTCAAGCATTGCCCTTGCTTCAACCTGAAACATTGTCCCATCCCCAATCAACATTGAAAAACCAAATAACCACAACCCATTATATGTAGGCGACCAATGTGAACCTACTACCTAGGGATGAAAGTGATAAGATTTGGATAATGTTGATAAAACACTTCTCGTCCAACTTGTGCCTATATGCACTATTTCTTAAACACAACTACGACTATCTGAGAAAACAAACATATTCTGACTCTTCCATAGTATCCAACAAAAACTGGGAAAGAGAGTTTGCCAATTGATCTTATCATTAACACAAAAATTAACATTTTTGAAATTCCATGTCAACTAATCCTCCAAAGGTAAAGAAAAGAAATTTACCTAGTTTTAAGCTGAAACTAACGCCTACCAAACAACCCTTGAAAAAGAGCAATCCCACACTGCATGGATTCATGAGTCAACCCCATAGTCACACCTCAGGAAATGGCTATCCATGGTCATATGGCTTTGCAATCGCTCCTCATTTGTCAATAACCTATTCCATCATAGAAGTCACAGAAACACCCTTACTCACAAATTGTCAATAACCTTAACCTTCTAAATGAGCTCCCAATGAGTAGACAATCCATTAGGCTCAAACTAGCATAAATTCTTATAAGTTTCCTTGAACGAAAACTTATCACTCATCATCTATTTCCAAATCAACTAATCTGGTACGATTGTTGGTGATGGAGGATTTATAGCTTCAATGTAAACCAAAATCGAGCTAGGAAGCCAACTTCTCAACCTAACCCAACCTTATCCTCTTGAAGCATCCACTACATCACAAAGACATAGCGTGTCATCTGGTTGACCCATACCAATATAGAAATCTCTAAGAGGTCTATGTAGTCTTAACCAAATATCATTCCAAAAATTGGTCATCCTACCATCACAATAGACAAGAAGACATTATCAAGAACCTTATTCCACATCTTCGATAGAGACCTCTAAACATAAGAGCAATTACTCCTTCAGATAAAAACCAGTAACACCCCATCAATCATGTACTTCTTTCGCAACACTTGTACCCAAAAGGCCTTTTTATTTGTCAACAATTGGTAACCTAGTTTGCGCAGAAATAATTTGTTCTAATCAACTAAATTTCACAACCCAAGACCCCTACATCCATAGGATGACAACACTTCTCCCAAGCCAAAAGTGTTGGCTTACGATCCAACGAAGTTGAACCCCAAATAAAATTTCGAGCTAACTTCTCAATCTCCCGACAAATAGAAACTGGCACACGAATTATACCTATAAAATAATTGGATATAGACAACAGAACAACCTTCGCTAATGTTATTCTGCCTGCTACAGAAAGTTTCTTCGCTTCCCATCCATTAAGCTTCTTTTGGATTTTATCCACTACAAAATTAAACTTTTACTGTCCAACTCTCACATGCATCAAAGGCATGACCAAGTACACTTCCAACTTGTCCATGTAATGCCCTGAAATTTGGGCCTAGAAGTATTGGGCCTTGAGCAAGGAAACGGTTAGGAAACTTTATACAAAAGTATGTTTACTTTAGTGGTTAAGGGTCCTGAGAGGAGTTGGAAAAGTCCTGGGTTCAAACTTAGGCCTTAGCAAAAATTTTGGTTAAGTGGATAAAACCTTGGATGCCTTTTTCTTCCTCAATGATGGTGGTGGCACTTTTCGGTTTTTAGATCATTACAAAGGGTGAAGGGGTTTGTCAAGGATTGCAGTGGTAGTCAATCCTTTTCTTATTTCGCAATCTAAGGTAATCATTTGAGCTAATAATGTATGATGTTAGCCGATTATTCTGGTGTTGGGTCCCTAAATCTTTAGATGTTTTTAATTTTTTAATAGAATCCGTGGACAAGCAGATACACGATTAAGCGGGTGATCAATTTTGTTAGTAGCCTAAGAAGGCTAGGGGCATCTGATCAAGTAAGGCTCGGGTTGAGATTCGATAATTTCTGCACTATTCTGAAAAAAAGGTGTGTAATCACACTGTCTCTTCTGTGAATCGGCAAAGGCCGAAAAGTTGAAAAGCTTAAAATACGGTGATTGAGGCCACATAGGCATGGGAACGTTCATGTGGTGAACTGAGCCCATGAATACGGATGTTAGACTGTAGAGGCCACCCCGAGAATTCTCGTGCTCTTGGACTATTATGGGCCTCGTGCTACAATAGGTCGTGTAGGCCCAATGGGCTCGTAGGCCCCACACAGATAAAATCCATGTTAAGTGGCAAATACTGGACTGGGCTATGTAGTTCACATAGCCGTGACTAAATTTGGACTAAAAGGCCACACGGAAGTGTGTGGGCCCACTTGGGCCAAATTTGGGCCTTGGGCCCAATTGCACCGTTATGACCATTTAGGTTACTGTGTCACTCGAGGCAACCGTAAGCCCTCGAAAAGGTTGTTAAATAACCAAAATTCCCCTACAAGGTAAAATGACCGTAATGACCCTAGAGGGTAAATGACTATTTTGCCCCTCGAAGGTAAATGACTGATTTGTGCTATAGTTTGATTGACTTAACTATGAGTGATATGACTGATTTTGAGCATGACATCCTGTATTCACGTATGTTAGTATGGCATGTCATTCTACATGGGGCTGAGTTAATATTGACGGAGGAAGTGTATGGCTTGTAGTCGTTCTGTTCAAGGCTTACTGTCTTTCTACTTATGGCTTTTAGCCGTTCTGTTATCTGGCAGTGTTTTTGCGATACTTATGGCTTTTAGCCGTTCTATTCACTTAATACTACAACCGGTGCTAAGCTTGGTGTGTTGGCTGGGTGGGTCGATTTTATCCCCACATGGTGTGTTAGTTGGTACGAGTGGTGTATTGGTTGGATTGGGCTGGATTTCTGTCCGCATATCTGCATCTCATATTGATTCTGTAATGGGCTTAGGTCCACCCGGTTCTGTTAAAGGCTCAGGCCCAGTCTGTTTCTGCATACCGTATATCTGACTGTTTGTATTATAAGGGATTACACACTGAATTTTCGCAAACTTACCCTTCTGTCTAACTGTACAGGTAATCCCTAGCCTTAGGTGATTTGGAGCCGTGAGAGACTCGGAGGTGGCCACACGACTGCTAACGCTCTACTGTAGCCTTTTTATTTGAATTTTATATTTTGGGTTTTAATTTTGTAATAAGGCCTTTTAATTTCTGGATTTTAAATTTAGGATTTGATTTGATTTTGATTTATATCTGCTAGAAGTAGAACATGTTTTTCCAAAATAGTAACTGTTTTCTAACACCACGTTTCCGCAACTCAATTTTTAAATATCACATTTTCGTAAATCATTTGCTTTAAATGAAGCCTCCGCAACAATAAGGTTTTGAAGGTAATAACTTTTTAAAAGGGAATAGTTTTTTTAGAAAAGCACGATAGGAAATAAACAAACGCAAACTGAGGTTTTGTACAAAGTGTTAAATGGCAAGAAGATTGAAATTTCAAGAAGGGTTTTTAACGAAAACATGGTTTTCAAAAAACACCTCAATGTGACACGCCAGATTTGGTCACAATGTTTGGGCCGAGTTTGGGGCGTTACATTTAGTGGTATCAGAGCCAAGTTACAAAACTCAACTGTGGAATGTGTTTTCAAAATTTTTTATTACAAGAGGTTGGTTTCAAATATGTGAAGTGTTTTGAGGTATTTTACTGAAAAGTGTGGCACACCGAGTCTCCGGCACCAAATTTGTAATTTCTCTGGCTCTTTTGACTGTTATAGACTGAAATTTTATACTGAGAAACTACTATAGATAGTAGCACTACACTGAAACTCCATAGATAGAGTAAACTGAAAAAAACAAACTGTAGTGAGCTTGCGAATGCGAAAACAAATTCTAAACTACTGTTTCTCATAAGACATCTGCTTAATCACTTAAATTTTAACTAAATTGCATAATTTTTTTAAATAAGATAATACGCAAAGAGAAAATGAGCACTAGAAGGGGTACAAGAGGCCGCGGTAGAGGCCGTGGTAGTATTTGGTCTAGGTCTTCGGCGTTAGGCCACATGCCCAACGTTGAGGCGAGGGAAACACCGGCTCCGCTGGTAGCTAAGATAGGGTCGTTTGATCGAGCGGCTGGGGACGACGCATTGTCCCAAGCAATGTTGAGGATTCTAAAAAGGGTTACAGATACTGCTGGGTCGAATACCGTTACTATGGGCCGCAGGTTAGTTACAGAACGACTCCGGTCAAATGAAGCAGAGATCTTTTGGGGAGTTTCTGGGGTGGCCCCAAGTGTGGCAGAATACTGGTTAGAGGCCACCGAAATAATTATGGATGACTTCGACTGTACATCGGAACAAAATTTGAAGGGTACTGTGTCCCTACTGAGAGATGAAGCCTATCAGTGGTGGCTTACGGTAAAAGGAGGTACTCCATCTGACCGATTGACCTGGTAATTCTTTAAGTCCATGTTTCAGGGATAGTATGTGGGAGCCATCTATGTCGACGCTCGTAGGAAAGAATTTTTGAATTTGGTTGAAGGTGACAGATCTGTGGCTGAGTATGAGGCAGAATTTTTGTGACTTAGTCAGTATGGCCGAGGAATAGTAGCAACAGAATACGAGTGCCGTGTTTGATTTGAAAACTGCCTTAGGGACAGTCTCTGTGTGTTGATAGCTCCACAGAGGGAGCAGGACTTTGTTGCGTTAGTAGAGAAAGATAAGATTGTTGAGAAGGTAAAGTGCGCCGAGCGTCAAAACTGGGAAAAGGAAAGGAGAAGAGATAAGAGGGATTTAGAACCCTTCAATTCGGATCGGAGGCCTAAGAGAAAGGCCAGAATGGAAGGGCCAGTTCGGGTTAGGGCCTTGCTGCTGTTACTGGATCACAGCCTTGTGTGGGTTGTGGGAGCTACCATCGGGGTGACTGTGAGAAAAGGATTGGGACGTGTTTCAGGTGCAGATTAGTGGAACACTTTGTGAGAGATTGTCCACAGAGGCCTGGGTAGATGCAGGCTGTAGGGCAGGGTTTTGCTCAGCCAGTGAGAGGTAGACAGTAGCAGCCAGGAGGTCGTGGTCAGGCCAAGGGTGGAAATAGAGTGGGTTGTGGAGCACCAGGTAGGGCTGCTAGTCAAGTTGAGGCGAAGCAAACAACTTTGGTCTATGCAGCACGTCGTCGAGAGGTCAGAGATGCTCCAGATGCAGATACTGGTACTTACTTAATCCATAGTGTACTAAATTTAATTTGGAACTAGAGTGCACATTAGGAGTGTAGTGGTGTAGATTGAGCTAAGCGGTTGTTCTGATAGTTGGAAATGTCGAGGAAATTTTTTTTATAAGAGGTAGAATTGTAATGCCCCGAAATTTGGGCCTAGAAGTATTGGGCCTTGAGCAACGGAACGGTTAGGAAACTGTGCACAGAAATATGTTTGCTTTAGTTGTTAAAGGTTCTAAGAGGAGTTGGAAAAGTCCTGCATTCAAACCTGGGCCTTAGTAAAATTTTGGTTTTAAGTGGATAAAACCCTGGATGCTTGGATGTAGGCCTTTTAAATTTTTGTGTTAAAAAAATGTCATAAGGAAGCACGTGGTCTAGTGGTTGTGGCGTCATTAAGGTTATAAGAGAGCTTGGGTTCAAGCCTTGGCTCTCGTAATTTATTTTAGTTTTTCTTTTATGGGAACTTGGACTTTGGCCTTTAAACCTTTTTATTAATTGAAGATAAAATGTGACACAAAAAGAGCTTGTGGCAAGGAGGCAAGTGGCGTGTTGAGCTATTGAGGGGGGCTTGGGTTTGAATCCCATTGCAAGTAAAAAGGATATTTATTTTGCTAGCATGAGGTGGCAGTAGTTTAAGGTGGTTTCGAACTCTGTTGGGTGAGAGTTAATATTAAGGAGGGATAAGGGGAGAGATTTGAGGATTTTTCAAAGGATTTAGAGGAGAGGAGTGTCGTAGCTGAATTCTCCAACTTCTATGTACAAATTCGGCTAGGGATGGTGCATTTCGACAATGTGAGAGTGAGTAGGTGCCGAATTCTTCTGGTATTTTCGGGTTTTGTTTTCTTATCTTGGCACATTTTTGACCATTCGGGTCCTCTTTTCTTTAAACATTATTTCTCGTTTTGCTTTTGGTCACTCTGCCGGAAACATTAGACATCAAGTGCCATTTTCTAATTATTTCTTTTTGAAGTCTTTTTCTTTAATTCTTCTTTGGTCGAACTTAACATCCTTTTGCTTCTATTTTCTCTTGACCCAATTCAACCCCTCTCCACTCTTATGTTGTTGTTTTTCTGCTCAATTTCTTTAGGGCCTAATAGTTCTTCTTCTTCTATGTTCTTTTGATACTAAGCCGAATCGCTATTGTTTCCCCCTTGAACTAGATAGCAATCTCATTTTTCTTTCACTGTGGTCGGTCGCGGTTTGGAGGTCACTTAGACTTCCAGTAAGCTCTTATTCTTTCTTGTGTTGTTGGATGCCAAGTGCTTTCTCTTTCTTTAATAATTGTTTCCTTTGATTGTTCACGCGTGGTCGAATCCCTTTTTCTTCCTCGATGATGGTGCTGGCACTTTTGGGTTTTTAGATCATTACAAAGGGTGAAAGGGTTTGTCGAGGACCGTAGTGGTAGTCAATCCTTTTCTTATCTCGCAATCTAAGGTAATCATTTAGGCTAATAATGTATGATGTTAGCCGATTATTCTAGTGTTGGGTTCCTAAATCTTTTGATGATTTCAATCTTTGAATAGAATCCGTGGACAGGCAGATACACGATTAAGTGGGTGATCGATTCTGTTAGTAGTCTAAGAAGGCTAGGGGTAGGAGTGAGGAAAACTCGATTCGACTCGAAAAAATTGAAAAAAAATTTGAATTTCGAGTTAAATGAATCGAGTTATTCGAGTTAATCGAGTTATTCGAATCACCTCGAATTTTATTTTCAAATTTCGAGTTCGAATCGAGTTGAGTTTTCGATTTCGAATTCGAATAACTCGAATAATTCGAATATCAAACTATAATATTTTACATTTTTACCCCAAACTCCCAAACCTTTTTACTTTTCCTTCAAAACTTTTACTCCTTCCCACTTTCCCCCCAAAACTTTTACCCCCTCCCCTCCCAACCCCCAATCTACCCAAAATCCATTTCTCACCAAAATTTTACTCTCCCATTTACTTTTTCACAAAATTTTACTCTCAAAAACCCTTAAAACCTTTTATTTTTCTCCAAAATTTTTACTCTCTCCCACTTTTCCCCTAAAACTTTTATTCCCTTCCCATCCCACCTCCTATCTACCCCAAACCCTCCCCCTCCAATTTTTTTAAAATATTTTCCCTCCAAAATTTTACTCTCCCTATTTACTTTTCCTCAAACTTTTATTCCCCAAAAAATTTTATTTTCCCCCTAAACTTTTACTTCTCACCCTTTACTCTCAAATAAAAAATCAAAATTGTCCAAAAAAAAATCACTAAACATAAACAGTAATAAATTTATTTATATCTACTATTTATATTATTAAATTAAATTTCAGATTTTATATCATTTATATTATTGAATAGTTTAGTCATATTGAATATTTATATTAAAATTGAATTATTAATTATGCCATAAAATATTCATGTTAAAATTTTATATTAGTATCAATTTCATATTTTATTTTTAAAATAACTTTTATTAAAAAAATCATATTTTTACATTTAATATATTTTTTTAATTCCAAAATACATAGTGACAAGAATCTGAAGATAATTGAAACAACTGAGAAAGCAAAGAAACTAACCAGTATATAAAAATTAATAAAAAATTATGAGGTGATGAAAGTTAATAAAAAATTTGATTAAGGTGGACAAATTTTATTACGATGGGTGACAGTGATTACAAGGACCCAAAACTATTTTTTAAAATTTAACTCGAACAAATATATTCAATTCAATTCGATTCGAATTCCATCTCACTCGACTCGATTATAGACACTTGAGTTTAATTATCTGTGTTTAATGTTGTTATTTATTTGCTAGTAAACTTACTAAGCTTTCTGCTTACTTCTTTTATCTCTCTTTCTCTTGTAGTATTCCAAGGCTACTTCAAGGATCCTAAAGAAGTTGGAGATCGTCCACACTATCAACCACAACTGCTCGGTATTTTATGATGAAACTCGTTTGAGTTATGGCATGTATAGGGATTTAGTTATTTTGCATGTTTGTAATTATGATTTTGCTAAAGAATGAGGTGTAAGTATTTTATGATGAATGATTATTAACAATGGTTAAGTATGAATGTGTTTGTTGTTATAAGAGTCTAGGTGATAAATTATGCACGGAAATCATGAAATGGGTAAAATTTTTTAGAGAAACAGAATTCAGGCAGCACAGTGACGTGACTTTGAAAAATCACCTAGGATGGTATAAAATGAACTAGAGGGTGAATGATATATGAAATTAAATCTTGTTGAGTCTATTTTCATGGAGAAATAACGGTTTAGCAAAAAGAATTTTATATTTTGAGATATGTGGATTTTAGTGAGACAGGGTCAGATCTATTTTTGGAGTCCCCTATTCTGAGTTTAAAAAATCATTAAAAATTCTAAAAAAAAATTTATGAGTTGTAATTTATATTATTAGTTTCCTTAATGAGTCTTTACTATTTTCTTTAGGAACAAGTAGGAACACCATATGAAAATCCTATAATGAGAAAATTTATTTTTAGTAACAAGAGGTCAGAACAGTTGAATGGTGGAACAGGGGAGACTTTAACTAATAAACTGTAAAAATTGGCCAAACAAAAATTCTAAAAATTTTATTCTAGGAAGATATATGAGTCTAGTTTTAGGGAAAATTTACGGAATTAAATTTTGAGTCCCATAGCTCGAGTTATAATCAATTTAGTAACTGCTGCGCGATTGGATAGATTTGTTGTGAATAATGAAATTAATTTTCAAAGTAAATTTTTATGCTTCAAATTAGTAAGATAAGCTAAGTAATGCCTCGTGCTTGACTCCGGCAACGGTCTTGAGTAAGGGGTGTTACAGTTTTCGACTTTGGTTTTTAGAAATTAAATCAATTTTTGAAAATAAGGTTGAAAAGATTTTTAATTTTGAAATAAAGATTGGTTTGAAAAAGGGTCAAATTTAGGAGTGATTCAAAAGCAAATAACCCAAAATTTCAAAATTAACCTAATTTTCCCCCACCTATAAGAAACCACAATAGTTCTTCCCCTTAAATTTTATTTTTTCGTTCCTTATTTTCTCAGGCTCTATTTGTTCAATTTTGATTTCCAAACTTCAATCCTTTGATTTCTAACATCATCCTAGCTCTAAACCTCCATAGAATTCTATAAAAACCATCAAAAGCACCATTGATTTTGTTATTACTCAACTTCTAGGATTTTTATATTTTTAATTAAACGATCATTCCTTCTTTAGCTAAGGTAATATTTTTATTTCTTATTAGTTTTTAATGTTATCTGGACTTTAAAACTGAGATTTTATCCATTGAATCAAGGGTTTTGAATAAATGCCAAAAATTGAGTCGTTAATGGTGAAATTTGGGATTTTGTATAAAATCAATGTTTCAAAGTGATTTTCAACTTGTTTTGATGTCATTAAAAGGCTTTTAAACTTTCCCTATAGTTTCATCAAGAGATTCTAAGGTTTTAATGAGTTTTTATGGAAAATGGCTATTTAATGTCAAAATTTTGGAACCATAAATCTGTGTAATTTTGTATTGTTTGAAGGTTGAGAACCATGCGTAGATGATTAATTAGATGATAGAAATAAATTTTAGGCATGAGGAATAAGTACAGATTGAGATATTTGAATTTCAAGTTTGTAAGATAGAAGTTTCAGTTCCAAGAGGGAGGAACCTTAGACTTGTGTTTTTGATAGTTTGAGTGAGTTTATAGCTGTATATTAATCATGTTTATTGTGTGGTTAATTGTGTTAAAGATATAGAATCATTAGATCCTTCGACGAGTAAGGCGAAAGGCAAGGAAAAATTGGTTTAAGCTTTAGGTGATTAGGCGAAAGTGCGACCGGTGAGTGTTTAGAATTGCTGCTTGTAGACATGATTCATAGCCTTAATATAGAGATTAGGAATAGCCTAAACCCCTATCCTATGTTCCGAGTGTAAGCTCTCTCGTACCCCTCATTAACTTGTATGATATGTTATAATGTGATATGGTTTGTGAACTATGATGTGTGAATATGCTATGAGACATATGCTTAAGATAGAGTTTGTAGAATATGTTGATTGTGGGCATGGAATACATGTTGAATAACAGTGATAATATTGTGTTAATAATGCAAATATGTAGTGAAACTGTGCAGCAAATAAATAAGTAATTATATGGTTTATTATGATAGTTTGGCCTTGTGACTTTATGAGACCGTTGGATATAGTTGGCATGCCAGGGGATTTGTGAGTACTCAGATATATGTTGTGTTTTTGCGGCATTGAGGCCCGAGATAGTTTTGGAGAGATAAGAGAATGTGAGCTAAGTTCCATTCACCGGGATATGTTGGTGTGTCAAAGAGTGTTAGCTAAATGCTATGCTTTTGGGATATGTTCGGCTCTACAAGTCTTTGGTGCGTTGGAGATCCATGTATCTGATGTGTGGTGATAGTGCCCACCTTTATGTTTCATAGCTTCAAGTGCCAATTTATCATTAAGTGAAATATTATGACTTGTGATGTTTGCATAAAAAATGACTATTAAATTAGATGAGTTGTTAATTATTGCATGTATGTTATGGAGTGTCATTATAGTAAACCAAGTATGTGAATGTACCTTAGTCATTTTCATTTGACGTATGATTTCATGTAGACTTAGTAGTTATTTCGATCATTCACAGAGCTTGTTTAAGCTTACCCACTATTTTTTAAACTTTGTAGACCGTTTGTGTTTTCGGTGTGGGTGGTGTAGAAATCCAATGAAGTGATCCAAGCTAGGCAAGTATTGGAGTAGGTGTTATCATTATCATTATTTTGAACTATGGGAATAAGGCAATGTGGTAGTTTTGCTGGTTGATTATTGCCATGCCTTTTTGGATGTTTGCATGATTTTATTTCCTTTAGGATTTATGGACATTGTTAACAGTCTATTGGTTTGCTTGATTGGAAACATTGATGATGCTTTGAACTAGATTTTTAAGGTCGATCTGATGATTGTTTATTGAAGTTTATTGACATGTTGAAGCGGTATGTGCTTCATTGTATTAAATGCCCAGGTATGGTATTAATTTTGCTGTTGAGTATAGAGGTATCAATAATCGAGCACCAGTATCGATAATTCTGAGCTAATTTGAATGTGTCAGAAAACAATAGCTCATTTTTGTATTGATACCAGTTCTCGAGTATCGGTACTCGAGGTAAAAATAAAGATATTTTTATATTGTATCACTAATTACTAAATTTTAATTTTTTTTCGAGAAATAAAATGCTAATTTGGTATTGATTTTCTAAGCGGTACCGATACCATCTACGAGATTTATTGATACCATTGAATGAGTATCAAAACCTACGTGATATTTTAGAAACTTTTGCTAAATGTTCTTTAAACATGCTTTTAACTCATGATTTGATTGTTGAATGTATGTTAGGTGAAATTTAACGTCCTCTAGGGTATTCTTGATTTGGAATCTCTATAAATGTTCGAATTTGAGGATGTTCACATGCTAGTGAGACGTTATGTAATGCGTGATGGTGTGATGGTGGTGTAGCATCCTGTTACTCTGGCTCGGCGACCGGACTGAGTATAGGGTGTTACATTTGGTGGTATCAGAGCTTATGTTATCCAACACTCAGACCTAAGTTATTGATGTGTGGACTAGGGTTGTGAAACCCATGTGTCCAAATTCCTCTGAATGCTTGCATTGATTGAGATGTCTTTGTTTGAATTGCATGAGTTTGTTAGAAATTCGGGTAGGAGCGAGAACGCATTGCCTTTATTCTAAATTTTTCTTGCTGGAACGTGACTTGGATCATTTACCCCCCACTCACACCTTGTTTGTGTATGTTAAATTATTAGATTCAATATGCCTCTTAGAAGTGTAAATGTGAATGTGAATGCTCAAGACGATGGTACATCCTCTGCACCTCTTGTGCCGTTGCGTAGAGTGAACATACCTAATGAGTGTGTTGACCCTCTGATGGAAGCTATGATTAGAGTGTTTCAGAAGATTGTTGGTGCTAACCCTGCTCTTGCACCTGCCAATCCTGGACCTATTAATTGAGAGTTACTGCTTGAACGTCTGCGGACGTTGGGTGGTAAAGAGTTTTCTGGATTAAAAGAGACTGATCCGACCATAGCTGAGTACTAGTTGGAAGGAGTGGAAAGGATCCTTGAGTAAATGTCCTATTCTAATGAGGAGAAGTTGGGTTGTACATGTCCCTACTCAACAGTGGGGCTAATCATTGGTGGAATACTGTTAAGAGAGGTACTATCGCTAGCCATTTGACTTGGGGATATTTTCTCGAGGTTTATAAGAGAAATTTTATGGGCGAGTAGTACATGGAAGCTCGTAAATGTGAGTTCTTAGACTTGGTCCAAGGTAATTTTTTTGTGGCTAATTATGAGTCGGAGTTTGTGCGACTTAGTCAGTATGCTCTTGAGATGGTTCTTTTTGAGAGGGACCATTGTAAGAGGTAAGGTTTTAGGCTTAATCGTGCGATCTGGGTTTACTTGGTAGCTCAGAACGCGAAATTGTTTGATGAGTTAGTTGAGAAGCCAAAGCAGTTGGGAAGACTTTGGCTGAGCTGCCTCATTCTGTTGTAACCGAATCGTGTAAGAGGACTTCCAATGGTGCATCTAGATGATCGCCTAAGAGAGGGCGTGATAATCAGAGTTATGGTGGAGGTGTGAGACATAGGTTCTGACTGAGTTAGTCGAAGCAGTACAACAGTGTTGTGGTTAGTATTGGAGGTTCAATGATTGGTTCTGGATGGCCACTTTGTGTACATTGTGAGCGTAGGCATCCTGGTGAGTGCTACAAGTTGATAGGTGGATGTTTTATGTGTGGCTAGAAGGAACATATGTTGAGGGGTTGTCTAAACAAAGTTGAGGATTCACAAACTCAGAGTTCTACACCTGCATCGGCGCCTGTTAGAGGTTGTGGTTGTGCTAGAGGTAATGGAAGACCCATTAGACATTGAGTTGTTGCTTATATTGTTGCTACTCAGGTTGAGTTTAGAGGTCGAACTCATGTTTATGCTGTTAGGGAGCCGGAGGATCAGGATTCGACTGATGTTATCGCAGGTACTTTCACTTTGCACTTTATTCCATTATTCTCTTTGGTTGATTCTGGTTCTACCCATTCATATATCTTGAGTGAATTCACATGTAAGTTAGGGATTCCTGTAAAGACTATTTGTTATGACTGTTATTAGCTCTTTTGGTAACATAGTTATGGTAAATTGAGTGTATCGAAGGTGTCCCTTTATGATTCAAGGGCATGTTCTCTTTGTGGATATTATGGAATTTCCTTTCTATGGTTTTGATGTGATTCTTGGTATGGACTGATTAACTGAACATAAGGTTAATAAAGATTTTGAAATGAAGCAAATTTCTTTGAGGAATAGTGATGGTTTTGAAATTGTGGTTGTTGGTGAAAGACCAGGATTTTTGTCTAATGTGGTTTCAGCTTTAAAGGCTGAAAAGATGATGGGGAAAGGTTGTGAAGCTTGTTTAGCTTATATGATGAATTAAATTAGCAAGGAATTGAGAGTTCTGGATATACATACTGTTAAGGATTTTCCTAACGTGTTTCCTGAAGAGTTGCTTGGTTTGCCACCAGAACGTGAAATGGAGTTTGGTATTGAGCTCTATCCTGGTATTGCACCGGTGTCTATTGTGCACTATCGTATGACACAAAAAGAGCTCAAGGTGTTAAAAATTCAGTTGCAAGATTTTCTTGACAAAGGGTTCATTCGACCAAGTGTATATTTGTGGGGTGCACCAGTTTTGTTTGTGAAGAAGAAGGATGGTATGTTGCTATTGTGTATTGACTATAGGTAGTTGAATAAGTTGACCATTAAGAATAAGTATCCTTTACCTTGAATTGATGACTTATTTGATCAGTTTAGAGTAGCGATGGTGTTTTCGAAGATTCATTTAGGATCTAGGTATTATTAGTTAATGGTGAAGGAGTCTGACATCTTGAAAACTGCTTTTAGTACTCGATATGGATATTTCAAGCTTTTGATCATGTCGTTTGGTTTAACTAATGCCCTTACTGCATTCATGGATTTGATGAATCATGTATTTCACTCATACTTTGATCAATTTGTGCTTGTCTTCATAGATGATATTTTAGTGTATTCTCGTTTTGAGGAGGACCACGATGCACATTTAAGGATTTTACGTAGATTTTGAGGGATAAGCAGTTGTATGCAAAGTGGAGTAAGTGCGAATTTTGGTTAAAAGAAGTGACATTCTTAGGCCATGTTGTGTCGGCAAATGTAATCCATGTGAATCCAAAAAAAAATGGAAGCGATCTTAGAGTGGAAACCGCCAAGCAGTGTTATTGAAGTTTAGAGTTTCTTGGGTTTAGCTGGCTATTATCGTAGATTCGTTGAAGGGTTTTCCCTTATTGCTGCACCCTTAACAAAATTACTTCAAGAAAACGTGGTATTTGAATAGACTGTTGAAAGGCAGAAAAGTTTTGAACAACTTAAGGCAATTTTGACTGAGACACTGTGTTGATTCAACTAGAGCCTAGAAAAGATTTTGTGGTTTACATTGATTCTTCGTATTTGAGACTCGGTTGTGTTTTAATGTAAGAGGGCAATTTTGTGGATTATGCCTCAAGACAATTGAAGACACATGAGTACAATTATACAACTCATGACTTGGAGTTAGCTGCTGTGGTATTCATGCATAAGATTTGGCGCTATCATTTGTACAGTGAGAAGTGTATTATGTTTACAGATAATAAGAGCCTTAAGTACCTCCTCACCTAAAAGGAGTTGAATTTAAGGCAGAGGCATTGGATTGAACTTTTGAAGGATTATGATATTGCCAAGAAAGTGTCAATGCTGTTTCTTTCAACTAGCTTGGGTAAGATCTCTTTTCTTTTCAATTTCTTATTAATATTGTCAGTTAAAGACAAAAATTTTCACATTTGGAATTTTAGGGATTTTAATTGATTTTAAATCTATTTTTCCAGATTTTAATGAGATGTTAAACCGTTTTAAAATTCAGCCACAAATTTGGCCACCATTGGTAGTGGTGCGTGTGCCTATGTGCAAGAAAGGGGGCTATTTTATTTCTTGGGTCTTTCCCATATTTTCCCAGAATTAAATTGTGTTATTGAACCCTCCTAATCATCCTTTAATCACATGTTAATTATGGAGAGACGTTCTTGTTCAATTAGCCAATCGGATCCCACAAATCGTGAAACGTAAGTGCAACTAAGGATAACTAGTTTGTTATTTCGACATAGTTGTTGGGTAAAGGTTATGAATTGATTAAATGAAGGAATTTAATGATTAATTAGCTACTGATTTTCCAGTATATTATTGAATTAGGTGTTTACCCGAACGCCCCAAATCATCCGTAAAGGCAAAGAACGATTGTACGTACGGTTCGCATAGATACAGTGTAAGGAGTGTAACTAATCTGGATTCATAAAATAGTTATAATTTGAACGATTGGTTTGAACTCATAAATGGGTGTTTGGGGTCTGGTTTAATGGTAAATTGATTGAATTTATACTGAATTTTTGTTTAGGTTCGTTTAAGGAAAATTGGAAGATTTGCTAATGTGCTGTGAGGAAGCGAAAAATAAGGTGTGGGTCTTAAAGTCATAAAATTGTTTGAAAATGTTAAATATCATGTTATATTTGTTAAATTAGCTTGCTTATTGGATTGAATTAATAGCCAAATTATTGATTTTGTGAGTGGCCGAACCAAGTATGTTTCGAGCCTTAAAAGATTGACATGTCAGCAAAATTGGTAGTTTGATAGTATGAATGTTTGATTGAGTCTGTAATTGCATATTTGAACTATAAGATATGAGAATGTTTGACTGGATGATATAATGTGTTGAGATATTAAGTTTATATATGACTTAAATGCATGAGATATTTGTTATATTGTGTACTAGTAAGGGTTCTATTTATGCACAATGAAAATCCGTAAAGTATGTGAAATTGAACGATATTGATTGATACCAACACAATGGTAATTTGAAAGATTGGAATGCTATTTCCATTTACTGAAAGTATGTGATTATTCAGGACATGCTGAGCATGCCAAATGAATGTGAAAAGTATTGGGATATGATTATGTATGAGATTGTGTGACATATTGCATATGCATTGGGTTAGGATTTGTGGTTGATGAAGGAGTTCCGTGGAGTACCAACATCATATTAAGTCCGCATTATTTGTAGTTAGTGCACTGCACTTGGAGTACTAAGGAAAATGGTGATATATCTCATTTTTACTGGCCTAATTTTTTGCATATTGTTATCGGTGGTTTTAACCACAACGGGCTTAAGCCCGTAATGTTTTGGAGTTTGGATGACAGGTTCTGGGAACTTGTGGTATGTAGCGGATGGTATGGGTAGGAACCTTTTTGCATTACATCATGCTCACGACATATTGGAATGTTATTGATTTATGATATGTGTTGTATTGTGTGTATTGAATGGTATCGAAATTAATAATTATTACTCGAATGAATGATGTCCCATGTACAAACACTGTTTGACATCAATTTGATAATGACTATGTAATGATATGAAATTTCTATGATGGTTTTGTTTCCTTCTGTTAAAGTTAATATGTTTCACTGTATTTGATAGTTATGGTTTTGTTTCCTTTGCATAAGCTCACCGCTAATAGTGTTTAACTTTTTAGGGAAACTTCAAAATTAGGATCGGACTTAGCATTCGGAGAATCACCTTGGACCTCAGACTATTCTTAATAAGTATTATTAAGTCTTTATTGGTTTTGGTTTGTAATTTTTAATTATTTCTGGTCAGTGGCTTAGTAACTTTTCTTTTGGGGATTTTTGCATACATGGATTACTCAAGCATAATAACCAGATAATGCATGATATTGGACTTAAGTAAAATTTGATATTGTTCCCTAGTTTCCGTTGCATTGCAAATGAACCATTTTTGAAAAATAAATCGATAAGGTAATTAAGTTTCCAAAATGACTTGAAAAATGATTTTTCTGCTACATTAGTTTAACATCTAGTTTTTTGTGAAGAGTGAAAAACAAACAGATTTTTTAAAACAACACTGTCAACAATAAAATGAATCTTAAGTATACACAGCCTAATGAATGAATGCTTTTACGCTAAATCGAAGTACAACTACAATTTTCTAAAAAATGAGTTTATTTAAGTCCTTCAAAAGTTATGTAAGTTAGCTTAGCTATTTCGGTGGCTAATGTAGCCTTCTCAATCTAGCCATAACATCTAGGCCGGGGTTTGGGAGGTTACATTGAGCAATGTGTTAAGGGAGATTTTGATGTTGACAGTGAAGGTATATTGAATTTTGGAGGTAGATTGTGTGTATTGCATGATGTGGATTTGAGACAAGCAATTCTTACCGAGATGCATAGTATCCCTTACACTGCATCTCGGTAGTGGTAAAATGTATCATGGTCTTCAAGAGATTTATTGGTGGCCTGGCTTGAAGTGTGATGTTACAGATTTTGTGACTCAATGTTTTGTTTATCAAAAGGTAAAGGCAGATGATCAGTATCCTTCAGGTTTGTTCCAACCAATTGCGATTCCTTAAGAGAAGTGGGAAAGGATCACCATGGACTTCGTCTCAGTTTTGCCTTTGACCCCGACGAAGAAGGATTCAGTATGGGTAATATTTGATCATTTTTCGAAGAGTACACATTTCTTAGTAGTGCATACCAATTATTCATTGTAGAAGCTGACACAGTTGTATATTGCTGAAATTGTACATCTTCACGAGGTTCCAGTTTCTATTACTTCATATAGGGATACACGTTTTACTTCTAGGTTCTGGAAAATTTTGCAAGAGGCTTTGGGATCGAAGCTTACTTTCAGTACAACTTATCATACCTAGACAGATGGTCAATCAGATAGGGTAATTAAATTTTTAGAGGATATGTTGCGAAGTTGTGTGATCGAGTTTATTGGAAGTTGGGAAAGGTATTTTCCCTTAGCAGAGTTTGGTTACATCAAAAGTTTTCAATCGAGTATTCGTATGGCACCGCTTGAAGCATTGTAGCATAGGAAGTGTAGGACTCATTTATGTTGGACGAAATTGGATGGGAAGTGAGTTGTTGGACTGGATTTGGTTCATGAGACTGAAGAGAAAGTGAAGTTAAGTTGTGATCGATTGAAAGAATCATCTGATATGCAGAAATCTTATATAGATTTGAAACTTCAAGATATCGAGTTTCATGTCGGTGATAAGGTGTTCTTGAAAGTTACGCATTGGAAGAAGGTTCTGAGTTTTGGTACGAAGCGTAAATTGAATCCAAGATATGTTGGACCTTAAGAAGTTGTTGAGAGGATTGGTTCAGTAGCTTATCGACTCAAGTTGCTGCCAGAACTTGAGAGAATCCATGACGTTTTCCATGTATCTATGTTATAGAAGTATCATTTAGATTTGTCACACATTATTCTTGTGCAGGAGATTGAAGTTCGAACTGATCTCACTTAAGAGGGAGGGCCGATTGAGATTCTGACTCAAGACGAGAAGGTTTTGTGAAATAAGAGAGTTTCGTTAGTTAAGGTTTTATCGCACAACCATTATACATAAAAGGCTACTTAAGAAGTCAAAGATGCGATGGAATGAAATATCCTTATTTGTTTAGCTCAGGCAAATTTCAAGGATGAAATTCTTTTTAGAGGGGGAGAGTTGTCACATCCCAAAATTGGGTCTAAAAGTTTTGAAGGTAAAATCGGAATTCTGGCTCGGAATAGGTTCAAAAATTTTGCATTGTTGTAACCCGAAATTTTTTTCAATTACGGTTTATGGAATTTAAATCAATTTTTGAAAAGATCTTTAATTTTGAAATAAGGACTATTTTGAAAAAGGGTCAAAGTTAGGAGTGGTTAAAAAGAAAATAACCTAACACTTCAAAATCAACCTAATATTTCTCCCACCTACAGGAAACCCAGGATAATTCTTCCCCTTAAATTTTTTTTGTCATCCTGTACATTCCCAAGCTCCATTCGTTCAATTTTGATTGACAAACTTCAATCCTTTAATTTCTACCATCAACCTAGCATTAAACTACCATAGAATTCCATAAAAACCATAAAAAAAAACACCATTGATTTTGTTATTGCTCAACTTTTGGGATTTTTGGATTTTCAATTAAACGATTGTTCATGTAACAGCCCTAACCCGTATCTGTGACCGGGTTTAGCGTGACGGAGCATTACCGAATAAAAGTAACTTAAAGTCATTCATTTTCAAACATTTTAATAAATATAGCATAATTTATTAATATACAATCATATCGTCCCTTATTCAAGATCTTGAGGCCTTAGAATCACTTTAGAAATGATTCGGGACTAAATAAAAAACATTTGACGCATTAAGGAAAAAGTTAGAAAAATTCAAACTACTGGGGTCACACGCCCGTCTCTCAGGCCATGTAACAATTGAAATAGGGAGACACGACCTTGCCCTAGCCCGCACCAGTGCCAGTTTAACTTTTTGACTTGAGTCACATTGCCAAACCATACGCCCGTGTGTCAGGCCGTGTAACTCTCAAAATGGCCTCACACGCCTATGTGTCAGGCTGTGTGCTAGGCCGCGTAACTGTCTCACTTGAATGCCTCTAAAACCTACAGAGGACACACGGTTGAGACACACACTCCTGTCTTAGGCCATGTAGGCAAGAAATTGGCCAAAATCAAGCCATTTCCTTCACCCATTTCAAGCATGTACCTACAAGCCATTTGCAACCTTAACCAAGGCAATCAAAACATACCAAAACATGCATTAAAATGACAATTCAAAAAACCAAAATCCATTCAACCAATATGCCATATAGGCACCTCAATCACAATTAAACTACTTTACTTAAACATATGCATTACAGTACTTAAAGCATACACAACTAATTCAATATCATCTTAAAGCATATCACAATTGACACCACAAGCAACACAACATGACATACCATACTAATGTCCTAAGAACAACCAACCAATGTGCCATTTATAGGCACCACAATTATAACCAACATCAACAACTAAAACATGTAAACTTTGATCTATTTCTAGCATAACACTTCATTCATTCACAAGCCAAAACAAATCACAAGTGATCAATTCCATACATTTCTAATTGTATTAAGAAGATACCTATTTACAATCTTAATAAAGTACCAAAATTCCTACTTTTGATTTCTTGACTTGATCGATACCCTTTTGAGTAACTTCTAATTTGTCCCAAATTTCCTTAGCATTGGTACATGATGATACCCTACTATACTCTTCTGAATCAAGTGTACAAAAGAGAGTGCGCATGACCTTAGCATTGAGTTGTATACTTCTCCTATCTTCCTTGTTCCATTCCTTCTTGCTCTTTGGAACTAAAATCTCTCATTCTTGTTTTTGAGGTACAGATGGACCATCCATGATGATGCCCCATACAGTAAGATCATTGGCTTGTATGAAAAAAAATCATTATAATCTTCCAATAGGATTAATTTCCATCATTGACGCAAAGAGGTTTATTGATGAATTAAGACTCACCAATAATAATGGAGCTTGAAGTAGATGTCATCTTGTGTAGTTTGAACAAATTAAAGTTCAGCTACTTCGAGAATCTTCTCTTGGTTATTAGACCGTCTTTTAGAGTCTAGCTCTGATACCAATTGTTAGCTCCATTAATCAAATTGAAATCACCAAGAAGGGGTGAATTAACTTTTAAAAAATTTAGGAAAGCTAGAAAGAAAAGATAAAACAATGAAGACAACAATTTTGAGTGGTTCATCCCCAATTTCCTACTCCAATACCTTAGCTTTTCACAACCAAGGATTTTTCCAAATTAACTAATTTGTACAACCTTTGAGGAGAAGGTTTAACCTTACAACTCCCTTAAGATTTCTACCCAAATCTTAATACACAAACCCTATCAAAGAATTACAAAGAAGCAAACAAAGAAATAATTCTAACAATATCAAAATGCTTACCAATTAAGGACAAATAAACAAGAATATACTTAAGCAAAAGAAAATAATAAAAGCTCACAAGTGTGTACAAGAGAATTATGGAAGAATTGAGCACAAAGGTTGTTTGATTGATGATTTTTACTTGAATATACTTTCTTGTTGTTGTAGGATCTTTAGAAGCTGATATTTATACCCCCTAATTGATTTCCAATCATTTAGGTTGTTGTGGTAGTTCATAGAGCCGTTAAGGATTTGAAAACTAGAGCATTTAATACACTTGCAATAGCCAGTACTGATACCAAGTAAACAAGTATCGCTATTTTTTTTGCCATAAATGCTAAATTCTGAGACTGTTGGAGCTGAAATATCAATACCAAGAAAATTTTATTGATAGCAAACCAAAAGGTATCAATACCAAATCAATACTTAGTTGATTTTGTGCAAACCATAATGTCAATATGGTATCGTTTATTTCAAGGGGTATCGATATTTTGAAAGTATCGATACTTGGCCAAAAAAGGTATCGATACTTTTTGGCCTAGAGCAATTTTGACTTGTTCTAAAAATAGTTTATGTAATTGAAAAAATCTATACTTAGTTAAAATCATTTTAACTTGATTTTCAGAATAAATCATAAATTTTCAAAGTAAGAATTGGAAATTTTATCTGTTAGACTCCTTTTGAAAAATCATTTAGTAAATTTTGTTTAATTTTAACTTTCATTCAAAAACCCTTTAATTTGTTATATCAAAATATATTTCCAAATAAAGCTTAGTTTAATAGGAATTGGTCGAGCCATGAAGAAGGTTCGAAGGTGAATGGATTTTCCTTTGGAGTCGGAGGTTCCAACAGTGGAGATGAATGGCCAATTGATCCAGCAAGACAAGAGATTCGTATTTTCTTATAATGAGACTCTGATGGGTGCTTGATCTGTTCTTGATATAGTGGAGGCTGATTTTCAATTGCAAGATGGAGATATTGTGGCAGAGATCGTGGATGTGTAACATCCTAAACCCATCCCGATCACTGAACCTGAGTAACAGAACACTATACCACCGTCACAACATCACACATTACATAATGTCTCACTAGCATGCGAACATCCACAACCTTGAACATTTATAGAGATTCCAAGTCAAGAATACCCTAGGCGAGGTTAAAATTCATCTAACATACATTAACGATCATATCATGAGTAAAAAGCAAGCTTAAGGACCATTTAGCAAAAGTTTCTAAAATATCACGTAGGTTACAATACTCATTCAATGGTATCGCTATTTCTTGAGGATGGTATTGATATTTCTTAGAAAATCAATACCAAATTAGCATTTTGTTTCTTTGGCAAAAATTTAAAACTCCATAATTATCGATACAAAATCAACAGTATTTATATTTTTACTTCGAGTATTGATACTTGAGAACTAGTATCGATACCAAAATGAGCTATTGTTTCCTGCACATTCGAATTAGCTCTGAAGTATCGATACTTATGCTCGATTAATGATACCTTTGTACTCAGCAGCAAAAATAATACCAAACCTGGGCATTTAACACAATTAAGCACATACCTCTTCAACATGTCAATAAACTTTAATAAACAATCACTAGATCGACCTTAAAAATGTAGTTCAAAGCATCATCAATGTTTCCAATCAAGCAAACCAATAGACTGTTAACAATGTCCATAAATCCTAAAGGAAATAAATTCATTCAAACATCCAAAAAGGCATGGCAATAATCAACCAGCAAAACTACCACATTGTCTTATTCCCATAGTTCAAAATAATGATAATGATAACACCTACTCAAATTCTAGCCTAGCTTGGTTCACTTCATTGGATTTCTGCACCGCCCAAATCGAAAACGCTAATAGTCTACAAAGTTTAGAAAAGAGTGGGTGAGCTTAAATAAGCTTAGTGAATGATTGAAATAACTACTAAGTAGACATGAAATTATACGTCAAATGAAAACGACTAAGGTACATTCACATACTTGGTTTACTATAATAACATTTCATAACATACATGCAATAATTAACAACTCATTTAATTTAATAGTCAGTTTTTATGCAAACATTAGAAGTCATAATATTTCACTTAATGATAAATTGGCACTTGAGGCTACGAAACATAAAAGTGGGAATTATCACCACACATCGAATAAACGGATCTCCAACACACCAAGGACTTGTAAATTTGAACATATCCTAAAAGTATAGCATTTAGCTAACACTCTCTAACACACTAACACATCTCGGTGAATGGAGTTAGTTCACATTTCCTTATCTCTCCAAAACTGTCCCAAGCCTCAATGCCTCAAAAACACAACATATAGGTGAGTACTCACAAATCCTATGGTATGCCAACTATATCCAATGGTCTCATAAAGTCACAAGGCCAAACTGTCCACAATAAACCACATAATTACTTACCGATTTGCTGTACATTTTCACTATATATCTGCATTGTTAACACAACATTATCATTGTCACTTGACATGTCTTCCATGACCACAATCAACGTATTCCACAAACTCTATCTTAAGCATATGTCTCATATCATATTCGCACATCAAAATTCACAAACCACATCACATTAACACATATCATACAAGTTAATGAGACGTACGAGAGAGCTTACACTCAAAACACATGATAGAGGTTTAGGTTATTCCTAAGCTCCTGATTAATGCTATGGATCGTGTCTACAATTATCAATTCCAAATACTCACGATTCGTACTTTCATCTAATCGCCGAAAGTCTAAACCAACTTTTCCTTGCCTTTCTTCTTGCTCGTTGAAGGCTCCAACGGTTTCGTATATTTACCATAATTAACCATACAATAACATGATTAATATACAGCTTGAAAGTCATTCAAACTATCAAAAACGCCAGTCTGAGGTTCCTCCCTCTTGGAACTAAAACTTCTGACTTACAAACTTGAAATTCAAATATCTCAATCTCTACTCATTCCCCTTGCCTAAAATTGATTCCTATCATCTAATTATTCATCTACGCATGGTTATCAACCTTTAAAATATATAAAATTACACAAATTTGTGGTTTCAAAATTTCAACGTAAAATAGCCATTTTCCATGAAAACTCATTAAAACCTTAGAATCTCTTGATGAAACTTTAGGGAAAATTTAGAAACCTTCTAATTAAATCAAAAACAAGTTGAAAATCACTTTGAAATATCAATTTTATACAAAATTTTGAATTTCACCATTAACGAGCTAACTTTTGGCATTTATTTAGAACCCTTGATTCAATGGATAAAATTTTAGTTTTAAAGGCTAGATATTATTAAAAACTAATAAGAAATTACAACAGTACCTTAGTTGAAGGAGGAACTGTAACAACCCGTTTTTTAGTGAAATCAGAATAGTGGTTTTGGGACCACAAATTTGATGAGTGAACATTTATTTTATTATTATTTTAATGTCTACAGTATGCTAGTAGTGTCGTATAAAAATTTTGTTAAGAAATTGTGACGTTTGCATGCTTAATTAAATGAAAAGGACTAAATAAAAAAAGGTGTAAAAGTAGGGTTCTAATAGTGAAAGGTATCTATTAGCTATGAAATTAAATTGTTAAGGGTTTTATATGGTAAATAAAACATTATTGTAAATATTGGACAAGGATGGACATTAAATAAGAGGACTTTTTATGTTATAACAAAGGTTAATTTAGTAAATCAATAAATAAATTAATGTAAATTAAGAAAAAAAAACAAACCTATCATCTTTATTCTATCTTCTTCCACCGAAAAAACAAAAAAAGAAACCCTCCACGGAAGCTTGCTAGGTTCGGCCAAGCTATTCTATTGCATGTAAGTGATGATTTGTCTCATTTTTAATGATTTTTATGTTTTCAGGATCGTTGTAGCGTAATCTAGCTAGCCTGGGGACTAATTTGCAAAATTGTTAAAGGATTAGGGTTTTCTCATGAACATGTTTGCTTATTATTTGGAGTTTAATGAAAAATTACGAGTTGTTGTTGTCAAGTACACAACTTTTGTAAAGTGATTTTTGATGAAATTATCATTTAGGGACTTATTTGTAAAAGTAGAAAAATATCATGGTAAAATTGTGAATTGATGATTTGTGTGGGTTGATATGAGTCCCTAGGTAAATCATCTAATATGGAATGTGGATGAAATTGCATAAATTTCAATTTACGAGTTTAATGACCAAATTGTAAAAAGGTTAAAAAGTTAGGGGCAAAATTGTAATTATGCATAATGTGAATTATAGTTTGAATTGAATGTTGAGATTGATTGAAATACTTAATTGAATATAACTTTTTATTTAGATCAAGATAAATCTCAACCAAAATTAAATCAAGGAAAGGTGAAAATCATGGATTAGCTCGATCGCATTTAAATGCTCTAGTTATCAAAGTAAGTTCGTACTATTTCAATACGTAATTGAATTTCTACTTGTATATTTTACATTATAGTTATGTAATTAAATGCTTATAATTAATTATACCCTTAATTGCACATACGTGCCCCTATTTGTACTTCAGTATCGTAAATAGCACATACATGCCTCTGTTTACACACTGGTAACTTCAAATCGAGTAAAATATGAGTTGTATTAAATTGTTGTTAAGTTAAAAGATATGTTATGTTCTTACTAAGCTTTATAAGCTTATATGTTTTTGTGCACTGTTTTTTAGATCGTCATTGCTGACTTTTGAACGAATCAATCTTCGATTCACACTATCCATCTATGTTGGTAGTTCTTGCTCTCCTTAGGGTTGTGGCATGTATATCTAGTTATATAGGTTTTTATAGTACATTAGGACAAAAATACTAGACTAAGATTCTCACTCTCAATTATGAGACATTCATGATGAATCCTGGACATCAAAGTTATGTTCGATAGATTCATTATCATCATCAATGAGCTCAAGTCCTATAGGAAGACCTATCCCAATGAAGAAGTAGTGCGAAAAATTCTTAGAAGCACCTATGTAATGGGATACCAAAGTTACAACCATAGAGGAAGCAAAAAAATCGGAGACTCTTTCATTAGATTAGCTAATTGGTTCTTTGCTCACTCTTGAAATGACGCTCAAATGAGTGAATAAAGGAGAAGAAAAAGTTGAAAAGAACAAGGTTGGTATTTCCCTTAAGTCCACAGTAGAAGAAGGTAATTTAAGTGATGATGTGGATGAGGATCAAGATATATCCATGTTTTTAATAAGATTCAAGAGGTTCATGAGGTCAAATAAAGGAAGAAAATTCCAAAAGAAGGAAGGAGTCAAGATTGAATCTACCAAGGAGATGGACCCTATCATATTCTATAAATGCAAGAAGTTAGGACAAACCAAGTTTGATTGTCCTCAATGGAAGAAAAGAGGGTTAAGAAAATAAAAGCTTGAGGCTTATATTGCTATTTGGAGTGATGAGGATTCATCCGACAATGAAGATCAAGAAGTAGCCAATCTCTGCCTTATGGCCATCGATAACTCTAAGGTAAATTCTAACTCATCTAATTCAACTTCTTATTCTTTTGATGAGTTACAATATGCCTATGATGAGTTGGGTTTGGAGTTTCAATTAATGGTTTCAAAATGTAGAGAAACTATTTCAAAACTAAAAAAGTAAAAAAATTCACTCTCCAAAGTCAAGTATGAACTTGAAAGTAAAATAAATGATATGCAAGCTAGTATAAATGATTTTGAGAAAAAGAAATTTGACTTGCATAATTTTCTTTACAAAGTTCATGATGATCATCAAAAGCAACTTGAGTTGCTTAAGAGTGAAAAATCTCACTCTAACATAGTTTTACCAAAAAAATTTTTTAGAGGAGAAAACTCAAAACAAAACTTTTTCAAAACTTGCTTTGATTTCTGTAAACATAGAGGTCCCCAAAATTTTTACAAAGGAAAACTTATTAAAGTATATAGGTCCCCAAATGACTCAAAAGTTATCAAGATAAATAAATTCTTTCAAAATGGATACCTAAAGGGACTAAAATTATAGGAACTAATAGTTATGGACCCAAATTAATTTGGGTACCAAAAATGAAAGCTTAATTCTATGTTAGTAGGAAAAGGAATATCACTTCAAGGTGGAGGATTCATTTAAAAACTCATGGTACCTTGATAGTGGATGCTCAAAACACATGATTGGTGACAAGAGCTAGTTCATCAATTTGAAGTAAAAAAATGGAGGAGTAGTTACATTTGGTGAAACTTTGAAGGACAAGTAGAATGAATCAACTCTCTTGGTACAAGCTCTTCAATTCTTATTGAAAATGTTCTCTATGTCAATGGTCTTAAGCATAATCTACTTAGTGTTAGCCAACTATGGTCTTAATGTCATTTTTGAGTCTAATGGATGTAAAATAGTTGAAATTATGTCTAATAAGATTAAGCTTGTAGGACATAGGATAAGAAATATATATATTGTGCACTTAGATGATTTATGTGATTCATTCATATACCTTGTTGCTAAAAATGAAAATAATTCCTTCTTATGGCATAGAAAACTAGGACATGCTAGCATGGGCATGGGTAAGTCCGATCTAGTGCATGCCAAAGAAAGGAGGTAATATGGTTGTTGAGAACAAGAATAACGGGTTAATACCGACCAGAACGATTACAGGATGGAGAATTTGCATAGATTACCGAAAGTTGAACAAGGCGACTAGGAAAAATCATTTTCCTTTGCCGTTCTTGGGTCAGGTTCTAGATAGACTCGTGGGGCGAGACTATTACTATTTTCTTGATGGATACTCAAGATACAATCAGATCAAAATAGGACCTGAATATCAACACAAAACAACATTCACATGCCCGTACAGTACAGTTGCATTTAGACGCATGTCATTTGGTTTATGTAATGCACCTGCTACATTTCAAAGATATATGATGTCTATTTTAGTAACATGGTTGAGAAGTATTTGGAAGTTTTTATGGATGATTTTTCAATGTTTGGAGACATTTATGATGATTGCTTAGCCAATCTAGCCAAGGTACTAAGGTGGTATGAAGAAACAAACCTTGTACTCAACTGGGAAAATGTCATTTTATGGTTCGAGAAGGTATTGCTTTGGGGCACTGAATAACGAGACATGGAATCAAGGTAGATAAAACAAAGGTAGATGTTATCGAGAAACTCTCACCTCCAACATATGTAAAGGGTGTTGGGGGATTTTTGGGACATGCTGGATTCTATCAAAGATTTATCAAGGACTTTTCCAAAATCGCTAAACCCTTATGCAAATTTTTGGAGAAGAACACGATATTCAACTTTGATGAAGAATCAATTAGTTTTGGCACCCGTTACCATCACACTGGCTTGGGATTTGCCATTTGAGTTGATGTTTGACACAAGTGATTTCGTGATAGGAGCTGTGATAGGCCAGTGAAGGAACAAAGTTTTTCCTCCCATCTACTATGTAATTCAGACTCTAAGGGGAGCTCAATTGAATTATACAATAACATAGAAAGAGTTACTTGATATTGTATTTACTTTTGACAAGATTCAGTCTTATCTTGTAGGTACCAAGGTGACAGTCTATACGGATCATTTGGCAATGAAGTATTTACTTGCCAAGTCGAGATTGATCCGATGGGTACTTCTACTCGAAGAGTTTGATCTAGAAATTCAAGATCGAAAAGGGGTAGAAAATCAAGTAGAGATCAATTATCCAGATTGGAGTCTTAAGATAGAAATTCTCCACTTATACCCATTCAGGAGACATTTCCAGACGAGCACTTACTTAAGGTAAATCATGTCTATAGTATGCCTTGGTTTGAAAATTTTGCCAACTATTTAGCTTGTGGTTTGATGCCAATTGATAAGCCATATCAACAAAAGAAAAAGTTTCTTCACGATGTGAAGTACTATTTCTAGGAAGAGTCATATTTGTTCAAAAAGTGTATAGATCAAATGATCAGGAGATGCATTGCAGAAAATAAGGTACATAAGATTTTATATCATTGTCACAAAACTCTAAGTAGGGGACACTTCGAAGGTACACGTACTGTAGCCAAAGTATTGCAAGCTAGATTCTTTTAGCCAACGCTATTCAAAGATGCGTATGCCTATGTAAAGAGTTGTTATTGATGCCAGAGGATTGGAATCATCACTATCAGAAATGAGATGCCTCGAACAAACATCAATGAGGTAGAATTATTCGATGTTTGGGGTATTGACTTTTTTAGTCCTTTCCCTCTGTCTTTTGGTCACAAGTATATATTGGTAGTAGTAGAATATGTATCTAAGTGGTTTGAGGTCGAGGCATATCCGACAAATGATGTAAAGGTTGTGATGAAGTTTTTGCAAAAATATGTGTTCACAAGATTTGGAACTCCTAGGGCTATCATCAGTGAAGAGGGGTCCAATTTTGTGGACAAATGGTTGAAATGGTTACTCTACAAACATGGAGTGAAGCATAAGGTTGCCACAACTTACCATATGCAGACAAATGGGCAAGCTGAATTGGCGAACAAAGAGAAAAAAGGCATACTAGATATAGTAGTTTGTCCAAACCGACGAGATTGGTCCAACAGACTGGATGACGCTTTATGGGCCTATAGGAAAGCATACAAAAAACCATTAAGGATGTCTCCCTATCGGTTGATTTTTGGGAAAGCCTATCATTTGCCCTTGGAGTTAGAACATAAAGCTTACTAGGATCTCCAACAACTCAATGTGGATCCCAAGCTTACCAAAGAGAAACGAATGCTTCAACTTAACGAGTTAGACGAATTTCAAACTTTCTCATATGAAAATGTCAAGCTATTCAAAGAGAGATTAAAGAGATTTTCCAAGTACCTTGAAATCACTTTCGCCTAGTCCATTTAGTATTCACCAAGATTTTCCAGGTAAGTTAATGCTCAGAGCTTAAAACATTATTGGCGAGATAAAATTGAGCCGAATAAAGTCTATTTCATTTTATCAGATACTTATTTTTTCTCGTTTTCTTTTAAATAAATGATTTAGGGTATATTTTTCGGGATTAGTATGTTAAAATAAATTATGTTTAGGAGATTGGAACTTAAGCGGAACCACTTGTAAGCCCTCCAATCTTTTCTTGGAATTGATTTTAACATAATCTTTTGAGAAATTATTCCCTAAATGGAAAAATAAATTTTTAGTTTTTCAAATGAAAGGGTCAATTTTGATCCAAGTTTTAATTGCAGCTTAATTTTCAAATTTTCTTTAAGTTTAGGTACTTAATTGAATTATTTGCAAAATTTGGTTGTTCTTTTTGTAAATATTGGATTTAGCTATCTCTTTTTGTAAATATCTTTAAAGGAAGCTAAAATAAGAGTTTTTAATTTAGATTTTAATAAATAAGATGATAATAACTAATATATAATTATATTTATTATAATATATATTAATTATTATCAACTTTGTATAGAATTAAAATTGTTTTAAATTTTATCATATTTTAATAAAGAGATTTTATTTCAATAAATAAAGTAATACGAAATAATACAATAATATACCTTATATTATTTATTAATTGTTATTAACTTTACATGACATTAGGACTTAGAATATTTTATTGTTAATTTGTTCTAAGAATTGTTGTTGAACGCCTTCCCTTTGTCAGTTTACATACCACCACCTTTATTTCCCACACATCTCTCTCTTTCACTTACTTTCTCTTCTTTGTTTTCCCCTTTTTCTTATCCATTTCCCTTGTCGATTTCCACCTTGGAATAACATCATTCAATTGTTCGTAGAGGCCTTGGTTCAACAGAATGAGCAGAGAAGAAGAGTAGCACATTAGTCTGGCTTCAGAGAACTACTGGATTTGCTTTCTAGTTCCTTTCTCTTTAATTTTCTTGTTTATGTTGTGATTATGAATATGGATAATTTTTTATTTGTTTTTGTTGTTCTAATTAAAATGGCTTAATATGAATATTTAGTTTTTAGTTTTTAAAATCACTTCTTAAAAAAAATTCCCATCACCAAAGTGTTTGATTTACATTTTATAAATATTTTTCTTTCACAGTCCTTGTGGGTACAATAACTGGACATTTACTTGTCACTTTATTACTTGATAACGATTGTGTACACTTGCACATTTTCGCCCTTCCAAAAACTTCTTCAATCGGAGTTCGCAAAGTTGTTAATTCGAATAGAGTTTATTCTTCCTTTACTTGTTACTTTGATTTCAAGCATGTTTGGAATGTGCTTTGTTATCTTGCCATCAACAATGGTAGCTTAAATCTATTTAGCTAGGATGATTACATCAATTCAATGAAATTTTTTTAAATCATGTTTATAGCGTTTGTGCCTCAGTCATTCATGTTTTCAGTAATATTCATGCATGTATTTCATTCATACGTGATTGGGTGCATTGGAATTAGCTAAGTGATCCTAGCCAGACGACGGCTAATGGACACAATAATTGAAAAGTGCATGCTTAATTTAGATCCTAACTTGTCTAAATTAGAGGTTCATAATAACTTTAACGATCTATATTATCTTGCATAGTTTTTAGGTTTATGTGATTAAATTGTTTCAAACCTAACCCATCCCTGTTACTTCACATGAATTCTAAGAAAGCCTTAGTTTAATATGATCAGTAAAATGCATGTTTTACTAAGCAAAAGATTCCAAAAGGACTTAATTTGGTTTCAAACTCATGAAAGATCGGGTTTCCATGGAATATTTTTTGAACACTATTAAACATGAGAAAAATGAATTTAGTTGAATGATGTAATTATTCTAGCCTATTCATGTTATTGATTGTTGAAGCTTATGTTGTTGTTGCTAAATTCATCTCATACATTTTAGTCAATTATCATACTTAGATTAGAATTGCATTAGGGATCATCTTGCATATAGATAATTTAATTTAGTTTAATCATCCATCACCCAAAATATTGTATTCTTATCACCAATTTGTAAAACTTTAATTTTTGCAATTAATTGATTAACATACACAGTCCCTGTGGAGGCGATAACCTTTTTACTCACTTATTACTTGATAACGACTGTGTACGCTTGCACAAACCTACACGTTAGAATAGTTCATACAATTATTCACTAAAGCATCTATAATAAACCAATATATATACACATGAGTCTACTTAGGGACTCACCTGACAACCATTAACTATAGCTAGGACTCTAGATTCATCATCAAACCAGAAACCGCAACAACCACAACTCATAAAATATATGAACACCATTAAAACTCATTCAAATAACCTTGTCATCATCTCTAACGCAAGTAACCCACATATAAAGCCTTACTTCTTCATCTTACGATTCATGCATTCCTACAGGCTTAATCTCTCAGAACATATGAAGTCAGAAAACTTACCTTGACATGGAAAATCATTGATATTTTCTAGGATTTCATTTTCAAATCAAAGAAATACCTTTTTGCTTCTCCAGCCCCAAATAATAATATTCTAGAAGAAGGAAAAGAGAACTCTTTTATCCAAATCTTGAATATCTATTAAGAATATCTATTGGAACATGACAAGTGTCACATTTTTCTGTATTTCCTTATTCAAAAGTCCACAACTTCCAGGAAACCTACTTGAGTACCCCTTTATCTTTTAACTATTTCGTTTCACATTCAGTTGGTTCCTAACTAGTTTACCTTGCATAGTACCACGATTAAAGGCACATTATACTTCTGACGTGAACTCAAACTCTCAATGCCATTCTACTTGGTCACTATCTTATTCCAATTGACATAGCAATCTGACATGGCGTTTTCATTAACTTAAACACATAATTGTATCCACCCACTCTATACGCCCAAAACGTACCTGGGTGAATACCATTCTATCAGTCATAATACCTTAGGACTAGTCGCCAATCCTTGTACCCGCTAGAACTAGAGTGTTACAAACATTCCATGGCTTCGTTATTTTCCTTTTTATCCTCTTTAAGTCTGCCAAATGATGTTCCTATAAGGAATTGGTTTGGCTCTCCACCTAGCGTATTCTCTTTTTAGATTCCTTCTTTATGTAGTTGTATTTAGTCTTCCAGCTGGAGATAGATTTGGTGAGATTCTGGTTCTAGCGGACTGTGACCTCATGGGTTTGAAAAAGTTGGGCTAGTGCTTGTTCACTAGAATTAAGAGCCTTTTTGAGCTCAGCCTGTTTAGTTTCACTTCCACTGTAGTGCCTACGGACGACCCAACCAAGAAGTTTGTATTCTTCCACCATTACTTGGTAAGAATCTACCGATTCTAGTAAAGTTAGTTTACTGGCTTCAGAAGAAGAAGGGAAAGCATAGTCTCTCAACTCTTGAGGTAGACTTCTCTCATATCTTTAGGTGACATCAAGAGGAGAAAAAGGGTACTGACCAGCATTGAGAGGGTCTCTCCATGGAAATAAAGTAGATACCCCACCAAAGGAAGAATGATTTGGCATTGAAACAATGGGAGATGATAATGGTACAGAACGGATAGTGCTGAGTGTGGGTTCTTCAGAAAGGGGTTGAGCAATTGGAGTTAAGTCCACCGGCGTGGTGGACTCTTATTGTTCTTCGGGTTGAGAAGGGATGACTAGTAGAGTAGTTTCCATCTCTAAGTTGACTAATTCCTTGCCTCATCTATGACAGACACTACTCTCCTTATTGTTCTACGAGCTCTTTTCAGCACTTAGCCTCTTATGGCTGAGAGGCTACGAGGCTACTATTTCCCACTTGCGCCATTGCATGATTTACTACAATGACCTCTTGCGCCCTCTCTATTAATGCCTCCACATCCATATTGTCGGGCTGAGACGATTGGGTTGGGGTTGAGGAATGAGTAGAGCCTGTAGTAGTAAAATGAGTGTCAACCTTACAAGGAATCAAGTCCCTACCAGAAGACTCACCTATGACAACTATTGGTGAGGAAGACCAAAATTGTACACATAGCTTGCAAACGGTGTACACGAGATGTGGGGTTTATCTTTCCTTCCTACCAAAATGGCGGCCAAATCATCAGTGGCGCTGTAGGGCAACACCTTTTCGACAGATGGTACTACCTGGGGACCTGCCCTAGCTACAAGATCCGTGGGCCTATAGCCATTAGGGCTTTGATTCTCTAAACAGAAGCGGAAGATGTTTCTAATGGTGATGAGCTCCTCTAGCACCAATGAATGGCCCAACTTCAGGTGATTGAACTTGTCCTTAGTAGACTCATTATCGAGTGGTTATGTGTGGATACAGATGGACTCTCGGGGGACAAACCATTGTGTCCAGAAGCTAAAACCACCTCTTAGCCTACTCCTTACCTGGATAAATTTATTCCTGTTGAGATGGAGTTTGAGGCCTAGTTCTTAACTATTGGCTCACGTCTTTGGTGAGTACTAAAGTGTGCCATCCCAACAGAGCCACTTCGAGTGGTAACCTTCAATTGATAGGTCTATTGGAATACACCAAGGTTGGGTGGCTCATTTTTCACACTACAGTCAATGAAGTAAGCAATCAGAGTCGACCAAGATAGCCTTGTGAGTTTGTCCCAGTACAATTCCATATTCATTTAGCACAGTATAGAAGAATAGGTGCAGCAAGAGGTGAAACCCAACCTCAAAAAGATAAAGGGGAAGAATGATACCATCAGAACTATCCCTCAGTTGACACTCACCATGAACTATGCTAAAGACATAGGTAAAATTGGGAAATTGTACTCCTCTAACACCTATATATTTGACCAGCTCGTCTTTGGTCATTGGGCACTAGAAGAAAGGAGTCTCCCCTAGGGCACTTACCTCTCGATTGTTGGGTCCAGCCCCATCACCCAATGTAAGACTACGCCCAAGACCCCTCCAACTATGATCACACCAATTTCTTCCCTCTCCTACTGACTATCTTTAACCTTAACCATTTTTGGTGAAATGAAATAAAGAGAGAAGATTAAAAGATTACCTAGGAAAAACTGAGAAGTTCTTCAAGGAAGAAGGGAAGCAAGACTCGAACAAAAAAAATGGAGAAGGCAAAGGAGGGAAACTTAGGGATTTAGAAAGAAAATTAATCGGCAAGTAATTTTTAGGGAGGAATGATTTTAGATGTAAGGATTTCCCTTCTCTACATCTCGATATATATAGCCAATTGTCTACGAGAAGTTTTCAAATTTTGTAATAAACTGTTCAAGTCCTCAAATTTGTATTCAGCACCTGTTAGCTAAAGGGAGAGTTTTTCTTAAACCCCTCGATATCCAAAAAAGTGAAAATATCCACCAGAGCTAGTTGTCTAACAAGTACCCTCCAATTGGTATTTTTCAATAGAGAGTCTGCGATGTAGTATTATGATGGGCTACTATCTGGTTTAGAGTGCAAGCCATGGTTTTCCATCAGGATAACTATGGATATGTCAACATGCAAGCTTTTCACATCAAGTTTAGTATAGATGGATTTTCCAATCGAGCGGAGTGGGTTTATGGTGAATCTATGAAAGACTAAACAACGCTAAAGAATTAGGGAAGAGTAAAGGCATCTACCCCCAAGATAATAGGGGTCATTGACGAAAAGAATATTACTCTAAGTTCGCATCTGATCCTGGTTATAAAAAGAAATTTTGAGGACGAAATTTTCTTTAAATGTGGGGGAGTTGTCACACTCGATTTTCATTAAGGTCTAGAAATTAAGGAAGAGTTAAGAGTCAATTGAAAAATATAGTAAGTTCAGTAGACCCTACTGAGAAATGTAGAAACTTTAATGGCTGAATGGTAAATAATTAGGTTTCAATTCTGGTTCAGTTAAGTTGGAACTGGGGAGACAAGATGATTAGTGGTGGATGGTTATTTGGGGCCTTGGTAGCCGTCTGTGAATAGTTACTTATATGTGTGAGAAGGATTTTTCTGGAGATAGAATTCTCTATATTTTTTATTTATTTCTTTTTTTTGGCACCATAGTCTTTCATTTCTCTGAAAAAGAGAAAGCCGAGGAAAGCTCTACATGGGTGCAACACCTACACCTAATCCGATCACCAAATTCGGGTGTGAAGTGTCACACTAAACAAGATCTTTCCTGACCACATATTTTTAAACTTAATAATTCTAAAGACTAATTTATTTAAGTTACAATAAATACTCATTACAATAGAAAACGTAAAATTTAATAAAAAGTTTTTGGCTCAAAATTTTCAACTCTAGAGAAAACTGTTTAGATACAATATGTTCGACCCTAAGGTGAAGCCTCTAAAGGTATCCCCTTACTATGTGCATGACACCATACTAACGATGATCTTAGATCTAACACGATCAGGCTTAGTCCTTCATCGAGTTCCTTAATCCCCCACATAGTCCTGCAAGTATGAAACCAAATCTTATAAGTTTAAAAAACTTAGCAAGTTTCTTCACATATATACGAAACAACTAAACCCCATCTTGTTGAGGTTTCAACTGAAAGGGGAAATTACGCTACTTCATGTTGGGCTTAGAAGTTTATGCTTCATCCGAAGTGGCAGACTCTGAGACAATTTTCATATTTCCTTCTTGGAGGATCGATTGCCTAACGACCAATATTTGATCAAGTTTATAACCAACCATCACACTGTGGCGATCCTAGACCTTCCATTATACTTGTGGATCCTCGCCTTTCTACACACTACACTTTCCTAAATACACTTTCATTACATGGCATCCGTTCTACTGATTCTCTTATCTCATAGTTTACTAGCGTATTCGCTGATAGTCCACTACTAAGACTACTAATACAAATCTGTGTCATTCTGAAAAACTTAACCCTATTACATCCTACCTACTTCTACCTTACATTCGGGTTGAAATATTATTAGATTACTTCTTTATAATTCACTTTATTTGTGTTACCTTGCTTCTAAGGTGGATCATGTATGTCTGCTTTAGATTGCTTGAGCCTGCAATTTCTACCAGATTTTTAATTGAGCAATTGTTTGACTTTACCATTTCTTTTACGTGATAGTTCCCTATAGAGCTAGCTCTAATATGATTATACTCACGACATATTTGTCACTAGAATACTCTTTTTGGATATCTCTCTCACTTTCTCATCCAAGTTTCATTAAGCGCCCTCTGGCTGTCCTTAATGGCGGATCCTTAACTATGATCCCCGATTACATCTTCTCCTGTTTATCTTTACACCAAGCATTATTGGTACTTCCTTTTCCGTATCTCTAACTAATGTTTTGGCGTATTGTTTCCTTTTTTTATTTCATTTGCCTTAGTCGATGAGTTCTTTAATAATCTGCTGGCTCACTATCGTTTTGTCAATACTTATATTTTTCTTCCAGACCATTTTTCTAGATCACGTGACTTTCCATGATTTCTATCTTTACAATCTACCCTTTGTTTATTGTCCTAACGGAATACCTTGTATCTTTAGTTCTGGCGATTTGTCATGCATTTCCATAGCTGAGCTATGGTCTTACTTTACATATCCTCAAAATAAGTATCTTGGCAGACTTTTTGTGCTTTATTGGCTAAGCTAGGGCCTTACACCTTATGAATCCATATTTCACATCCTAATCGACTTGTGTTTAATGTCCTAGTGAACTACCCTGTGTTTAATGTCCTGATGGACTACCCCGTGTTTAGTGTCCTGACGGACTCCATTGGTTTCCATATTTGAGCTATGGTATTACACCCTAAACCTCTTTTAGGTGTCGTCCCAAAGGAACTTATCACCGTCATGGTGTTGCCCCATAGAACCTGCTGACCACTATCTATAACCTAAATATCATCGTCACGGTGTCGCCCCAAAGAACTAGTCGATATTATTTCTATCCAGATTTTTACCTTGATGCTCGAATACTGAAGTTTCTCCCCCTGGGAAGGCCCGAAGCTTCACACATCATGATTTGCACTCAGCAGCACCATACGTTAGTATCATAACAAAATTCCATTTCCCTATTTATACGCCCATACCTCTATTTCACCAATTCTATACTTTGATGCTCGAACATCATAGTGTCCCCTTCGTAAGGCCCAAAGCTTAGAACATATCAGTTTACACCCGACAACACTGTATGGCGGTATATGAAACACCATTTCCCAGTCCTAACTTTGTCTAACCCATTAAACTTTCCCCTCTGTACTCCATTGCCAATAACAAGCAATACATGCATGCATAAAATATTTTCATGGGGTACGCTACTTTTCAGGCATAAAATCATAACCATTTCTTTCATATTGACACACTGGAAGACACTCATAACCCTACCCAACCTTATGAACGCTTAGAATTCACAATCAATAAAGTTCCTACATCATCACAGAACTTGCTAGTCATACAACATTCCTGGGATGGAGTACAGAAACTCGTCTGATACTTCTTTGCCTCACCAGCTTAGCTTTTCCAAACACCAATGCTTTGATCTACTGTAACTCGGTGTAGCAATTTAAACTAGTTTTTGCACTTTAGGAGCTTTAATACGATCACTTTTATTAAGTTTTAGTTTAGTTTTTGTAATTTTATCTAAATTTAGTAAATTGTGTTGTAACGCCCCAAAAATCTAAGTTTTTAATTTTTGCATGTTTTGACACAACTACTTGTTTGCTTTAGTGGTTAAGTGATTTGGGTGTGTTTGGGAGTGTTTGAGAAGCCTGGGTTCAAGTCCTAGCTTTTCAGAATTTTTAGTTTTTCTCTTGCATGAAACTGGACATTGGCTTATAGGCCTTATAAATAATAGTGTTGGTTTTATGTCACAAAAAGAGCTTGTGGTCAAATGGCAAGGTGGCGTGTTGTGTAACTTTGAAGTCTGAGGTTCAAGTCTTGGGTTGTGCAGTAGAATATTTAATTTGCTGCTAGAGCTGTGTAGGTAGTGGAGTTGGACTGAAACACAGCTAAGGGGAGTTTGAATGAAGTTTGAGTGGAGTTGTTGGGGGAGTTGGAGGAGAAATTGGTGGAGTGATTCAAGGAGGGATAAGGGGAGAGATTTTAGGAGAAAATCAAAGAGTTGTTTGTGAGGAGAGTTGTGCCGTTTTGGGAAAACTCTAGCTAGAGTTCTTATGCTTCTGTCAGTTTTGGTTTCGGTCAGTTTCTCGTTCTTATCTTTTCGCTTTTGGATGTCAAATTTTGCTAAGACTTGGTGTTTCTCTCGAGTGTGTTTGATATCTTTTTCTGCTCATCTCTTTTTCTTTTTGTGTGTTGGCCAAATAATTGTGATTGCCCTCTGTCAAATACACTCTTCTCGTCCCTTTTCTCTTGTTACTACATTTCCCTTCTCTTTGCTCCTCATCTCTTCTTTGTGGACTGAATCTCTTTCTCTTCTCCTCTTCTTCCTTGACCGAATAACCTTTTCTTTCTGTCTTTGATCTCTACTTCCTATTATTTTCTTTTTGATTGAGAGCTATTCCCCTTTATTGTCTGTGGTTCAACTGTATATCACTCTTTTCTGTCGATTTGAACTCCTCGAGGATTGAGGGAGTATCAAGTAATATCAAGTCGTCGAAACCTTTCTCTCTTCTCTTGATCTAAGGCAGGTATATGGGCTAGCATTCTAGGGGTAGGCCTAATGCTTGATGTATTTCTGTAGGTTATCATGAAGTGCATTTAAACCACATGATTAAGCAATCTTGTCTAATAAATCTATTTGCAATGCAGATATCCGTTAAGAATATTCTAGTCAACCATCGTCAGTGGTATAGGTAGGCTACGCCACTTTTGACAGGGAAGGCAAGTGTTAATTTAGTTTTGGTTAAGGATGTAAACGAAGTTTAACCCTATTGTTTAGCGACTAATGGAAAACTTGTATGAATGTAGATTTTGGGTGCTCATGGATCTTGGTGCGTTTTCACAATCAGGTGTATAATCGCCCCACTGCAACCGTAGATCAGTGAAAAGCTGAAAAGTCATAAATACGGCATTTGAGACCACACGGGTGTGCGATCGCTCGAGTGGTAAGCCTAACTTGCAATTCATGGGCAATGACCGAAATACCCCCAAAGGGTAAAATGACCGAAATACCCCTAAAGGGTAAAATGATCGAAATACCCCCATAGGGTAAAATGATTGTTATACCCCTAGGAGATGAAATGGTCATTATAGCCTTATGTTATGTATGACTGATTTGTTCTATGATATATATATGACTGTTACTAAGTATGACGTTCTGCATACACGTATGATTTATGACATGACATACTACATGGGGTTGGGATACTGATATGAGGGAAGTATACTGTACTGGTGGCTTTGCCATACATACTATTACTGGTAGCTTCGCTAGGATTCAATTACTGGCAGCTTTGCTACAATATTGGTGTGTTGGCTGGGTGGGTCGATTTTATCCCCACATGGTGTGTTGGTGGTAAGGAGTGGTGTGTTGGCTGGATTGGGATGGGTTGCATTATTGCACTGTACTTATTCCTGTATTGGGCTAAGGTCCACACTGTACTGTTACTGTACAGGGCTCAGGCCCAGACTGATACTGCATGATTACTGATTGACTGTTAGGGGATTACAAGCTGAGTTTCGTAAACTCACCCTCTCCTTCTAACTGTGAAGGTAATCCTCAGCCTTAGGCAATTCAGTGCTGCGAGAGACTCGGAGGTGGCCTAATGACTGTTGTTGTTCACGCTTGCTTTTATTTTAATTTAAATTATAAGTTGGGTTTTGTTTTTGTAATAAGGCCTTTGAGTTGATTTAAATTTTTAATTGGGCTTTTACTTACATATTTTAAACTGGTAGATAGGAGAATACGACTTTTTTTTTAAAAATAATTACTGATTTCAAAGACAAGAGTTTTAAACAATAGAATTTAAAAAGGTTTCGCGATTTTTGACCAACTTATTAAAACAATATCAGATGACAAGACAAACATTTTGTCTAGTTGATTTGTTAATTAATTAATAAAGGGGATTATTTTAAGTTTAGAAATAAAATTTTACCAATGAGTTAAATTTTCGAAAGACACTTCAATGTGACACATCAGATTCGACCATAACGTCTAGGTCAGGTTTGGGGTTTTACATGTGTAATTTTAGTATTTTTTTTACCTTAGAGATCGAATGAGGCCTAAGGGTGAGCTAATATACTTTGTGAGCATGTAAGAGACCATTAGAAGGCATGCTAACTCGATACTGGTCGCTATGTTGCAACATGGAGAGTTGGATGTCGCAACATAGGCAGTAGAATAAAAAAATTTCAAGAATGCCTTCGTTATCGCAACACAGCCTGAGGATGTCACAACACACCCCTGAAGACGAAGCATACTGCCCTGGATGTTGCGACACAAGTACCTAGTGTGTCGTGACATCACCTCTGTATGGTAAATAATTATGAGCCAAGGGCGTTTTGGCCTGCACAATAAAATATTAACCTCGACGACGACAGCTAACTTAAGGTTAAGAACAACAACCACTCTAAAGTCAATAAATAGACTCATTTAACACATCTTATAGACAACTTTCATATTGTATAACTTTCTTCCTAGTTTTAGTCTTTAGTTTTTCTCTTTTCTTAGGCTTTAAGCTTATTTTACTTTTTGTTCTTTGTTTTGTGGAAGAAATCAAACTTGTGAAATATGATCAAACGCTATGAGGATTCAATGATCTATTCTAATAAAAATCAAGCTTCTTTTAAACCTTATATTCTTGAATCATTGTTCATGTCTATTCTATATATCAAGCCTATATTGTTTATGAGATCCATGAGGAACGAATCCTACAGTGGGGTATTAGCGAGTGGAGGTATGATTAATTAACTACGCAAGGTTCTCTTAGTGGATCATCTATTTAAGAAAGGAAGAACCTAAACCCTAGGAAGCCATTAAGGTAGAAATTAACCCAAAAATGGTATGGCCAATCCATGAATACCTTAACCTTGAACCAGTCTGGGCTGTGAGGTCGAGAGATAAGTAGTTCTTGCCGACTCTTATTCTAGTGGAAGATCGAAACATCCTACCGGGGTATCAACTAGTTGATTGAATAAGAAAACCCGAAGCGATAGTTGATTATGATTACCGAAGCAAGCTAATCACCCATACTCAGATTTTACAGATTCTATTATTTAATTTCTCATTATTCTTTATTTCTTTTCTTTTTATTTTTATTATTGAAAATCGTAAAAACTTCTCTTTTTATTTCATCGTAATATAATTTATCTAAAAGTACTTATTAGATCTATTTGTGCTTAGGTTAGAATTAACTTAATGCTCTCCTCCCTTGGGTACGATCCTCGGAGTACTCATCTACTCCATTATAGCTATATTACATCCTAACCTATATACTTGAGGACACTGGCTCTTCATATACTTTGTGCAGGATTTCTACTCTATACGCATGTTTGGAAACGATCATGCTTCCATCCTCCTGGCAGCTACGTAGTATTACCAAACTCATGAGTTAAAGTTTGTATTTTTAGCTAAAAAATCAGTTTTCCAAAAACATGCAAAATCTCTAAAAAGGTTCTGAAAATTCTTAACTTCATTTTTGGTAGCTATCGTTACTTCCACTGAATTAAATCCGCTACTAAACCAATATTAACTGGTAATATAGGGTAAATAGGTAATCGTCCCATGAAGAAGCTCGTGTTAAATCTATTTGGGGAGAATTGAAATTAAACTAATTTAAACCACACACACGCATACAAGAAAAAAAGGGGGTGTTCTTGTTTCAATGACAAAAAAACTAAACTAATGGACGAAAGTAAATTCAAATTAGGAATGCTTGAATTTATTAATCAAATAGAGAGAATTAGTTTTTGACTCCTTAATCCACCAAGCACAAGTCATTCGCGACCTTAAATCATCCTAATAGACTAATTTAGCAGCAAGGTTGAAAAAATCACTTACGAAGCGACTTCCAATCTCTAGTAATTTTAATCCAATTAGAGAACGTTCATAACTGAAAATCTACCCTCAATTATCTTTTCACTGACTAATTAAAGGTGCATTTAGTATTTTAGAGGCTTTGCCTAGCATTAACCATAGAAAATCCTCCAGCTGCTTCTAAAATTAAATCCGTAGTTGCTTTAATTAGATGCTGGCCAATTAGTCATCACCAAATCTAAGCTTAATTAAGAAATTTGATTACTCAATTTGTACTTAGATGATTGTAAGAAAATTCCTAAATTAACTAGGTGATCAATCTAATTGGTTTAGAAAAATTCCTTGAACAATAAGAACAAACAATTAAGGAATACCAAATTTGAATTCAGAACAAAATATGTCTTTGAATCAACTTGTACTTGGCTTCATTAGTGTCTAAGTAAGCATGAATAATTCAGCCACTCATAGCAAGAAAAACAGAACAAGAATTAATTGAAAAGATCATGAATTTCGAACCACTATTGTATAGAAATACTACACTAATTGTCGAGCTTTCCTTCTCTCGACTAGCCAAATTTTTTGCACTGCTTTCCAGCTGCTTGTTCGCCACTTGCTGGTTCAATTAGAGGAATTCCTGAATTGAGTAACCCGAACTATCCTTGCAAAATTTCCTGCCTCCGACCTGCTGCTTCTTCTCCTCTTTTTATGGAACAAAATTAGCTTCCAATCGGGTAAATCAAAATCCCATCTGCTCCTTGATTTTTGCTTGCTTATCGCATAATAGTAGCTCAACTCAATTAAACTTTCACTCCTACTTAACTTCTCAAGGTTGAATCGGTCGTAGCTAGAGAAAAAAAAGAAATTTCATTCAGAATTAAATCTGATCCCCTTGCTGACTTGTCTCACCGTTTCGGCCTACTGCACCTCCAAGTTGGACCGAATCTTGCCCTTGGTCTCAAGTTCTTTTGCGGTATATTTGGTCACTTCAATTTTGCAGTTTGACCACGTCAATTTGATTTTCAAAACCAGCATATGATGATCCTTATCCAACAGCTTCATTTATGAAAATTAGATTCCAAATTCAGTCCATTCGAAACATCCAAATGTCCCTGTCTTACACCATGGCTCAAAAATAACATTAAATTGTTAAATTGGAATGAAAATAAATTATCAAGGCATGGAATGTACTGAAAGTAAATTAGGCTAATTAAAAATCATTTGATCAAGAATTCATCAATAATTAAGGCAATTTATTTGAATAAGTTAAGCTCAAAATTGAACTTAACAAACTCCCCCATACTTAAACTATTGATCGTCCTCGAGCAATTCCAAAGAGTCGAGAATCAAGACAAAAAGAATCATGCCAAATTTCGAGAAATCAAGTCGAATCAAGAGTTGTTGTATCTTTCATTAATGGGATGAATTTTGGAATCATCAATCCTGAATTTTGGTTTATCAAAGAAAAGAAAATCTGCTTTGAATTCACAAGAATATATACATACTAGTTCAAAACAAATTCGAAACTAATCAAAATTTAAGAATACTTCCTTGATCAATCCTCACCGGAGTGTTTACTCACCTTACTTATTGTGTTTAGGCTAGTATGCTGCTCTCAAATTGAAATCGACAGTCATTAACCACCATAGGCTTGGTTGTCCACCTTATCTTATAACATAACACATAAAATTCCATAAATATGATTTAGGCCAAGGGTTGTAATGAGGCCAAGGTAATGTTTAAGGATGGGAGGGATTTATTTGCATGGTGGAGCTAGTTATCTTAATCTAGTAAAATTCATAATTTGGAAGTCATCATTCTCTCTTCTTTTTCTTTTCTGTTCTCTTCTCCAAGTACGGATGACGGATTCAATTAGCCCTTCATCGTTTCTATTTCCAGCCACCGGATTCGTCAGTTTTGCGTCAATATTGCTTCCTTTATTTTGTTTAATAGAGAGGCTACAACTCACTGATTTTTTTCCTTTTTTTTCCTTTACATTGCAAATTAGCCCCTAAGTTTCAGCTAAAAACTGCTCCAGGTAGCACTTCAATCGGCCAACCGTATGTCGAAATCAAGATGAACTTCCAAACAAAATTAACTAGCTTAGAGAAGGTGAGTTAATTTAAGCTTGGTTCAATTTCTAGAGACAAATCAATAAAAATTGGGAATTAAGGCTTCAAATTGGCCAACTAATTGGAGATAGTGTCAAGGTCGGCTTTTATAAGTAATCATGGCTTTCTTCCTAATGCCTCTTAAATCATATTAATGTGAATCAAATGTATCACTCAACTTAATAAGATCTAAAGCAAGTTCTAGAGTAATTGACAATCGATGATAATAATCATACATGAATAAATAATAACCTCTCAAGTTGGCATAGACGACCCAACTTTACTCTCTAGGCTCAAATTCCTCACAAGGACCACATGATTGATCAATTAAGCAGACTAATTTTGATCCAACTCCAATTTTAAAGTACAAAATTAAACATGGGATTTTTTTCGTTTTTTTTTCTTTTTTATTTTTGAACCAAAATCAGTCAATTGAAAACAAAATTGAACCCAACCAATTGACATACAACAATCAAAATTAACATGAATTCGTAAAATACATTTTCATTATTTATTAATTAATTATTAATTATTTATATTTTTTAAGGAAATTTAATAAAATTTTATTCATGAAATTCGCTAAATACAAACATCAAATATTTTAGAAAATCAATGAAATGATTCTCCCCCATACTTAATGTTTGCATTGTCCCTAATGCAAAAGAAAATCAAAAATTACTAATGGAAAGGAACAATAAGAACGTAAAAGATAAAAGAAAAACTTCTCTAAATGAGCGGGTTGCCTCCCACTAGCGCCTTTGTTTGAAGTTTTTGGCTCGACATTGTAATTCCTCACGGATCCTCAAGATTGATCTCTTCCAACCAAGCTGCTTGCTCCCCTTCATGGAAATGTTTCAACCTGTGACCATTCAGCTTGAAAATTTTATTATTATCGAGGCTCCTAATTTCGATTGCCCCATAATGATGTACTTTAGTTATTATAAACGGTCGCCACCTTGATTTTAACTTAGCGGGAATAAATTTAAGCTTAGGATTAAATAGTAGTACCCTCTCCCCCACCTTAAATTCTTTACAAATCAGATTTGAGTCACGAAATGCTTTTGAATTACCTTAGTAGATGACCGAATTGCCATATGCCTCTAAGTGCAACTCTTCCAACTCTTACAGCTTCAACTTGTGTTTTCCCCTACCAAACTATAGTCCAAATTGCATTGCTTAACAGCCTAAAATGACCTATGTTCTAGCTCTACGGGAAGATGGCATGCCTTCCCAAAAAAAACCCTATAAGGAGACATCCCTATTGGCGTTTTCTAAGCTGTTCGAACAACCCACAATGCTTCATCTAACCTTTGGCTCCAATCTTTCCTATTAGGCTTGATAATCTTCTCTAAAATTCCCTTAATTTCCTTGTTGCTACTCTTGGCTTGCCCATTGGTTTGAGGGTGATATGCTGTCGATACCTTGTGGGTGACACCATATTATGCAAATAAGGCTCTAAAGGTTCGATTAATGAAATGGGTTCCCTTGTCACTAATTATAGCCCTTGGTACTCCATATCTATTTAAGATGTTGGTCTCAGTCCTAGTTGGAAATGCTTCTACCCATTTCGACAAGTAATCAACATAAACAAGAATGTATAAATAATCGAAAGAAGAAGGGAAAGGCCCTATAAAATCAATACCCCACATGTCAAATATATCAAAAATATAGAAATTATGTAATGGAATTTGATTTTTACTACTTAAGTTACCGGTTCTTTGACATGATGCACAATTTTTACAAAATGCGTAGGAGTCTTTATGAATACTCGGCCAAAATAACCCACACTCAAGTATCTTATGAGTTGTTCTCTTAGGTCCAAAATGTCCTTCACCCTCTCGAGAATGACAAAAATTAAGCACGGATTCAATCTCACTATCATCGACACAACGCCTAATTATTTGGTCATTACAAAATCCAAAGGTATGGCTCATCCCATAAGTAAAATTGGGCTTGACTTCTAATTTTTTCTTTCAAGTGCCTAGGTGTATTCGTGGGGAACTCTTTAGTCACTAAGTAGTTCACTATGTCGACATACCATGGTAAAGCACTAGACACACTATAAAGTCTCTCATCGGGAAATAGATCACTCGACTCACTCCTCACGTCCCCAGTTTCTATCCTACTCAAATGATCAGCCACAAGGTTTTCTTTACCCTTCTTATCTTTAATTTCTAGGTCGAATTCTTGCAAAAGCAAAATCCACCTAATCAATCTAGGCTTGGCTTCTTTTTTATGCAACAAATATTTAAGAGCACTATGATCAGAAGATACAATGACTTTGACTCCTAACAAATATGCTCTAAATTTCTCTAAGGCAAAGACTATGGCATAGAGCTCTTTCTTGGTTGTAGTGTAATTGCATTGAGCTGGGTTTAATAGCTCACTAGCATACCTAATAATATAAGGCTCCCTACCGTTTCTTTGTCCCAGTGCCACACCAACAGCCCTATCACTAGCATCGAATAGAATCTCGAAGGGTAATGCATAATTTGGTCCTTGAATGATAGGTGTCGTGATCAATTTCAGTTTCAATTCATCAAAAGATTTTTTACAATTCTCATTAAATTCGAATGTGACATCCTTACCTAACAATGCATATAAAGATGAAGATATTTGCGAAAAATTCTTGATGAACCTACGGTAGAAACCTACATGCCCTAAGAAAGATCGAATTCCTTTCACAGTGCTCAGATAGGGTAAGTTTTTAATCACCTCAACTTTGGCTTGGTCAACTTCTAAACCTCTAGCTGAGATGACATGCCCCAACACTACACCTTTCTCAACCATGAGATGACATTTCTCAAATTTCAATATCAGATTATTATCAATGCAACGCCTAAGCACTAACACAAGATGATGCAAGCACTGATCAAATGAGTCACCATAAACAGTAAAGTCATCCATAAACACCTCCATTAAATGTGAAATAAAATCTGAAAAAATGGTTGTTATACCCCTTTGAAACATGGCTGGTGCATTGCACAATTCGAAAGGCATTCTCTTGAAGGCATAAGTTCCACACGGGCAAGTGAAAGTGGTCTTCTCTTGATCCTCAGGTGCGATGGGTACCTGTAAATAACCTGAATAGCCATCTAAGAAACAAAAATGTGAGCGACTAGCTAGCCTTTCTAACATCTGATCCATGAATGGGAGAGGATAGTGGTCTTTCTTAGTGGCTTTGTTCAGCTTCCTATAGTCTATGCAAACCCGCCAACCATTCTGTACTCTTGTAGGAATTTCTAACCCTTCCTCGTTGGTAACTATTGTGGTTCCTTCTTTCTTAGGGACAACATGAATTGGACTTACCCATTTTGAATCAGCAATAGGATAAATAAATGAAGGGGGAGAGTAATGGGTTTATATTACAAGTGTAACTCCATAAGGAAAGCATAGTGTTTAAATATCCGCCAAATCTTATAATCGATGGTCTCATAAGAGGATGTGGGTAAACGGGTTTTCCTCTGGAAGGGTATATTGCACGAGCTAATTTATAAGAAGGTAAATGTCAAGATAATACAGTAAGATGATATCGAGTTCGAGGTGGAATGAAAGGATAGGGAAAGAATCTGCCATTGTGGTGAAATACTTGCAGGTTTGCCAAAGGTATTCGACACTCCGTATATCCACTTGCATGGTTGTCTTTTGATATGTCAAACCAACAATGTAAAATGAACGTTTGAAGATGAAGGCAGGTAATGTCAAGTCTCAAATGGAGTATCAGAAAAAGGATAATTACATCTAAATCCGCTGACATGTTCGCCACCGATCAATTCAAGAAGAACGTATGGGCGTCGTCTGTGCCAGACAAATTGCAGAATCTCCTATGATACACAGGGAGTTTAATTTTGTGCATTGGTTATTTACCTCTCGAAACCTCAAAAGTCAGTTATGAACACTGTTGTATAGAGTCTCACTAAGTTCAAGAGAACTTATGAGCGTTTTGGCTTGCATGTAGGTTTAAAAGTTGTTATGGATCTGTGAGAAGGGACCAAGCTAGACCTCACAGGATCCATGCGGGTTTCATCGAAGCAGTATCATACATAAAAAGGGGCACCCTTAGAGGCTACACCTCAGGGTGTGAATGTATAATTAAGTAAAAATTCAACTTGCTGAATATTGCACATATAATTAATTTTAGTAGATGGGTACGTTGTATAAAACATTTTTTGATTTGTCATTCATTTAATAAAAGATCTCTTGTGATGATAATTTATAGAAATGTTTTGGGTAGTAAATTAATTGGATTAAATCTGTTAGTGAATGGTGCATTAAGTTTGGAGGGAAATTAAATAAAATAGAGGTAAGCTGAATAAGTAACTAGGGTCAATTGTGAATTTGGTACCTAGGTGTGTTACAGTTCTGGAGGTGGTTGCTCAATGAGATGTTCATGTTCACTAGATTGGCATAGAAAACAATTGACCCGATTTTGGGTCTAGATGGAACAGTGGTTTTTGGACGACAAATCCGATGAGGAAAAAAAATGTAATGGCCTGAATTTTCAGAGGTGTCAGAATGGTGATTCGAGATCACTAAATTCGACAAATGAGTAGAAAATATTATTAATTTAGTGAGTATAAGTTAAATGTGAAATTAGGAAAATTTTTGAAATAGTGAATAGTGCACTAGAAATAAATATTAAAATAATTAGAATAAAAAATAGGGAATCGAGACCTCAGAGATTTTATGGAGTGTTAAAAAGTTAGTATTAAAGTTTCGTTAAGAAATTTTAAAGTTTCGATAATTAATTGAATAAAAAGGACTAAATTGTAACAAATGCAAAATTATGGGAAATGATTAAATAGCTTAAGTGATAAAAGGAAGAGGGCTTCAAAGGCAAATAGACCCAAGGTCTATTTGGGATGGCAAAGGCATGAAATCAGCAACAAAGTAAGGAGAATTAAGGGCAAAATTAGAATATTGCAAAATTTACTTAATAAAGTTAGGACCAAAGTGGAATTATCTAGATTTCTCTTTATTTTTCTGCATTCTCATCAGCAAAAACACAATAGAAGGGTTTCCTTAAGCTGGTTCTTCCTATTTTTACTACAGGTAAGTTCAATTCTTGATTATTTCTTGAAATTTTGGTGTTTTTGTGACTTTTACAACTAGGCCCCACTTGTTGAATTCATTAGTTTTTGATTCTATGAAAGAAGTTGAAAGTTGCTATGAATATGAGCTGGAATTATATGATGATTTAGCATGGAATTAGAGCTTTAAATTGTTCATATGCTGATTTTATTGAAAGAATTGAATAGAAAGTGAATGTTTGGGACCTGATAGTAAAAGAGTTTGAAGATAGAGTTATATGTGAAAATTCTGAATTTCAATAGTTGTGAAACAACTTATAATGTCTAGGTAAAGTATTAATTGAGAAAATTAGATTAATTGAGGGGTTAATTGAGAAAGGACCGAATTGTATAAATTGTAAAATTTGGGGTAAAATGGAAATCAACATTTTGCACAAAAGCAGTTTTGGACAGCAGCAGTAGTATAACTTTGAAAAATCACCAAAAATTGTGAGAATTGAATTAGAGGGTGAATAAAATAAGCTTATTGATCTAGTTTCTCATAGAAGAAACGGTGTAAGCAATGGAATTGTAAATCATGAGATGTAATAAATTTTGTGAGACAATGTCAGAATGATTTGGGGTTCCCCTGTTCTGACTTTGGAAAATAATCAAAAATTGAATAAAAATATTTATGAGTTATAATTTATATGCTTAGAATCCTTAATGAGTCTATTTTCAAAGGAAATAAACGGAAACATCATCCAAATTCTGTAAAATTAGATAATTCATTTTTAGTGAAGAGTGGTCGGAACTGTCAGATAGCGAAACAGGGGAAACTTTAAAGAATAAACTGTACTATTTGGCTAAACCAAAAATTCTGAAAATTTTATGGTAAGAAGATATGTGAGTCTAGTTTCAGGGAAAATTAATAGATCTTAATTTGGAGCTCTGTAGCTCCGGATAAAAATAATTTAGTGACTCTGACTCGGATAAACAACTTTGAATATATATGTGAGTGAATAGTAAAATTATAGCTAATGTTTTTTAAGTGTGTTATACATATTAAGGATGTGGAATAGAGAGGAGGAGGAGGAAAATTGGGAAATATATGAATGATTTGTGTATAATTGGCCATATGCTTGATTATAATTGATAAACGATGAAATAGAAATGATGCTTATATTTGTGCATTATTGGTCATGGTTTAAGCTCATGTGTGAAAATAAAGTTTCATAGTATGTGTGTATGGTATATTCGGTATATGATTTGGCATGAAATAATTTCATGAATGGTTTATGAACTAACACATGTTGGTAAGCTTGATACATGAATAAATGTTATGCTCATCCATGCTTATAATGCTTATGCTATATGTGTATTTGGCTAACATATTTGGTGTATATGCTTAGGCTCTGGCCAAGTGGTGGCTAGATTATGCCACGCTAAATTTATAAGTTATGCATTGAAATGGTTTATCGTGTGGTTAGTTCCAAAAAGAGTTATGTTTAAATACACTAGCTTGCAACTATGGTTGAATGATATGCTTATATATTGTGTGATATGCATAGAAACAAGTGTGGAAAGATAATGAAATAGTAAGTTTATATGGCTGAAATTTAATGGTTAAATGTTAATTTCATGAATTATATAATGTATGATGAAATGTATTTAGTGTTGAAATGAGAGTAAAATAAAAATGCAAAAATCAAACAAATGATCAAATTAAGCGGAACGCCAGATTTGAGTACTTCTGATCAAGAGATAAAGTGATAAGTGGTAGCTTTAGCTAGACTTATCTGATCAAGTGACAAAGTGATAAGTGCTACACTTATCTGATCAAGAGACAAAGTGATAAGTGGTAGCTTTAGCTACACTTATCTGATCAAGTGACAAAGTGATAAGTACTACACTTATATGATCAAGAGACAAAGTGGTAAGTGGTAGCTTTAGCTACACTTATCTGATCAAGTGACAAAGTGATAAGTGTTAGCTTTAGCTACACTTATCTGATCAACTGACAAAGTGATAAGTGGTAGCCTTAGCTACACTTATCTGATCAAGTGACAAAGTGATAAGTGGTAGCCTTAGCTACACTTATCTGATCAACCCAACAGGCATGATGCAAAAAATCTTCCAATTTCCAAGTTCAAGCACTGCTTAGACATGGTAAGTATTCAGCAAAGACCAAGTTAAGGCCATAACAGGGTTCGAGAAAGAAGGCATTTTCAGAAATATGAATCAAGGTGAAGATTTGTGGAGTGTGCCTCGCATTTTGGATGAAATAGAGCCGACGTCACAATGACACGACAACAATGTCTCGAAGACGCGAAGAATGACATCCCGTCGAGGCAATATGTCACATCACGACATGACGACGTGTACTCAACTTAAATCTGATTTCTTCTCCTCATTAAACACTGATATCTTTCCCCAGTCGAACTTTGACAACTCTAGGGATATTCTAATAAGATTAGCCACGAATTTTAGTGTATAAATATGGCATTTAGCAACCCTAGAGATTTTTTATTCAACAACATAATTAAGAGAGAGTTTTGTGGGAATTTCAGGAGAACTTTGTATTTTTGGGTTTGAGTTTGTTTGTTTCTCCATCCTGTACTCCTCTTCAGTTATTTGTAGTTTTAGTGAAGTTTTTTTTACTCGTGATTTTTTATCTTCTTCAGAAGAGTTTTTCTATATAAATATTTTTATCCAGTTTTCTCATTTTTCATTCTTGTTCTTTGCATAATTCAAGTTTAAACCAACAAAAATAAAACAAGTCACAAATGCCACAAAACTTACAGCAATTTACCTATCCCTACTTGTTGCCTAAGTGATGTTCAACCATTTCATGCAACAACTAAAACAAAGACAATTAAAGTCCCAGCACATACATTAATAAATCATGTTATATATTTTTTAACGCATTTTATTTGTTCATATTATTTTTTGCATCATATAACATTTAAAACATTTTGAATTTTTTTATGTAACAGTTAAAAATTCCTTCATTGACTACCTACTACAATTAATAAATGGCTATAGGAGAGTGGAAATAGAGTATCCCTAGCAAAGTACTTGAATGGATAAATTTCCTGGTTACCATTCAGAGAGTGAACTGGAGTTGAGGAAACGTAGAAATGAGGAAGTAAATCTAGGAGCAAGTACCATAAGTCAGGGCAATAACTTAAACCTAGGAGGAGAGTAATGGTAGTGTAGGACTAAGTAAAGTCTAGCAACTGGCAGAAAGTCAGAACTCTTAAGCTGAGGTTTTTATTTTTTGTGCCTGTTGCCTAGCAGCTAGTCATTAGCACTAAGGAAGGCCGAGGATTTAAAGTAGAATGCTATTCCTACGATAGCAAGCGAAGCAAGTATACATGTACCTATTTTATATATATAACTATATTATGATGAATATACACAATTTTAATTTTTATTAGAAGATTCTGATAATCGATGATTCTTCTATCCCATTAAATATGTTACATTTTGATTTTTAGAGGTAAAAATTTTTCGAACTTCAACTTTTTGGTTTTTTTAAAAATATTATTATGGACAAAATATCTAAATATATATATTATAAAATCTAATTTTAAAATTTATTATGAATGGTAAAATCAATATAAAAATACCAAAAATTAATTAATTAATATATCTGAAATAATTAAAGTAAAAGTTAATCTAAAAATGATCAACTATAACATTTTCCCTTTTGTTAAGCCAATGAAATTTATTGATTAAAAATTCCCGAATTAGGAACACAAAAGAGGATATCAATCACACACCATAGATATTCCGGAAAACATTTTTAAAAAAAATCAAATACAAAACTCGCCTAAAAACAACTCATAGACAATGAACGAAAAAACGTTTTTGCCTACAAAACATGCAATAAAATTTAACTGGACAAAAACAGTCACAATTCAAAATCAAAATCACTAGACGACTGTTATCAACCCAAACAAACACCATAGACGGTAAACTCCCACAAGGACGAGTAACAATGTCCACCCCAAGCAAAAGATCGATCCTGTTGCACTTGAGCCACAATTCCCGATCAAATCAGAACACTCAAACATTACATTCATTGCCAAGGAATGAATAACCACAAATAAGAACACCAAAAATATCCATTGAAGACAGTCCATAACGTAACCGAAGCATCTCCAGCAAACAAGGAATCTCAGAACAAGAAGATAACCAATATCGAATCAGCAAGTACCCCATCTTCCGCTAAGCTACACTAGTCAATAAAATCGAACACTTAAATAATATTGGATAGACTCAAATGAGTTCGAAACTTAACTAATTCTAGTAACATTCTCCACCTCTATATTCTTTTACCATTGAAATTGATACATACCATGAAAAGTGATTCTCAACAACACTTAAGAAATTCAACTTGAATCACCAAACCTTAATTGATTAAGGAGCTTCCATCTCAACTCATTTTGTTCTTCAACTTGATTCATGTGAATTATTCTCCCAATGGTAGATTGATGAAATCAACAACACTATTAAACTCGTTTAATTCAAACCACAGACCCTTGTACAACTAACAATACCTTTTCCGTCCTCCATTGTACGAACAACAATGTCGTCTCTTCTGGCTCCCACACAAGTCTCCTTATCATTTAAAATCTCCTCACGCCCAATAACTTGATCCACAACGTTACGAAGCAAAAATTTGAAGAAACACAAACAAGATAATTATTCACCAACATACCCTCATCACTCGCAAAATTATTTCAAAACCATGTTCTCTTCATTTTGAAACAAGCTTAATTCAATTAGAAACATCCCCCTATCAACAACAAACTTAACATAAGCAAACCCGAACAAAAATCAACAGACCAAAGATTTTGAATTACATGAGCACTGACCACCTCAAATTGGACCCTGCATTAGCATCAACACTGATTTGATTACCCAGAATAATCTCCTAAAAGCTGCTGTCACTGACAACAACCTCAATACTCGGGCCGTTTCTTTCATTATCCTCTTAAACCTCCATTCGGATTCTATTGAGTTTCATGGTTACTAAATAATCTCCTTGTCTCCACCTATTGATCTCAATCCTAATCTTTTCCCCAGATTCAAGGTCTCCTCTGCCTCTTTGATAATCATTTTCTTTCGGTTTACAAAGTCTGAATCAGTTAAAGATTGGTTAGCAATTCTGTTGTCTGGCGTTTTCACCTGCGTTTTCAGCTATAACATTTTTACTAGGATAGAGGAAGTATAACATTTTTATTATTTATTTAAGCTATTATTATGTACTTAAAAATAAAAGGCTATTTTAATCTTGAAATTTTGAATAATTAATTTAAGAAATTTATATATTGTTATGTAAATAAAACAAACTCATGAAAGAATACAATAAACTCGCTATTTATCTATCAAAGGATTTGGTATATTAAAAAATATTGAGTCTTAGCTCAATTAGCATGAATATTGTTGTCAATACAGGAGAACGTGGATTCGTGCGCACTGAAGCGCATTATCCTCCTACTTATGGGTTGGGGGAGCTATGGATAGTTCGAGGCATTGTACCAAAAAGAACATATATTATTAGAACATATAATGAAATTGTTTAAAAAATATTAAAATAAATCAAAACTTTAGTCACCAATATCCTAACACTATATATAACAACACTAGTTTGCTACTGGTGCGACATTGATTAATTTTATTTTTTAGATTTATATAAATACATAATCTTTAATATATTCATGGAATAATATACATATGTTTCATGTGGGAATAAAATGTTAGATAATATTGCCAATGAAGCTTTGATAATATTGGCAAAGGCTAGGGGGCGTTCAAATCATAGCAAAAGCTTTGACTCTTATCATAGCAAATACGCATGTGGGTCTTAATCATGTGAGGTTTTAGGTCAAATCATTTTTCGATCCTTTGTCCATCTATGAATTGTAATGGTTTAATTACATATTGTAATTGTTTGAGCATGTACTTGTGTCACGGGACGTGCAAAGGAAGCCCGTAACCAAGGAACGCTCGAATGTTCCCTCTTTTTCATTGGGGATCATTCGACCCGACAAGACTAGCCCATTGCTTGGAAGAGATTCAAGGTCCATCTATTTGGATCCTGGTTAAATTGTAAACATCGTATTTTACCAGGATAATTGTTGTAAATCCTAAAGGATAAACATGTATAAAATTTAAATCCCTTAGGACTCTCTTATTATAGATGGAAACTAATCTCAACCATTCATGTAATTCGATCTGTACCGTTGGATTTGAGGGAGATCAACTATAAGTAAAGTCCTCTCCTTCATTTGTAATCACTTACTTCTTTCTGAGTTAGAGAATATATTGAGAGCATTTTCACAAACACATTGTGTGCATCACTTTCCTGTGGCTTTTTAATTCTTTTTTTGCTCTTTCATTTTGAGTTTGTTCTATTATATTTTTCGGTGCCTTAGAGAATCTCCAAGAGAATTCTCACTTTTCGAGTGTTAAGTCGACTTAGGAAAATTTAAAGCAAAGAAATCGCCTAGGCCACGCAATTTTCTAGACTAAAGTTCTAGCCTCATAACAGTTAGTATCTTAGCCAGTGTTCGAAGGTGTCATTTGTTATGTCAAAAGAGTAGATGAGCAAGTTGAATCGATGGAAAACCGTGGGAGGGAAAAGAAAGCTAGCAACTCGAGGGATATGTTGTCAACTTTAGATGGCAAAGTGGCCAAACTTGAGGGTTCCATGGGTGATATGAAAGAGACCTTCGAGGAAGTTTATTGGCCTACCACAGAGCTGGAATCGAGGCAAGATCAACTCAAGAACCAAATGGCAGAAGCCCTTAGTGATAATATGGATGTGATACAATGCGTTTTTAATATCGCTGTGGGTGAGCTAATTGATAATAATGATGCTCTCAAGGCTTTGTTGTCTACCTTGAATGAACATATTGAGGAGCTCAATATCTGTAAAGCTTCTTTGGGAAATGGGGTGATGGTTGAAACACCTAAGCCTAGTGTAGATGTCCCGAAGCCGAAAGAGTTCAACAGGACATGGTCCATAAAGGATGTGGACAACTTTTTTTGGGGAATAGAGTAATACTCTATTCCAAAGGCATCATGGATAATGCTAGCAAAGTAAATATTGTTGCCATGTATTTTACTAATATTGCTTTGTTTTGGTGGTGATATAGGTCCATAGATTAGATGATATGGTACCGCTATTGGGACTTGAGAGGAGTTTCAAAGTGAATTCAAAGGGTAATTTTACCTAGAATATACCGGGGATAAGGCTCGGGCTAAGTTAAGCCGGGTTACACAATAAGGAACATTCAGGGAGTATGTTCGAAAGTTCAATGCAGGGGTTGATGTTTGTAGACATCATGGTGGCAGGCAGAAGATTGAATGCCCTTATTGACATGAGAGCTTTAGATCTATTCATGTCTAAAGAGACTACTCAAGGTCTTGGTCTCAAGGTTAAGAAAAAGCTAGGGTGGATCAATATAGTGACTTCCAATAAGGTTTCGATAGTCGATGCTGCAAGAGAAGTTGACCTCAAACTTCGTAGTTGGACTGGTGAGGAAACAATCGAGGTAATACCACTTGATGATTATGACTTTGTGGTTGGATTAAATTTCTTTGTCCGGGTTAATGCACTTCTTGTCTCTTTTTCTGATTGCATAAGCATTTTGGATCCGCCCCACCAACGTTTGGTGCCAATTAAACGAGAAGAGGTTGTAGGAGAAGGGTATTATCGATAATCCAGTTTGCTAATGGGGTACATAGAGATGAAATTTCATACTTAGCGACCTTGAAAGCTAACGATTTTATTGATCCCATTGGTGAAATTTCGAAGAAGGTGGTAAAGTTATTGCAGTCTTTTCGGGATGTGATGCATTCCGAGTTGCCAGAAAAGTTTCCACCTAAGAGGGAGGTAGATCACAAGATCGATTTGATATCCCCCATATTTAATGTCTCTGCCAGAGTTAGAAGAGTTATAGAAACAGTTGAAGGAGCTTTTAGATGTTGGGTTCATTAAACCATCTAAAGCCTCATTTGGTGTACCGATTTTGTTTCAAAGAAAGCATGATAGGTTATTAAGATTGTTCATTGATTATTGGGTATTGAGAATGATCATTGTGAAGAACAAGTACCCAATTCCACTCATTGCACAATTATTTGATCATGGTGGTAGCGCAAGGGGGTTTACCATGTTGGCTTTACTATCGGGATACCATCAAGTTAGTGTAGCTAAAGCAGACGAACCAAAGACAGCTTGTGTGATACATTATGGCTCCTATGAGCTCCTGGTTATGCCTTTCGGTCTGACTAATGCTCCAGCTACATTTTGCACCCTCATTAATAAGGTACTTCAAAATTTTCTAGATCATTTTGCGGTTGTATACCTTGACGAAATTTGTGGTGTACAACAAGGCACTTAAGGAGCATGTGAAGCATTTGGGGAAGTGTTCCAAGCCTTACAAGAGAATTATCTTTATGTCAAAGAGGATAAATGCTCATTCACTCAACGCAAGGTACCATTCTTAGGCCACATTGTGGGAGGTGGCAAAATCTAGATGAATAGAGGCAAAATTCGGGCAATTTTTTGTTAGGAGCTACCAACCAATGTAATTGAGTTACAGTCTTTCCTTGGGTTGGCAAACTATTATTGACGCTTCATCGAAGGCTACTGCAAAATCACTGTGCCCTTAAAAAATCTATTGATGAAGGGTAAGATGTTGGATTGGATCGAACAGTGTCAAAAAACCTTAGATCAAGTAAAGTAGGTGATGACAGAAGAACTCGGGCTTGCCTTACCATATTATACCCAACTATATGAGGTGCATACAAACACATTAGATTATGACATTGGGGGAGTACCAATGCAGGATAGGCATCCAATTCCTTTCAAGAGTCAGAAGTTTAATGATACTGAGCAGTGGTATATGATTCAAGAAAAAGAAATGACTGTAGTGGTGCATTATTTGTGCACATAGAGTGTTGGATCTGGTGCCTTGAGTGTAGTATATTCATTTGTAAACTTGTAACTTTTTCAAATAGATTGGTTAATAAAACAAATTCATTCATTTAATTAATTTATTTTGTATAATTATCCTCATGTGGTTTTTTGCACACAAAGCAAAATAGAAGCAAATATTACTCACTAGTTGTCTAATGTTTAAACTAATACTAAGCAGTATTATTTAATTGGATCATAATATGGAAGGACAACTTGTATTATTAGATGAATCTAAACATGTCTCTTAGTCTAATCGAAAATGAGAAAACCAATTGAAGGACTAAAATTTCATCTATTAAGTCCGATTGGGGAGATGTTTTGTCTTGGGCACCGGGGCAGATGACTCCCAGAAGATAGAGACATATATGTGACAGACTAGACTGACAGTACATTGGACAAGACCCAAGAAGAATAGATCTTAAATCTGTTTATTGATTTTTTCACTTGTCATGTTCACAGTGTGGCATACCTAAATCCCGAGTGGATGATGGGCTATCTATGTGTAACTTGTATGCTTTAATTTAAGTAAAAGCTTGAGTTCAAATAGATATAGAAACAAAATTTGATGTGTTAGGTATACGACTTCTGTAGTACGTAGTGTCATTCACAATAGTGGAGTTCATAGCTCGAGACACGGGTAAATGATATTCTCCCATTGCCATTACATGGTTGATAAAAAGTAAATATGGTCATGAGTTATTTGTCTTTGTGATGAATAACTTGATTACTATTTGATAGTATGTAACACCCTAAACCTGGCCTAGGAGTTATGACTAAATCTGGCAGTGTCACATTGAGGTGTTTAGCGTAAAACTTGTTGTTGTTGAAATCTTTAAAATCAATTAATCATTTTGTTATTAAACGATGATTCAAAAACGGGTTGTTCATTTCCAAGCATGCATCATTAAAACCTAATCACTTTTAAAACGTTATAAATTTTCCAAAATCTCATTTATTGCGAAAAGTGGTGTCTTTGAAAACGGTTACCTTTTGAAAACCCGTTTTATTCTACAACTATCAGTTTATATCAAACTAAATAAATAACAACCCCAATTTAAATTTTATAACTTTAAAGAGGCCTTTTTACATAAAAATACCCAAATTTAGTTACTTATAAATCAAAAGCTAAAAACGAAAGCTGATGCGATTGTGTGGCCACCTCCAAGTTCCTCGCAGCACCGAATCAACTATGGCTAAGATTACCTGCACAGTTAAGAGGAGAGGGTGATTTTACGAAAACTCAGTGTGTAATCCCTTATCAAAAAGTTGGCATACAGAACAAAATCAGTCTAGGCCAGAGCCCTTTAACAGTAACAGTACAGTGTGGGCCTAAGCCCGATACAGTATCGGTATGGTGCAAGTATGCAAACCTATCCCAATCCAACCAACACACCACCCGTACCAGCCTAACACACCATATGGGAACAGAGTCGACCCACCCAACCTTCACACCAATATCGCAGCATAGCTACCAATAGTAATAATGCAGCAGAGCTGCCTGTAGTCAGAATGGCTAAGAGCCGTAAACAGAATAGCTATAAGCTATAAACAGAATGGCTACAAGCCATAAGTACAGTAATGTGATTGGCACAAAGCCATCCGCAGCAGTGATATGATCGGCACACAACTATCAGTAATGGTAACATGATCGACACAAAGCCATCAGTAGCAGTGATATGATCAGCACACAACCATCAATAACAGTGAAATGATCGGCACACAGCCATCGGTAACGGTAATATCATCGGCACAAAGCCATCACTAACGGTACTATGACCGGCACAAAGCCATCAGTAACAGTACTATGATCGGCACAAAGCCATTAGTAGCATCGCAGCAAAGCTATCAGGAACAGTATCGCAGTAATGCTGCCAATAATAGTATATGTGGCCAAGCCACTAGTAACAGTGATTGTGGCAAAGCCACTAGTATAGTATTTCCTCCATAACAGTATCCCAACCCCATGCAGTATGTCGTGTATGTAGAATGCCATGCTCAGAATAAGTCATTCAAATCATAGACAAATTAGTCATACAGTCATTTAACCACAGACAAAACAATCATTTGACCTCGACGGGCAAAAATAGTCATTTACCCATCAGGGCATTACAGTCATTTTACCCTACAGGGGCATTACGACCATTTTATCCTACAGGGGTATTAGGGTCATTTTACTCTACAGGGGCATTACGGTCATTTTACCCTACAGGGGCATTACGATCATTTTACCCTACAGGGGCATTACGACCATTTTATCCTACAGGGGTATTAGGGTCATTTTACTCTACAGGGGCATTATGGTCATTTTACCCTACAGGGGCATTACGATCATTTTACCCTACAGGGGCATTACAGTCATTTTACCTTATAGGGGTATTATGGTCATTTTATCCTACAGGAGTATTATGGTCATTTTACCCTACAGAGGTATTACGGTCATTTTACCCTACAGGGGCATTACAATCATTTTACCCTACAGGGGTATTAAGGTTATTTTACCCTATAGGGCTATTTCGATATTCTACCTTACGAGGGTATTTCAGTCATTTTACCCTATGGGGGCATTTCGATCATTTTACCTATCGAGGGTATTTCGCTCATTTTACCCATAGAGGGTATTTCGGTCATTTTACCCTTCGAGGGTATTTCGATCATTTTACCATTCGAGGGTATTTCGATCCAAATATTGACCTCTCAGAAGGTCCGCAGTCGCCTTGAGCGACTCAAGTAACCTAATTGGTCACAACAATGTAAATGGGCCCAACGCCCATTACTCGGCCCAAGTAGGCCCACACGTTCGTGTGGCTTGTTCAACCCAGATTTCACCACGGCTATGAGATCTACACAACCCAGTCCAGAATTTGCCATAAATCGTGGATTTCATCCGTATGGGGCCCACAAGCCCAATGAGCCCACACGGCCCATTTCGACCCAACGTGGCCCATTACGGCCTAAGCCCATGAAAATGCTCATAGAGGCCTCCACAGTTTACACCTATGGTTTGCAAGTTCTACTTTCCACACGAGCGATCGCACGCTCATGTGGTCTCAAAAGCCGTATTTTAGCTTTTCGGCTTTTTCCGTTCTACAATTACAGTGAGAAGTTTACACACTTGATGCGATTTGCAGATTCCCTTCGATCTGAACACTTTTATTCTGCAAATCAATGATCATCGCACCCTTAGTTCCTAGGTAATGTGCCAATCTACCTCGACCACCACCAGTTAGGAATGGAAGCAATGCAGGTTGGAGAAAGTGATGGATACCTTGAAAGCCTCGTCGATCTCCCCTCATTCAGAACAAGGAACAAATTAGATGGATATATAGCTCTCTACAACAAAAACCTCCCTAAATCCCAATATTCTCTCCTCAAATCTCTCCAAATATCCCTCTTCAATTCTCTCTATGACCAGTTCAAACTCCATTCAAACTCTCCCTTAGTTGTGTTTCAGTCCAACTCCACCACCTACCCAGCTCAAGTAGCAAAATAAATACTTCATTGCACACCTCAGGACTTGAACCTCAGAGCTTAAAATTACACAACACGCCACCTTGTCACTTGAACACAAGCTCCTTTTGTGATATAAAACAAACACTATTACTTATAAGGTCTATATGCCAGTGTTCTGATTCATTTAAGAGCAAAACTAAAAATTCTGCAAAAGCCAAGACTTGAACCGAGGCTTCCCAAACACTCTCATACACACCCAAATCACGTAGCCTTTAAAGGAAACAAGTAATTTGTGTCACTTCCTTGTACAACTAAATGTTTATGTGCAGTCTCCTAACTATTCCCTTGTTCAAAACCTATTTCTTCTAACCCCAAAATTTGGGGCGTTACATGAGATAAAATAGGATCATATTGGGAGAACGAATATTATCCGAAAGAGATTAAGGTTATCCTGTGAGGATAACACACTTATCAAAAGGTAATTGGATGAGTATTGATCGAGCCTTTGAGGAGAGCTTAGTTACAATACTATATTGGATTGACTTATTACTAAATTAGTTTATAATTAATAGGAAAAAAACTGGAAGCTAATTATAAATCATTTAAGCCTTAATTGTGTATGTCCAATCGGCCCCTCCGCTAGCTCGGTAAAACCATAAATGAATTGCATGTTGAATCAAATGAATAGAAATTGTGAAAATAGAGAAATGGGAAATAATTGGAAATGATTATGGTTTTCTCCAAAATGAAAATGAAAATGAAAATGGAAAAATAGAATCATTTGGAAATGAATGTGATTTTCTCTAAAATGAAAATGAAAATGACTTGGAAATGAATTTAAGTTTTTCGAATTAAATGAAGTTCAAAAATGAAAATAAATCATTTGGACATAGTGAACCATTGAATGTAGAAATATTAAATATATTTTCTCATATATTTTTTTACGGTAAAGTCGTCATGATTTTAAAGGAATTAGAATTGGGCTTAAAAGGTTATTTAATTGGAAGTATATTGAGATGTTTATTTTTAGAAATAAAAAAACAAATATCGAGTTTTATCGAATTATAAAATATGGGGTTAAAAACCCAGGAAATACTTGTGATATGGAGAGGTCCAAAAGCCCCTAATGTTAATAAGGTGGACGACAAATCGTAGTATTATTACTAGGGTTGTCGACCCCTATACTCCTAGATAGACTAGGAGTTCGTTTTTCTAGTTGAAATTCAACAAGGGTTGTTGCCCTCTATACCGTTATAATTCAACAAGGGTTCTACTTCCTCTCCCTATAAATAGATTACACCTATATTGTTATTTAAACAACTTTAAGCTATGGTTACTCTATCAAAAAATAGATAGAATTTATTCTCAACTATTAAATCTATTTTTTGGAATAACAACTTATGTTGGTTTCTATTTGAGAAAAGATTTTTCATTTTCACACTTAAACAAAGAAAACTATTTCTAATTTTCTGTTTTTATTCGGATCGTTCGATCCGACACTCAAAGCAGTTCATGGTATGAGAATAACGATAAAGGTCATTTGGTTGAAAGCTAGGAATGATAAGGATTCGTTCATCCAAAAACAAGGGTGCAAATTTGGTTTAGGATTTATTGCTATAAATATCACAACTCGAATCGGTTTTCAAAATATCAATTTTTCGCTGTGCAAGAAAACCGTTTTTGGATTAGATTTTTTCCAACAATTAGCATGAGAGTGCGAGGTTGTGCTCTGTTTATAGTATAAACCGAGACCAAAATTCACTCTCTTCTTCATGTATGATTATATTTGATAAGATGTGACATTATTGTAATTGTATGCATGTTTAGGGAATGTACGCAAATGAATGTATGATATTATTTTATTATTATGTATGCCAAAGTTGTGATTCTTAGAAAAATAAATGTAATTTATTATTTTATAGAGCATGTATACTTTAGATCATGGGCTATCATCTTCATGCAGAGTTTTATTTTATTATTTATTTTAGAATAAAATATGTGAGTCGGGAAGGGACATAGGAATTTTGAAATATTTTTCCGGAAGGAACCCAGAGAACCGAGAAACATATAGGCCGATCGAGACAATGCAAATCCGACCTAGCCAAACTGAAGGCTAATGGTGGTTCAGTGGTGATGATCGATGGAAAGGCCTGTTAGCGGTGGCCGACAGTGGTGTCCGGCGATGGCCAGAGGTGGCCAATGGTGGTCTGGCAGTGGTCGTGATGACAGTGACACGACAACGATGGGAAATAGGCAGCGATGCTAGAAACATAAACTGGTACCGCAACAAAAGTCCGTGGTGGCAAAATTAAAGACCCAAAGTATGTTTTAGGTGAATTTTGTAATTTTTCAATTTTTATTTTTCTACGATGGAATCATGGAAACTTTTGCTAGTTAAAGTCATTTAAATTTTATGTTTTTATTTATGAGATAAGCATGATGATATTTATATTGCTGCGAATGTATGTTCATGCATATGTATGATAAGGATGCCATATAGTTTAGGAAAGAATGTCACATTTTCTTGTCATGTATATACTGATCATTCATGATTGAAATCAAACATTAAAAACCTTGCATGTTTTAAAAAGATTGATTGGAAGAAGGTCCTTAATCAAGACCTACTACCTCCATCAATAGACTCTTGTGATGGTATGGCAATTTAACTACCCCATGGTAGGATTGTCATGTGTGCCTAAGTGAAGAGATTTCCTCAAAGTAAGTAGAACCCGATTGTGATCGTATGATAGTTGGATTGGCCTTCGTGGTAGGTACTATCATTCGATATTTCAAGAAGTTTTGTCTTCAAAGAGGACACTAGTCACAACATGCTACTTGGTGAGATTATCCCAAGATGACTCATTTGTGGTGCATGATGCGATAGGTGTTGAGTTTATGGTTATACACTTAAGATATTCTAATTAAGTAACTTCCCACGGAGCTCTACTTAAGTTAGAATGATGGCCAAACATTACACGATTATTAGCACGTGTGAATGCCTAAGGAATTAGGTTCATGTACTAATTGATGGTAATCCATGTTCTTACTAGTTCATTATGATCACCCCATAGTGGCTTGATTTATTGGGTGTAGGAATTATCGTTGCAATGACTTACAACTATTTTCAAGGTTTAATGTAAAACCCATGTATCGTCTTAATGCATATCATAATTTTGCAAAATTTTTTGAAACATTTGCTTAATACAAAGATATTAATGAATGAAATTTTTGTTTTTAGTTCAAAAATGACACCTACTCCCTTATTAAACATACTCATTAATAACAAATTGAACGAAAAGAACTATAAGGAATGGAAAAGGAACCTGATATTATCCTAAGCTATGAGAACCTTGAAATAGTTCTTGATAATAAGTTCCCTCCGACAACTCAAGCTGAGGCTAGAAAATGCTAGGAGGAGTCTGATGATATAACTTATTGCTATATGCTGGTAAGCATGACCAACACCCTTTATAAGTAATTGGAGAGTTATAAGACTACCAAAGCGATTATAGAAAAACTAAAATACATGTTTTGAGGCTAAGCTACCTTGGATTGATAGGTTTCTATTACTAGTTTGATGAATGCCCAACAAAATTTTGACACTCTGGTAAAAGACTATATGATTACTATTATGGAATACTTTGCTGAAGAACACTCAGATTGAGATGGTGTTCAAAAGTTTGTCCAAGGATTTTGTAGGCTTTCGAGCCACGTATAAACTTAGGAATAATCCCCTAATGCTTACATAACTCATAAAGAAGTTACAATCCAATGAGTTGATGTTAAATGGCAGTCAGCTGGTCTTAAGAGTAGAAGTAAACATAGTTTTTGCTTCTTCCTCAAAAAAGAAGTGAAAACAACCTTACACGACCCATTCGTCAGATTCAGGTATGCAACATCACATCTAAACTGGGCCAAAATACATATTTAAACATTACCATCTTTCAAACTGGATTGTAATACTTATTTAATTAAAGAAAGAAATTTTACAATAATAGCACAAACCTTTAAATAATTGTTCACTATTTCAACTTTAAAGTTTAGGGAAACTCTCTAACTACAACTTTCGTTCCCTAAGCATTGTGTCTAAAGGAACTCCATTTCCTATGTGAATGACACCAGACCTATAGCAATCTTGAATACAGTGAAATTTTTCATAGTCCTTTCCTCGAGGCCCTTATCCCATGATTCCTATAATCACATGTTAAATCCTTGTAAGTTTGAATGGAATTTAGTGAGTTTCTTCACATACATTCACAATTTATAACTAAACCCCCAATTTGCTAAGGGTTTGAACTAAAAGGAAATGGAAACTCTACTTCATGTTTGTCTTAATGTTCATGTTACTTCTGATGTGGCGAACTCCGAGTCAATTTTTTTTATTTCTTTTATGGAGGAGGCTTACAATCAATACTTGGTCGAGTTTATGAACCCCTTGTATTTCCAACTGTGGGATCTAGTTAGTTTATCGTCCTTGAGGAGTCCCACCCTTCCTTTCTCAACTCGCGTTCTATATTCTTTCTCCTCTCTATTCTTTCCATACTTAATTGTCCTGATTTCATCTTACTTTATGATCACGCCACAGTTACGATGCATCATTAATATTTTTCCTTTGAGGTATGTCTACTCGTAAGGCCTAATAAAAACATCCACGTACATTGGCGTTCCTATCTGGGTTCATTCTTACTATTTCTACCCCTCCCTCAGGTTGTAATGTTGTTTAAATTACCTTCTTGTATTATGCCCTAATCATAGTATCTTATTTTTGGGATGAAACATACTTGTCTGTTTTGGATTGCTTTGGCCTACATTGCCCAGCAGACTGTCACTTAGGAAACCACCCAAATTCATGATTCCTCTCATATGTTAGTTCCTTACGGAACTAGCTATTTGGCTAATACATTCCCAATGGTTTTTCCATTAAGAGGAGTATTTTTCTCAGACATATTTTTCATATTGTGTATCCTTCTTTTTAAATGGGCTTTATCTGACCCTTCCTTTCATTATCGACTAACCTACATTCTCATGATAAACCATTAGCATGTAGGGTTTATCTGAGCGTCCTCTAGCGCCCTATTTTTTACTGATCATTAACTACAATCCTTGGTTATATCAACTTTCATTTGCCTTTACACCAGACACAACTAATGCATCGACTCCCGTGACTATTAATGTTGGGTTACTAACCAAGTGCTCTATTGACTTACACAACTTCTATTCTAGCAATTATTTTCCACTTTATATTTCCCTTTTATTTGTGGATTCCTTCGACCCCCTGGCTAACTAATGTATGCCCCTACTTCTATTTTCCTTCTAACCCATTTTCCTTTTTTGTAAAACTACCCATTATTGTCGTTCTGATTGACCACCCGTGCTTTCTGTCCCGACAAACTATTTTGTATTTGGTGTCCTAATTGACTCCACAAGTTTCCATAGCTGAGCTATGCTTTTACTTATCTAGTCCCATGTTTGATGTCCTGACGGGCTCCATTGGTTGTCATAGTCGAGCTATGGTCTTATAACTTGTACTCTTCGTGTTTATTGTCCAAGTGAAGTTTCTCATGTTTATTGTCTTCGTAGACTATCTATGATGCCATAACGTCTTTAAACTATGATTTTACAAAATATAACCCAGTTTTTACCGACTCAGCAGACTACCAAAGGATTGCAAAGTGTCTTTCAGCTATGGTCTTAGTCCTACTTACCATTCTAGCACGGTTTCATATGATGTCATAGTGTCTTTTAGCTATGGTATTACTCATTTTAGGCTTATTGCCTCCAATCGAACTCATGGCCTCGACATGATCTTTCCACTTACTTCTCACGTTTCATTCCATCCATTCCTCCATTTCACCATTCCTAGACCTTGATGCTTGAACACTACAGTGTCCCCTCTGCAAGGCGCAGAGCTTCGCACATCACAAGTGCTCACAACAACACCTTGTGATGAAATCTAATAGAATCACCTAATTTCCCTTCCTAACTTCATCTATTCCTAGTGATGACCCATTTCTATATTTTGCATGCAACACATACATTTATGAAGAAACATTATGGAATCATGCATACTAGACTAGAATGGCGAATACTCAAAAACCCATGAAATATTAACATATTTATCATTCTAGAGGAGGAGTTCAAAAACTTACCTGAAGTTTCTTCGCCTTTTTCCCTTAGCTTAGCTTTCCCGAATGACGGAGCTCCTACTCTCTCGTGGCAGCTAAACATATAACCAAAATCATGAGTTAAGCTCAAAATCTTTAGTTTCAACTTAGTTCACTAGAAACATACAAAACCTTTAGAAAGATTCTTAAAGATCGTTAACTCTATTTTCTAAATCTTACATGTAAAGCAAGACTAAGAACCTTACCAGCTCACTGGATTCTCTACTCTTCCTATTTAAAACTCATGATCATCGCTCCATGAAGAGATTCCCTAACTATCTAATTTTTAAAGCTATCAAAGAAGAAGATGAGTAAGAGAAGAAAGAGAAATAGAAAAATGAGAAGAATTCCCTCTCGAAAAGTCATTTCTCCTTCTATATATAGCCCCCTCTCTCACGGTCTTCAACCCTTTAGGAACCATCCATTGATAATCATTTTGTCAACCACTAAAGGATCCGTTGGTTCTCATCCAACCTAACCAGATTTGAAGCTCAACTATGTCCAAACCAGCCTCTATATTTCTCAAAATTTTCAGTAGAGATTGTTACCTAACGATCTCTTTTAATTTAATCCCTAACTATCTAAATTCTTGGGTTTAAAGTAAACCAAGTGTGACATAGGCAGATTGGTAATATGTTATAAGTACAAACTAAGGTTATGTGATGTTTGAGCATTTTGTATTTACATAAATTGATAAGCTTTGTAAAGAACCAAGTTAATAACCTATTGTTTGAATTGCTTGTGAATGGTATTGTAATTTTTTGTTGATAGGTTAAATTTTCATGTATTGAAATTGGGTATAATGCACTTGGTATGTATTGCTTAAGTGAAAGTATAATAGTTGTGATTTGAGTGCCAAATAAGACATGTTGGTAGGGTTGATAGACGAAAGGTTGAATTGTAGCTTCTGGTATTTTTTTGAGCTAGTTATATGTAGATCAGAAAAGTACCTAAAGTACCATTTGCATTGATATTTGGTTGAGCATAAAAAGGTACTGAAATGTAGTTTTTTTGACCATCTGCGAAAAGGTACTGATACCATGGACTAAGGTATCGGTACTTTGCCAAATTATTGTGTTGTAAGAATAGGAAAAATGCCAAAATGGTATTGTTACCTAACAAGGGTATCGATACTTGTTCTGCAATATTTGAAAACTTTACAGTTTGATCCTATTTCAAGTTTGACTTAGAATTTGAGCTTCTATGCACTCGTATTAAACCTAAAATTATTGTATATTGGTTGAAATGAAGAAATTGATGATAGCTGAAGCAGTAAATTGGAAATAGGGCTGATAATGGAATGCTTGATATCAAAATTTGTTAAAATACTATTAATATTACTATAAGTATAATGAAATCTCTCTGTAGATTACATTGAATAGGGCATTTTTATTTTGAAATGTGAAGCTTGGTAACTACAAGTTACAATTATATGGTAAACATGTGCATATAGATATACATGTTTACTTAGGGTAGAATTGTTAATGCTAATATTACATACTGAAATTTTAGAATTACCAATGAGTGTTGTACTCAGCGTGTGATTTGTTTTCTCTGTGCGCAAGTTAGATTTAATTCAGGATTTTCTAGCATCGACCTTAGCTTTCAATCCACAATCCCAGTCTCAGTAGTGTTTATTTGTTTCCATCCTTATTTATATTTGGCATGTATCTAATAGGATAGGTTTTGCGACAATTAAATGATGTTCTAATTAAATGTTGTATTCTATATTCTAGTTGAAATATATATAGGGTTAATATGCATATGTATAAAATGTATGAAAATTATAATTCTCATAGTTGATAAATGTATGAGATATATGTTGGAACATTTTCAAATATTTATAGTATCCCAATAACTATAAATGAATGGGTGTAATTAATCAAAAGATAAATCTTTTGGTCATTGGTCAAAAGTTATATCATTTGATTTTTTAAAAAAGGAATTATAATTATTCAAAAAATATTATTTGAATAGTTACAAAATTAAATGAATAATTATTATTATTTATTTATTCATAAAGACACCTATTGAAAGATGTCTCTATGAAGAGACAAGAAAATTCCTATAAATAGGAATGATTTTTCATTTGGAAACATATCAACAAATTCTAATATTATTTCTTCTCTTCCTTCATTTTATAATATTATTAGATTATTCTATAAAGTATTACTGCAGAAATCCTTTGTAGAAATTCAGTTTTTGTTATACATTACTCAGTGCATAGTGGACTATTCTCGTCAGTGCAAAACGCAAATAGTTATTGGCTTCATTGTATCCTCGAGGTTAATTTGCTTGGAACTCATTTGCACATTGAAGATAAGTGGAGGCGGATATAACCTCAAAGATAGTGCCTTGATACACGCCTTGGAGCCTTGTCCTATTTCTTCTTTTCTTTTCGAGTTCTGATCATGTGTTCGAGATTTTTCCTTACCGGAGTTTTGTACTAACAATTTTAAGGTTATATTACATGATGACTTCCACAACACATGAAAGCGGAACTCTAAGGGAGTTGGCTTCCAACTTTGTTAAACTTGATCGGTTTGATGGTGGCAATTTTCGACGATGGCAGAAAAAGATGCACTTCTTATTATCAACTTTGAAGATTGCTTATGTTTTGGATACTCCAAGACCTGAAGAGAATGAAAATGAATCTATTGCTGCAACCTGAGAAAGACAAAATGGGACAATGCTGACTACATGTGCATCGGCTATATATTGAATGGTTTATCTGATGTTTGTTCGACACCTACCAAAACGAGGTCACTGCTAAAGAATTATGGGATAAATTGGAGGCAAGATACATGACCGAAGATGTTACAAGTAAGAAATTTCTTGTCAGTTGTTTTAATAATTATCAAATGGTTGATGGTCGTTCTGTTATGGAACAATTTCGTGATATTGAAAAGATGTTGAATCAATTTAAGCAATATGATATGAAAATGGATGAAATGATTGTGGTATCCTCCATAATAGACAAACTTCCTCTATCTTGGAAAGACTTTGAAAGAAGTCTAAAACATAAGAAAATGGAAATATCTCTTAGGGCTTTGGCAAATCATCTTCGTATTGAAGAAGAGTATCGAAAACAAGATCAGAACCTAAATTCTTAAAATGCCAAAGTACATGTTACGGAGGAAGTACAGACTACTAAACCATTCAAGAGAAAGATCAAACAGACTAATAGAGCACTTAAGTTCAAAAAGAAACAAAATGGCTCATGCTATCATTATGGAAAGCCGGGACATTTCAAGAATGAATGTCGATTTTTAAAGAAGAAATCATCTTATAAGGCTGATAATAACGAAAAGTTCGTTGCAATGATATCTGAAATTAATATGGCACAAGATGATAATACATGGTGGATTGATACAGGAGCAACCAAACATGTGTGCAAAGACAAAAGCATGTTCACAAAGTTCATACAATGTGAAAATGACAATGTCTTGTACATGAGAAATTCTTCCACCACAGCAATTAAAGGCAAAGGGTCTGTTGAAATACAATTCACTTCTTGAAAGGTTTTAACCTTAAATGATGTATATTATGTACCAGAAGTTAGGAAGAATTTAGTGTCTGGAAGTCTGTTGAATAAGTTTGGTTTCAAACTTGTTTTTGAGGCAGATAAGTTTATTTTGTCTAAGGGAGGAATTTTTGTGGGGAAAGGGTATATGTATGAAAGCATGTTTAAACTCAATATTATTAATAAGAATAAAAATACTATTTCTGCTTATATGGTTGAATCTTTTTGTTTGTGGCATTATAGATTAGGTCATTTGAATTATAGAAAATTGAATGACATGTATAAATTAGATTTAATTCTTGTTTTAATAATAATATTGAAAAATGCAATACCTGTATGTTGACTAAAATTACAAGAAATCATTTCCCTAAGGTTAAAAGGAAAACAAAATTGCTTGATTTGATACATAGTGATTTATGTGACTTGCATAATACTCCTACATTAGGTGGAAAGAAATATTTTGTTACTTTTATTGATGATTGTTCTAGATATTGTTATGTATATTTATTGCATTCAAAAGATGAAGCGCTTGATAAATTTAAAGTTTATAAATCTGAAGTTGAACTTCAGTGTGAATCATTTATCAAGTGCTTAAGATCGGATAGAGGTGGAGAATACTATAATCCAAGTTATTTTGAACTCACTGGAATTGTTCATCAAGTTTCAGCCCCTTACACACTACAACAAAATGGTGTAGCTGAAAGAAAAAATAGAGTCTTGACTGAAATGGTAAATTCAATGTTATCATATTCAGGTCTTGGACAAGGTTTTTGGGGAGAAGATGTTCTAACAGCTTGTCATATATTGAATAGAGTTCCTAATAAGGAAACTAAAATAACCCCCTATGAACAATGGAAGACAATGAAACCAAACCTTAATTATTTGAAGGTTTGGGGTTGTAGAGCTATTGTAAAAGTTCCAACACCTAAACGTAAAAAGTTAGGTGAAAGAGGAATTGAATGCATATTTATAGATTATGCACATAATAGCAAGGCATGTAGGTTCATGGTAATTGAACCAAATGATTCAATTTCAATTAATACTATTATTGAATCAAGAGATGCTAATTTTGATGAAAATAGATTTAATTCTATATCAAGACAATTACAACCACAACAATTGATCCATTCTTCAAATGAGAATGAGATTCCATTGAAACAAATTGATAATAATGATGAATCTTGTCAAGAATTAAAAAGAAGTAAGAGGATTAAAAAGGTCAAAGATTTTGGACCAGATTTCATTATGTTTCTTGTAGAAGGAAAATGTGAAAGTATATGCAATAAAATACCTTATTGTTATAATACTGAATCTGATCCTATTACATTTGAAGAGACAGTGAAATCTCAAGACTCTGCTTTTTGGAAAGAAGCAATAAATGATGAGATGGATTCAATAATGGGAAATCAATCTTGGATCTTAGTTGATCTTCCACCAGGTTCCAAACCAATAGGTTGTAAATGGATCTTCAAAAAGAAAATAAAGGTCGATGGAACCATTGATAAATTTAAAGCAAGGTTGGTAGCAAAAGGTTTTAAACAAAGACAAGGTATTGATTACTTTGATACCTATGCTCCAGTAGCAAGAATTGCTACAATTAGACTATTAATATCACTTACCTCTATATATAATTTGGTTGTTCACCAAATGGATGTTAAAACTGCATTTTTAAATGGTGAATTGGAAGAGGAAGTGTACATGGAGCAACCGGAAGGATTTGTTGTTCCAGGACAAGAACATAAGGTATGTAAGCTTGTTAAATCTTTATATGGGCTTAAACAAGCACCAAAACAATGGCACCAAAAGTTTGACAAGGTTGTTTTAGCTAATGGCTATAAAATAAATGAATCCGATAAGTGCATATATAGCAAATTTGATAATGGAAAGGGTGTCATAATTTGCTTATATGTAGATGACATGCTCATTTTTGGCACGGATTTGGAACAGATAGAAAACACAAAGAAATTCTTGTTAAACAATTTTGCTATGAAGGATATGGGTATAGCAGATGTTATTCTTGAGATTAAAATAACCCGAGATGAAAGCACTATAGCTTTATCACAATCACATTACATTGAAAATGTGCTTAAAAAGTTTGATCTTTTCAACTGTATACCAGCATCTACACCCATGGATCCTCAATTAAAATTAGTATCTAATGCTGGTAGGAAAATTGGTCAATTGAAATATGCAAGTCTAATTGGTTGTCTTATGTATATAATGACTTGTATAAGACCATATATTACATATGCTATTGGAAAATTGAGTAGGTACACAAGTAATCTAAGTAGTTTGCATTGGTAAGCTTTGAATAGAGTACTTAGGTACTTAAAGAAAACTACTTACTATGGATTGTGTTATAATGGATATCCTTCAGTTTTAGAAGGGTATTCGGATGCTAGTTGGATTACAAGTTTGGAAGATCATGCATCTACTAGTGGATGGATCTTCATTCTTGGTGGAGGAGTCATTTCTTGGGGTTCCAAGAAACAAACATGTATTACTGATTCCACCATGGCAGCAGAATTTATTGCATTAGCCGCTGCATCTAAAGAAGCAGAATGGTTAAGAAATTTGCTGTATGATGTACCTTTATGGCCTAAGCCAATTTCACCTATTTATATCCGTTGTGATAGTGAGGCTACTCTAGCAAAGGCATATAGCCAAGTATATAATGGAAAGTCTAGACACATTGGATTAAGATATAGTTATGTCCAATAATTAATCTTTGATGGAGTGATCACTATTAATTATGTGAGGTCAAGTTAAAATTTGGCAGATCCTTTGACAAAAAGTCTTGCTAGAGATGCAGTAAAAAGGACCTCAAAAGGGATGGGACTCAAGCCTATTAATTAGAGTCACTCATGATGGAAACTCGACTCAACACTTGGTATAACGTCAAGTCTTGAGTTCAATGAGATAAAGTACATCATTAGTATGTGACTGTTAGCACTATAAATAAATTCATCCTAAGATTAAAGTGCTAGGTACCCGTAATGATAATGGAAGGATGAGTAATATACTCTTAATGGACCCATAACATAAATATGTTAGAGTGTTATAATTATGGGAACACTTTTGATGGGATCTACCTATGTGAGTGGAAGTGTGGTCGCTTCTAGGAGCTTAAGGGCTTGGCTCTGACAGCACTCATGAAAAGAGGACATAGACACATGGCCATAATAGTGTCCCTAGATACTATGCATTGACTGATGTTGAAATCATTGTGTGAGATGTGTTCAGTTAATCAAATGGAATAGTTGGTTCAAAGCTTAGTCTACCTTGCAATTTCGATTAACTTTAACATGTTTTTCACTAAGTGAAGGTTCAATCGTAAGACACCTTTATCTATGCAAATTAATTTCCAAGAATATCAAAATCTAAATATTTTGAAAATGGGGGGAGATTGTTGGAACATTTTTAAATATTTATAGTATCCCAATAACTATAAATGAATGGGTGTAATTAATCAAAAGATAAATCTTTTGGTCATTGGTCAAAAGTTATATCATTTGATTTTTTTAAAAAGAATTATAATTATTCAAAAAATATTATTTGAATAGTTACAAAATTAAATGAATAATTATTATTATTTATTTTTTCATAAAGACACCTATTGAAAGATGTCTCTATGAAGAGACAAGAAAATTCCTATAAATAGGGGAAACATATCAACAAATTCTAATATTATTTCTTCTCTTCCTTCATTTTATAATATTATTAGATTATTCTATAAAGTATTACTGTAGAAATATTTTGTAGAAATTCAGTTTTTGTTATACATTACTCAGTGCATAGTGGACTATTCTCGTCAGTGCAAAACGCAAATAGTCATTGGCTTCATTGTATCCTCGAGGTTAATTTGCTTGGAACTCATTTGCACACTGAAGATAAGTGGGGGCAAATATAACCTTAAAGATAGTGCCTTGATACACGCCTTGGAGCCTTGTCCTATTTCTTCTTTTCTTTTCGAGTTCTGATCATGTGTTCGAGATTTTTCCTTACCGGAGTTTTGTACTAACAATATATAATGACACCTATATTCAATTGATTTTATTATAAATGAACTGTATAATTAAATTATGATTTAATTGTAGTTGCTCCAACAACGAATGTGACACTATAGCTCAGACCCGACGATCGGGTCTAGTATAGGGTGTTACAAAGCTCTCCCTAAAGACATATTATTACAAAAGCAACAACTTAATGTTCATCCAATGACATAGTCATAAGTGTGTTACCCTTATAAGATATCCTTGATCTCTGTAGGATAATATTCGTTCTCTCTATATGATCCTATTTTTTATTATCGTAACTACATCTTCCTTCATGAAAAGTCAATTACTATCGAATAGTAATTAAGTCATTCATCACAAAGATGAAAGACCCATGACCATGTTTACTTTTGATCAACTATGTAATGCCAATGAGAGAATATCACTTACCCATGTCTCGGGCTATGAATCCCACTATTGTGAATGACGATTTGTACTGTAGAAGTCATACACCCAATACACCAGCTTTTGATTCCTTATTTATTCAAACTTAGGCTTTTACTTACATCAAAGTGTACGAGTCACACATACATAGTTTGTCATCCATTCAGGATTTAGGTATGCCACACTATGAACATCACAAGTGAATAAATCCATAAATGCATTCAAGATCTATTCTACTTGAGTCTTATCCAATGTACTATCAGTCCAGTCGGTCACATCTATGTCTCTATCTTTTGGGAGTCATCCGCTCCAATGCCTAAGACAAGGCATCTCCCTAATTGGGCTTGATATATGACATATTAGTGTTTCAATTGGTTTGCTGATTTTTTATTAGACTAAGGACATGTTTAGGTTCGTCTACTAATACAAGTTGTCTTTTCATATTACGATCCATGTAATACCGCTTAGTATTAGTTAAACATTAGACAACAAGTGAGCAACATTCCTTCCATTTTTCTTTGTTTGCAAAAACCATGTGAGGACAATATACAAAGTATTAATGTAATTCATGAATATTTTTATTAACCAATATATTAAAAAAATTACAAGTGTACTTAGACGAAAATACTACACTTAGGGCACTAGATCCAACACATAACTCGGACTCGACGATCGGATCGGGTATGGGACGCTATAGTATGCATCATTCCTATACTACTTGATACTTCTTTGTTGGGTAGAATTACATGTGGCCCACAAAAGTAAACCATTGCTTATATAGCCCAGAGACGCGAAAATTACCATTTTGGATAAGTTTCCCATATATGCTCCACTAAACTCATTTGTCCCAAAGCTCAAACCATGGTGCATGCTTCGTCGGCTTATGCTTGTCTTACCCTTTTAGATCTATCTTTTGGAGTTGCTCGATATTTTTTGCTTAGCAAAAATTTCTTGATAGAACTTGAATTAGTATTTCACTCGATCAAGGTGCTGCCAGTCCATGATGTGGAAACAAATGATGGGCACTCGCACCTTAAAAATTACATATTGCTCGAAAGTAACATTTGATATAATGTCAAACACCACATTGTCCTGGTATGACATCCACGAAAAATGAAAAAAAATAAAAAAATACATTTATATTCATTAATAAGAATATTGGATTTCATTGAATGCAAATATAATATCAACTAACCTCTTCATTAGTTTATTATTCGATTTCTTACCATATCCATATCCAGTCCGTCTTATAGGACTATGGTCCAAGTGAACCATACATCTGCTTCAATATTCAATGCAATAGGAGATATTAGGTATTTGTACTAAAACACATTTTAAAATAATATAGGATACAATATTTTGACCTTCTAATTGGTGGGAACTAGAGATGAGCACTAACCATTGCATCATTATTCATGCCAATGTTTATAGAAGTAGGCTACAACCATTTGTTTTGTCTGTTGGTTCACAGGTCGCCATGAAGAGCCATATGCAAATATGCTAGAGTTGCAACACTTCAACTAAATTTACCAGTTGCCTTACAATCCACCAATAAAGGAAGATACATTAAATGGACCTTGTTGCTAGACATGTTTAAAAACAACATTCCTCCCAACATCAAAAGCATCCAAGCTCTAGCTTATTGACCCATCTCCTTAAAAATTGCATGAAGTGGAGGGATCTGTGTGACAAGCCTCTCCAACCATGTGCACTTCTAGTCTCTCCTTAAACGAGATGGCACCCAACAATTGATGGCACTCATACTCTGGATCAACATTATCGAGTTTGATTATTGCATGCTCCTAAATTAGAAGGTCGATTATTAAAGCATCATTTTCAAGCTTAATAGTTGCTTCCCTGTATAACACAATAGAATGTATGCATTCCTAGCCTCCATGTTTCCAACAATATAGCAATTCACTCAGGAATCCAATCGAACTTTGCCATCATAGATGGAACATATAAACGAGCATTCTTTAAGTGCTCTACAATATGTCTATCAAGCTCTAGAAAATATAATTTTTTTTTCTAGCATGAACAACACAATCATCCCACTATTAGAAAAATCACAAAATAATAGTATTAAATTTCAAGAAAATCTTAAAGAGATGTCAACAAAACTATAAAAAAAAATGAATTTGAAATTTCACCATGTTGATGACGTAGTTGGCAATGCGTTCTTCTTGAAACCTTAGTCATGTTAGTTTTCCACATAAAATAAGAATAAAATAACAAGTTTTCTGGATAGTTTGAGAGTTTGAGTCTGAGAGAATTTGAGGTGGAAAGAAAAGGAAAGAGGTGAGATATTTATAAAGTGGAAGTCCCATGGTTGATGACTTTCATTGTATTTAATATGTTAGTTGAGTCAATTGCCAAATGAATTCTCAAACCAAACTACTAAGCTTTGAACTCGACTCACATAAGTGTCGAGTTATTATTGATTGCACTTTATAAGACTTCCCTCCTACCATGCATGACCTAAACTCTTATGGTGATTTAACATGTACCATTAGCTCAACACCCATAAATGATTTAACATGCATAACCTAAACAATATAGACGTCCGAGTACCCTAAACAAACTATTCTAAGAAAACGACTTTCCCCGTATATATATTTAATAAATAAAAATTCTATAATATCAAATTTTAAAAAATGAAACCTCCTGCGCAACATCTTAAACGAATATTTGAAATAGCATATAAAGTATAGCACGTTATAAAATTAATATAACTATGAATATGTTAAATTTGTATAATATGAAATTATTACTATATCAGAGTTTAAAATATATAATACTATATGGTTATGATACGTGAAAATATATAATATTTTCAGGTATATAAATACTTTATACAAACAATTTATATTTAATACTTTCACACAAAAATATAATACAAATGAATAAATTAATGTAACATAATCTTCAATATTTACAATTTTTTATCAATTTGATATTTTTTAGTTAAATTTGATTCTTCATCTTAAAAAAAATGAATTAATCACTTTTTTTTAGCAAAAATGATAACTAAAATAATAATTTGTATCATTGTTGAGGTGACATATAAAATAAATAATTCAAAAATTTAAAAAAAATTAAAATTTAAGATTAAAATTTTAAAAAATAAAAAAAAATTATAATGTAGTACACGTGGATTGTCATACAAGTTGTCATGTTTAAAAATTTAACATTTTAATTAGTATTCTTCTTAAAAAAAATCATTTCGACTTCTTTTCAAGAAGTTGACGGTCAAATTTAACTCTTTCTAAAAGGATGATGGTCAAATTTAACTCAGAAAATAATAAGGACCAAGTTTACAAAAAAATATAAACGTTAAAAACTAAATTTGACATTCTATCATAAATAAAATATTCAAAATTTTTGAAAGATTCAAAATTGAATTCATATAATTTATTTGATATTCAATTTCTTTTATAATATGCTTATTATTAAACATAAAAATAATTTGAATATAAAATATTGAAGTGCATTATTCTCCTATTTAAAGGTTAGCGATAAATTATAAGTAGTTCTAGGTATTATATCAAATATATATATGGTAGGAACCTATAATAATAAAATTAATGTAAAAAAATTCTTAAAAATATCAAATAAATAATTTCAAATATCCAATTTTTGATACTATTTTTATCCATAATTCCAAACAAAAAAATGTCCACCAGTTCAGTTTCAATATATTCTTTTCTATATAATCAAGCTCTGATTTTATTGAAAATGCGTTGCTTTCGGCTTTAGGGATAAGATGCTGAATTTTTTTAATTTAAGAGATCAAACTTGCCGATCTCAAGGGTCCGAAAAGATAAGATATGGACTTATAAAAGGTTGCTAGGTTATAGGCCCTACCTTATTCATGTAGACTTACCTCAGCTATGAGCTGTTAATTACTTAGGTACCATTAATGGGAAAAACTAGCTTAGTTTACCCCAAAGCACAGTCGAGTATAATAGATTAAGGTTTCATTTAGATTTAAAACTCAAAGGACACATTTGGAGGTAAAAGTAACTTAGAGGTTTTTATATTATTAATTGAATTATATTTTGTTGTTGTTTTTATTAAAGTATAAGTAAATTAATTATATATTCAATTAAAGAATAAATTAATTTTTTTATTAAAAATTATTTAATTTTACAGTTAAAATTTAATTATTGTATTATACATCAACATGAGATATATATAACACGTCACATGTCACTCTCTATTAATTTTATCAACCACACTAATAAAAATAAATAAAATTTTTAATAAAAAAATATCTATGCTCGTGGAATATTTTTTTTTCAATTCTAACCCTTTTTTCCTTTTTGGTTTTTTATCGTCATTGTTTATGGCTGATAAAAAGATGAAATGGCATCATGTGAGACTCACGTGATACAAGAAAATGCCGTTCATTATTGGTCACGCACTCAGCAATAGTCATTTGTACCAGGTTCAATTTTGAATCACTCAGTTTTTTTTTTTAATTGAAATATAAGACAACCAGAAAGACATCGCATATCGAAGTTGTAAGAAGACAACTAATATAAAAAACATATATCCCTAATTCATGAATATATCATTAGATTACAAATTTTAAACATCCCTTAACATTATTGAAGTAAGCTGAGATATTCACTATGATCTGGAAAAATTGATCCATGCTTTAAAATACCAATTCATTCCGATTTAAATCTGAAAACAAAGATTGAATCCAAAATTTTAAAAAATAATTTAAATTCAAATTAACTTGAATATAAATCTAAAATGATTTAAATTTTAAATTAAGTTTAATTTTTGTTGATAAAAAGTGTTGAAAACCATTAGAGAAGATTACTGAAGTTTTGGGAGTTATGATGGAACTTAGATCTAGGTTATGTTTGTTTGACTCAAAATAACTTCTGTAAAATTATTTACTTTTTTAAAAAAATTAATTTTTTTTGTATTTAGATAAATTTGTACAAAATATTTTTTATTGTTTGACAAATTTCTTAAAAAATATTTTATAAAAATTATTTTCAAAACAAACATACATTTTTTATTTTATTTTTTCATTATTTAATTGGGTTAATTGATATCAATGTGAACTTATTAATCATATGCCATAACTCTTCTCTACTTTTTGCTTAATATAGAAAATGCTAAGAGAATAGCAATGCTTGCTTCTGTATGAATTCGACTCAAATGAGATTATATATTGTACTATTGAGATTTGAGATGATAATGCAGCTGTGCTCAAAATGATATTCACAAAATACATCCTTTTTTAAACTTTCTATGCAAACTGTACAATACTCGAATATTATAAAAGACTGATAAAAGAAGAAACATAGAGAGAGAGAAAGGTTCAGCTCCACTATCTATTACTTCATGGAAAGATCATCCATGATGCTTTTACAAGTAATGAATTTCCAATGTTACTACTTTTCTTTAATATTTATGCCTTCTAATCAACAATTTTCTTTGGGGTTACAACTGCATTGATTGCACCAAGTTTCTTAACTTTTCCCACAACAATCTCAATATTTCAAAAAACAAAAACAAACACAAATAGAGAATTAGAAATATGAACAATAAGGACTTGTCAATTAGGATTCTATACAAGCAATGCAACTAATTAACCTTAGCTTTCTTGATCAAACAACGCTTTTCAATCCTCCTGGGTGTTAAGTATAGTGTAATAGCCTATTTTTCAGTGGTGTCAGAAACAGTGATTTCGAGATCATAAATCCAACGAGTGAGTTCGTAAATATTATTAATATATTAAATTTTGATTTGATAATTTTTGTTAATCGGACGAATAGTTAAGTTTAAGTGGTTTGTCCCTAAAGTTAAGTGGTTTTGAAAAATGATGTATCGGGACCTCGTTTCTATAAACCGAGCCCATAAATATTTTTATTAAATATTTATGGAGTTACTATATAGGTGTATTTAATTTTGGTCCAAAAATTTTGATTTTTGATAGGTTAATTAAGAAAAAAAGACTAAATCGTAAAAGATGCAAAAGTTACTCATTATTGATTTTTATTAATTAAATAGCTTAAGTGGTTAAAGTGGAAGGATTAACATGGTAATTAAAGCATAATAATTGTAATGGACGGTAGTGAATAAGATATAAACAAATTTTATATTATTTTTTATGTTAAAACATTAAAATAATAAAAAAAAGAAAAGTAAAAAACATAATTAATTGTTGTCATCTTCTCCAAAATCAAGTCATTTCCTTCACCCACTTCAAGCATGTATGTACAAGCCATTTGCACTCTTAACCAAGGCATCAAAACGTACCAAAACATGAATAAAATAACCAATTCAAATGACCAAATTTCATTAAACCAATATGCCATATAGACACCTCAACCACAATAAAACTAACATGCCTAAACATAAGCATAATTGACAATATTTCATTCAACCACATTTACCTTATTTCCATCTCAAACATATCATACTTAACCACAATGCAAATACTTCATTCACATACCAAATTGGCTATTGAATACATGCATCAACCTAACCATAATATCAAACATCAACAAGATACCATAAGTACCAAAAGTGTACCAACCATAATAACACATATACATGCCTGATACGACCACGCCCTGGGCACATTTTTGGACCAGCTCTCTAAGCATTGTTTGCAATTTGTTGCAAGCTGAACTAAGCTCCATTTCAGCTCAATGAGCTCGAATCAGCTCAAATTCAGCTCAATTCCATTTAGACATTAATATAGCTGTTGGAATAATTACTTGAGTTAGTTAAATTAGTTAAACACAGCTTAATTAATAATCGTTGTTTAATTGGTCTAGAATCTGGACAAATTTAATTATTCATTTTAAATGTGTTTTTATTGCATGTTATTAAGTTGTCTTAAATATTACAACTTATAAATATGTTTTTGTTATTGCATGTTTTTAATATGTCTTGTCCAACCGAATTAATTGTGTCTAGTTTTAATTATGTGTATTTAAATTGTCCAGGTTATGTTTTTAATTATATTCAGCTGAATGTGAATTAATTTAAATTGATTCATCTCTTTTGTAGGTTGGCTGAATGTGGGAGAGTATTTAAGCAAGATGCATACACCCTAGATACAACGAACTTGGCGATACATGCAAGTGAATGTTCAGCTGATTCATTTCTCAACAAAACAGCATAATGTTGTTCACACTTGGAGTTCACACCAATGACTATTCGGTTGGGCATGTTCACACCTAAAGGACTCTTCAAGGTTGACTTTTCACACTTATTTTGGCCATTCACGTTCTCCTTTAATGCTGGTATTTTTTCAGCCAAGAGTTGCATCTTAATGAGCTCATTTAAGCTCATTGGCCGAACCTAGTTGTTGCCATGCACCTTTCCAAGCATTCCAAGTTCATTTGCTTAGTTTAGAAGCTGCCTATTGGACTTCAATCAGCTGAATTTAGCTACAGCAACTTAATGCTTCAATTCTAGAATTTTCTAGTTTAATTTGCTTAGCCATGAAGATGACCATTCGGCTAGCTAGTACTTAGTCTATAAATAGTTTGCTATTTCATTTTGTGAAAGAACTTTTGGCCAGATTATTGAATGAACTTTGTTCAAAGAGTGAGTTTTCTCCTCTCTAAATTCATATGAGTTTCGATCTAACTTATCTAGCGAGCTAGTGGCATCTATCGTTCTCTTTTTGAACTTATCACCGTATTTTGGTGTGGCGTTCAACCCTTCTACAATTTCGCAAATCCACCTTAACCATATAGAAACCGGGGTGACACTCTTTAGTGTTGAATTGTTTTTGGAGTTAAGTCCATTTTTCTATTACCACAAATTATCCCAAATTAACTATCCTTTGATTCCTTTATTAAACCGAACCTACATCTTTCTAAACCTTCTATCATTACAAAATTCACTTTGTAAGTTTTCGCAAAATTTTAAAACAAATTTACACCTTTTTGGCTGCTAGAACTTCTCCTTATCGACGATCGGGCAAACTTTGTGTAACAACTCGATTATCCCGAGCCGGATTGCATCAATGCCAAACTTATCAACTAACGTAAACCACAAGTCCACCTATACATGCCATTATAACCTTGACCAACAGATCGAATCTATCGATATAATCGTTGGATAGTGTGATAGATCTCCAACAAACTTCCAACCGATTGAGCTTCTGATAATCTGAAAACTAAAGAAAAGTAATTACGAAAGCAATGAATGCTTAGTAAGCTCGTATAAACTTTAAACATAACATTTCATTTCAACAATGAACCTTATAGGGTAATATAAACCTATACCAATGCAACAAGATTTATCAAACTATATAACCATCAACTCATAAATGAGTAAGTTCATCAACATCACATATATTTTTCATTCCTAACATAATAGGATCTATAAAACATATTACATAATCATTAATCTTTTCATAAGACTATGAACCACTCTATTTCTTACTTATCATTCCGTTTACTTACTTTTCATTTCATTTACTTAGCATAAGCCTAAATAACATTATCAATTCATGAATCTGTGTGTTTATTCACAACATAGGTAAATTCATCCATAGCATAAGTAAATTTCTCACATATAAGTAAGTCCTTCGACTCATCAATCCTTTTATATTATCATATAAGATTTCAATTATGATATTACCTTATCATTACCTTTTCTTACCCGTTTCATCTGCATAATACAAGACATAAGCTTAAACATCATCATCGATACACAAGTTAATGCGTTTATACATAACACTTTTGGGATCCACCACGTGATAAACCATTTCATTAGAAAATACTCTTTTGATTCACACCACCTTTTCTTGAATATAAGCATATTTGTATTTGGACACTTACCATTTCAACGTACAACATTACAATTAAGCATGATATAATCCAACCATAAGCTTAGCACAAGCCTAAGAATCATCAACAACATATGTTAGCATATTCAAACATAATCCACATGAATTTAACATAAGTAAGCCATTATAAATGAATATAATTCATTTGAACTCATCATTTTCCTTAACATATCATACTTTCAATGAAACTTACCATTTCAACCCTTTTCATAAATACATGACATAATTTCTTTTGAACACTTTCATTTTCATGCCCGTTGAACCATTTAGAATATCATCAGATACTCGGGAAGCTCACATGAAGTGTGCTAAACATAAAACTGTAACCTTTCCTTTACATCGTTGCTCATACGAGCTGTGAAATGGGTCTGCTCACATGAGCTGTGGGTCAAAATGTAAGCTACATGATATTGTTCACATGAGTTATGAAGTATCCGCAACAAATGCAGGACCTCAACCATCGGTAGGACATTCAATACCTGCACCCGAAATATGAAAACCCTAATGACATGTCATTTGTATCCTACAAATTCCTAAGGCTTAAACGGACTCGATAATCATCGTGACATTATTAGATTTACATTATTCAGTTACATAGCAATTAACATATCAACATATATTTCAATACATAGCATTAATATAATATATAATCATATAGATATTGATTCATTTACATTAGAATAACACATTAAACATCCAATTTAATCAACATTTAAGTGATTAAAGTTCATATGAACTTACCAAGCTAAATTGCAGCAATGACTAAGTACAGGGGTTATTTGGTAATTTTCCTCTTCTCATAGATTTTCCACTCGTTCTTGATCTAAATTAATAATTTCATTCAATTCATTAATTTAGACAGTAAAACTATGCAATTTAGTCATTTTTGACATTTTTACAAAATTACCATCAACTTTTCATATTTATTCAATTTAGTCCCTATGTCATAATCATGCAAATAAACCAATTTTATTAAAAATTCATACCAGAAAAATGTTAATAGCATCCACTACAACTCACATTTATAAGAATTTCATATCAAATCCTTCTACTTTTATTATTTCAACAATTTAGTCCCTAATCAATAAATACATCAAAATTCACTTAACAAAATACTTATGAGTAACAAGTAATACCTCAAATTCATCATTTAACATCTAAAATCACAAGATTCATCAATGGAAAAATTCAAACTTTTTAACAGTTTCAAAAATGAAGGTTCGGGCTAGCTGGACTTAATTGTAACGATCTCAAAAACATAAAAAGTATAAGAAACGAAATAAAAAATGGGCTTATATGCAAGAATTAACAATGGCCGAACCTTTCAAGTTGAGTTCCTATGGTGTTTCGGCATGGTGAATTGAAAAGATGAAGAAGAAATGTCTTTTTCTTCTTTTAAATTTGTTATAATTTCTTAAAATTTACCATTTTGCCATTAAAACATATAATATTTTATAATTTTAATACATAGTGCCGTCCAATGTCAATACTAAGGACTATTTACTACATTGGTCCTTCCTACTTTAATAACCAAGCTATTAAATCACTAAAATGCTATATTTACTACATTTTGCACCTTTTACAATTTAATATTTTTTCTTTAATTAACTATCTAAATATTAAAATTTCTTAACGAAACTTTAATACAACCTTAATAAAATTCCATAAATATTTGTAAAAATATTTACAGCTCGATTTATAGAAATGAGGTCCCGATACCTCTTTTTCTAACACCACTTTACTCTAGGGTCTTACCACTTGAGCCTAATTGTTCTTCCTTTTAACCAAAAATCAATAAATCAAAATTTATCAATACATGAAATGAAATAATATTTACGAACTCATACGTCAGATTTGTGGCCCCAAAACCATTGTTCCAACTCTTAAGAAAAATGGGTTGTTACAAGGATATTGAATTATCGTGTAAAATGTTTAAATTACATCCCTTATGGTAAGTTGAAATTTAAGTTTATTACCAACTTACTAAGCTTTACGCAAGCTGACCTCGTTTTGGTTTTTCTTCTTTTTAGATTATCGGATTCGAGCTGTCGATTGGATTGCTTTTGGATATCACATTACTTGTCAACACTTTTGGTAGTTATATAATTAATTTGACCAAGTTATAAGTGGCATGTAGATAAGATTTTGGTATAAATATATGTGATAAGTATTTGTTTATGTTTTGAGCCTTTTGGTATATGAACCAATATATAATTAGTAAGTTTTAATGGTTGATTATGGCGTACAATATTGGAGACTTATTTGATGATTGAATAAGGTTGACATGTTGAGTTTGTTTTGCTTTGGATAATTGTTATTTCATATTTTATTATGAAATGTTGTAGTTGTATTTTCTTGGCAATTTTGGTATATCTTGACCATAAGTTCATATGAGAATATTGAGCTATGTTTCGTAAGTTGGTTGTGAGTGAAATAGATGGAACAGTATGTTTGATAAGCTTATGAATTAGGAACTGTGTAACACCCCAAACTTGGCCTAGACGTTATAGCTGAATCTAGAGATGTCACAAAGATGGGTTTTGAAAACGGAGTCGTTTTGATAAATCATTTCATCTTAAAAACTCAAATTCGTTTTATATCTATTGTCAAAAACATTATTTAATTGATTTCTTTGCCAAATGTAACTTACAGCGAAAGTTATAGTAAACGTGATTTTTCTTAAAATCCCATTCGTAATTTTGGAAAACCTTTGTTTTAGTAAAAACCATGTTTTCAGTAACCATAAAAAATAATGTATTAAATGAGAAATCCAAATCCCAAAAATTAAACCAAACCGTTCGGAGAGTCCAATTATTACAAAACTCTCAAAATAAATTCTTAAATAAATAAAACCTTTGTTTAAAATTAGTTCATAGACTAGTGGTCACCGCGAGACTCCGTTGCACCGATCCGTCTAAGTTTGTGGATTACCTGAACAGAATAGATAAATAGAAGTGAGTTTACATAACTCAATATGTAACCCAACAGAAATAGGCATGCTATACATACAGGAATCATATTCATAGTCAGATTCAGACATAGTTTGGACTTAAGACCTTTACAGATTCAGATAACAGAGACAGATATGTAGAACAGATATACAGAATCCTACCCCCATCCTCTACACACCAACCAAATCCTAAACCCATCACACCATGTGGGGTTAAAAACACCCATCCATCCCAACACACCATATCGTTCTGTTACGACACATATCAAATTATGTGCAGCCAAGCTACCAGAATATAAGCAATGATCGCCATACAGAACACTTCCTCCACATAAACAGATCCCACCCCAACTAGATATATATATTTAGAATCATCATGCTTACATGCTCATTTACAGATATCAAATATATATACATCAGAATAATCAGACATGCATAGCGGTGTCATATACAGAGCAGAATATCAGACTAACAGATCACATAGTTTTAGGGTTTGGTTAGCCTTACCGACTCTACGGTAGGCCCACAGTCGATCGAAACGGCCCATGCGACCCTAGGGAAAATTTTAGAACTATGGGCCCACATGCCCGTATGGCCTACATGCTCAACTTAGCCTAGCTCGTGTGGCCTACACGGCTACACTCACACCACCACACGGTCATGTCTTGTGCACACCCATGCCCTTGTCAACCACACGACCGTGTCTCACACATGGCCAACCACACCGCCAGGCACACGCCCGTGTGTCATTAACAGTGTGGTTTTTTGACATTCACCGAAGCTCAATTTTTTGCGTAAGGGGTACACACCTATATGATTTTGAAGAATTCGCAACCCCGAAGCTAAGAACACCTAAAATTGACAACAAAAACATCCACAACCACTTCAATTAACAAAATCCAACCAGGATACCTTTTGGCCACAACTCGAAAACATATTAGAAAATTGCACTTAAATGATCCAAAAGCTTACCCTTGACAATAGCAACCTCGAAACTCCACTACAACACCGAAGGGTCTCGATTTCCTGAAGAGCACCTACCAAAATGATTTACTAGATTAACCCAACCTTAATCGAAGAAAATGTATAAGAGGAAAACTCCCCATAACACTACGACAACCCTTACCTTCAAAAGTGAACAACAGAATTGAGAAGTAATACCATGATTGGAAGATGAAATTTTGACAGGAAGGGAGTGCAAAAAATGTCAGAAAGGGAGAAATGAAGAAAAATAAAAGAAATAATAAAAAAATTGGGATAAACAAAATTATGAACATATTCTCCCACTAACCACACAATCCCAATAAATCTCACCCACTAACCACATCCAACTACCTTAGACTCCCAACACCACCGAAACACTAACACAAAATCGAGCAAAAATAATACCCACACTCGCACAGGGATTTGAAAACAGGACTTCCAACACAACAACTTCCTTACCACTCGAACCAGCAGGCTTATTCTGATGTGAATTAACAGAAAATTCATATAAGCCCACTCAAAAAGGGTAAGGCTTGGATCTAAAATAACAAAGTTTTGCCAAAAGTGGGAATTGAACCCAAGACCTCACATACACACTAAAATAGTTAACCACTAAATCAAATACACAGTTGTGTCAGATATTTAAATAAATAGAAATAAATTTATTAGGGCATTACAAACTGTGAATTTTAATATGAATTAGTTTGGTGTTTGACTTGTGGTGCCATTGAGTGTATATTGGTTAGAATCTTAGGTTTAATATTAGTTGGTATGTTTTGGCATGTCTTGGTGTATTTTGAATAAGTATAAATGGATGTAAATGGTATGGCTTGTAACCTATGAGATGGTAGTTGAAATGGCTAGGTTTTAAGTTATTTTATGTGCACATTGCCCAAAACACTGTCTACCATACGACCGTGTGACACACACGGTCACCCCACATAGCCATATCGCCTATTTGATTTTTTTTGTGTAGGATTGCTCACATGGTCTCAAAAAGTGACATGGCATGGCGACACAACGGTGTGATCTTATGTTACATGGACTCAATTTATTACACGATTTGGCCACATAACTTAGCCACACGACTGTGTGATCCCTATTTTCAGTTTTTGCCATATTTTTCTATTTCTTTCATATTAGTCCATATGAATTTCTAAACTAATTTTAGGGTTCTGAATGCTCAATTTAAGTCTCATTTTCTAATGTATGCTATGAATGATGATTTTTTTTATTAACTTATGATGTTTAAATTAATCTTTGAATTGTGTTACTGTATAATCGATCTTGTTAACTATTGTAATATCACATAACCTTAATCTAAAAATGGAGACGGGTTAGGGATGTTACAATAGTTGATGTCACTATCGCTGTTTTCATTGCTAAACAATCAGAATTAGTGAGAACATACCAAGTAGGTAGTTAAACAACGATGATAATATGATGTTATGGCTGTTATTTTACGGACTTAATACCCTCAGCTTTGTGATAACATTTCATTATGTTTGCGATCAAGATAAATGTCATGGACGTAATTTAAGAAAGAAAACTTAAAGGCTTCTATTACCTTTTTGGATTACAAATCCATTTCACTCTAAGATCTCATCTATAGTGACAAAGGTTGGAATAGCTACAGTAAAATAACTATATCAGCAAAGATTCCAATGACAAACAACACCATAAAGTCCAAGTCATTAAACATACATATATATCGTGGAATGTGCCTCAGATTTTGGATGAAACAGAGTTGACGTCGTGATAAGGAAGAGCTGACGTCCTAACGACGCGGCACATAATGTCCTTATGAAAAGAAAATGATGTCTTGGCGATGCGACCTGTGACATCGTCGGGTGAAGTCTCGACGATTCGATAAACGACGTCAAGATATGGTGACGTGTTCCCTACTAAATCGGGTTTCTTCCCTTAGTTAAACTCTGCTATCCTTTCCCAGTAAAATTTTAATAACTCTAAGGAGATTTTAATTAGATTAGCCCACAAATTTTAGGCTATAAATATGGCTTTTAGTAACCCTAGAGAGATTGATTCAACAACATAATTAAGAGAGAGTTTTGTGGGAATTTCAGGAGAAGTTTATATTTTGGGTTCGGGTTTGGTTTTTGTTTCTGCATATTGTACTATCCTTCGATTATTTTCTATTCTAGTGAAGTTTTATTTGCTCATGGTTTTTATCCTTTGTAGAGGAGTTTTTCCACGTAAATATGTATGTCAATTTTTTCTCTATTTGGTCTTCTTCGTTACTTAATTCAGGTTTACCCGAAAAAACTGGTATGAGAGCTTTGTTTGGATTTTGCATTCAACCCATTCAGAGATGGTGATAATAAGATACGATATCAAGAGGTTCGATAGGATTACAAATTTCAGTTTATGGTGTAACTACTAGTTTTTTAGTGGTGCCAAAAATAGTGGTTTCAGGACCACAATTCTATCGAATGAATCTAAAAAGATTATTAAATAATATTTATGAGTTAAAATATCATAATAGTGAATCGTGATTTAATAGATTTTATTAATTGGTCAATTAATCACAGTACAAGGGGTGTGTACCAAAAGTCAATGGTTTTGAAAAATGAGGTATCAAGACCTCATTCCTATAAATTAAGCCCGTAAATATTGTTATTAAATATTTACAGAGTTTTTGTATAGGTGAATTGAGGTTTGGTCGGGTAATTTTGATGATTTATTAGTTAATTAAGGAAAAAAAAGTACTAAATCGTAAAAACCGTAAAAGTTAATCACAATTAGTTATTATTTGTTAAAATCCATAATTAACATTTATTGAAGGTTTTATATGGCAATTAAGCCATTTTTTTATCTTAGTGGTCAGTTAATGTATGTGATAATTGAATATTTATAATTAAATATTAGTTAAATTAAGTTAAAGTAAATAAATTAAAAGATTAAAAACATAAAGAAATGAAGTCATTTGCTTCATTTTTTTCTCCAAACTGAATAGCCATTTTTGGAGGTTCTCATTTCTGTCATGCAATCCTTCTTGCATGGTAAGCTTTCCAAAGTGGGTTTTCCATAACTTTTATGTTTTTGAGATCGTTGCAACTAGGCCTAGTTAACCCGCATCTCCATTTTCAAAACTGTTAAAGATTTTTAAATTTCCTATTGATGAAAATTAATTTTTTTGATATTTAATAGTATGATTATAATCTTAGATATGTTTACAGACTAATTTGTTAGGTAAATTTTGTCAGTTTTGTGTGTAAGGACCAAATTGTAATAATGTAAATTTATCATGAAATTTCTAAAAATTATGTTTTTAGAGGGCCTTACAGTGATAAAATTGTAATTGGATTGTAAATAATATCTAGAATTTGAAAGATATAATAGTTTCGATTTTAGGGACTAAATTGAATAAAATATAAAATTTTATGGAAATTACACAAAATGAATAAAATATATTATATTCATGAATTTAGATGGTTTAAAGTGATAAAAGCTAATAATGTGAAATGAATTATTATATAGATCAAGGATTAACTCGTACGGAGGAAAAATCAGGGAAAAAATTGTAAAATAGTCCCTACAAACAAATTTGCTTGTTGGTTGTATTAGGTAATTTCATAGTATATATTTTGTGCTGTTATGAATTGATTTTGGTTGAATTGTGAATAAATATTTAATATTATATTGAATTTATAAATTGTTGATAATTGGTACTAAAGGTGAAAAAGAACTATGAGTCTATTTAAAAGCTCTGTAATTCTGAGGAAATATGATTTGTATGTTGTGTTGAATGATTCTGATTTGGTTATGACATGTATCCTAAATTCATGAAGTTCCCCTAATTTATAAATATTACAAATAGTATGTAAATGCCTGTTTAAATGTAGTAAACAATTAGGATATGATTGACATGCCAATAGGGTTGGAATACGTACTTGTATGGGTTTATGATTCGCTGCTTCTGTTTGCACTATGATGCCTCTGTATAGCATTATGATGCTCCCTGGTGTGGTGTAGTTACTTGAGTATCCAAATTATTTTGCTATAGTTCATCGGGCTAACTATTAAAAGAAAGTATATTGATTGATTTTATGAGCTACTTGGAAATGATATGCTGGCACGACTATTGAAATGTTAACTAATGAAATTTATTGAATGATGAGTATGTGTTTAAAATTTTTTTGGAAATGATATCAAAATGACTGGAAATTTTATATTTTATATGTATGAAAGGCTCGCTTTATAAATGTGATATGTGGTGACATGATTATATGTTTAAAAGAAATGTTATTTGATTGTGAATATGAATTGATACAATCAATTGGTTAATATGATTCATATGATGGATATTTCCTATTGAATGATATGAAATATGATGTACTAGTTGATTGAAAGATTATATGTTTGATACATGAAAAGCTTACATTGTTGTTGTAAATGTCTTGACATGAAATCGTATTAAATTAGTTATATTTGTTTACTTAATTGTAAATTGTGTAAGAACTGTCTAAATACCTATGAACTTACTAAGCATGTTAATACTTACTCCATTTCATTTTTCTATTTCTTGTAGTTACTCCTTTGCGGAACTTAGCTATCAAATCACTTAGGCTCACACTATCCAACGTCTCTTGGTAATATTTGGTTAATCTTGGTTCAGTTATAAGTGGTATGTAATAGGTGTGATATATATTTGTGCTTGATGTCCAAATTTATGAACTTGCCCATTTTGGTTTGTTTAATTGGGTATTATATTAAAGCAAGGTTATGATATTGTTTGGTAAGTTGAACTATACTTATGCTCGTATGGCATGAAGTAGTGTATGACTAGCTAGAATGTGTGCTAAGTGATTTAGAATGTGATAGCTGGATGAATGCATAAATTATGAGTAAATGGACTGAAATAGTTTAGTTGATTGCGGTGCCAATGGTGGCATATTGGTTAGACATTTAGGAACACTTTATAAGTTATATTCTGGGCATGGAATGTGCATATTTGAACAAGTGTTGATGTTGGTTAATGAGTGCGTTATGGTCCTTTATGTAAGGTTGAGTTAAATTGTACATTAGATGACTTTTCCTGCACACACGGTTTTCTACACAATCATGTGTCACACATACTTGGTTGACACGATTGTGTGCCTGACTGCCTCTAGACGTACTAAAGCCCAAAGTGTGAATACTGTAGTTTAAGATATATCAGTGAGGCGATATCCGAAAGTATACGAGTCCAGTTCTAATATAGTTACAATGAAGTAGGTGAGTACTCCGCGAATCGTACCCAAAGGAGACTAGTGCTAGATCAATTTTAACCTAAATACCAAAAGATCTAATTAGTACTCTAAATCAGTTATGGTACGAAAGTAAAAATAAAAGGTGTCTTAAAATAAAAGGTGTTTTTCATATTTCAAAAATAATAAAATAACATAAAGAAATAAAAGTCAAGTGATCAAAAAGTAAAATAAATCAAATCTAGTTATGGGTGACGAGCTCGCTTTAGTAATCACCATCAACTGTTCCTTTAGGTTCTCGTTAATCAACTAGTCATTATCCCAAGAGGATTTTTCGATCTTCCATTCAAATAACGAGTTGGCAAGGACTACTTATCTTCCAATCTCACAGTCCAGACCAATTTAGGGTGAAGGGGTTCATAGATAGGCCATACCAGTTTTGGGTCAATTCGCACCTTGATGACTTCCTAAGGTTGTCAGACCTGCGGTTTTAGGTTCTTCCTTTCTCAAATAGTTGATTTGTTGAGTAAACCTACAAAATAGCTAACAGATCATACCTCAACTTGGTAATCCCCTATAGAAGGATTAGTTCCTCATGGTTTTCATAAAAAATATAAAAACAATATAAAGATAGAACATAAAGAATGAATGAAAGTATAGAGTTTAAGAAAACGTCTTATTTGTATTAAGAATGAAGTGAACCCACAAGTTTGATTGTTTCCACAAATCAACACTCTTGAGATAGAACAAAGAATAACTAAAAATAAATCTAAAACCTAAGAAGAAAGAAAACCTAAACTGAATTTAGGAGCAAAAAACTAGACTAAGAAATTCATCCCCATAACATGTGACAAAGGAGCCTATTTATAGATTTTAGGTGGTCGTCATCCTTAACCCTAGGTTAGCTGACGTTCTCGAGCTTTATGTTCGATTGTGAGGACCAAAACGTCCCTTGGCTCGTGTTTAATTATCGTCCAGAGTCAATGTTGTGACACACTAGGACCTGTGTCGCGACATAGGAGTTAGTATACTCCTCTTGGGATATCTTCAGGGGTATGTCGTGACACCATTAGAATGTGTCACGAAATTGAAGGCAGTCTCATGATTTTCCTTTCTGCTCCCTATATTGCGGCATTAATCAGTCCGTGTTGCGACATAGTGATTAGTATCAGTTTAAAACATCTTCTAATGGTCTCCTGCACACTTATAAAATTCATTAGCTCACCTTTAGGCCTCATTCAGCCCCTAAGGTTAATAAAAGACTCAATTCACACATTTTATTGAATTTAACAAAACTTACTAAAACATACTTCAATCTTAATGATAATGCTTAAATTCAAGCTCCTAAATTGCAAAAGTTAGTTTAACTTGCTACACCAAATTATGGCAGATCAAACTCCCCCACACTTAAGTAATTGCTTGTTCTCAAGCAACACAAACAAAAACAAGAAATAAAAGAGATGACGCTTGAGAAAATATAATACAAGTATTGACTTCGGAGCATATAACTAGGCATTTCATATTCATAAATAACTTTGACATGATGGATAATTGATTTACCACTTTTGGCCTCAAACATCTAAGTTCAGTGCATTGCAAAGTATACAAGTATTAAGGGTCTCACTTGTAAGGGCCCATAAACAAATCATACAAGTAATTTTATTATCCGAGCAAAATAAAAATATTCATTTATGCTATTGTTTAATATAATGTCCATTCATTCTTAAGGATATTTAGGTCACATAGGACTTTTCAGCTTGTAACGTTCTGAAGCTTATGACAGGCATAGAATTGAAAAACAATAAGCATCAAAAGGGTTAAAAACATGAAAATAGTTTGGCACATCGTATCAACCTCTATTATTCCCCCTTAGTGGCCTTTACCCACTCACCGCCTTATTTGTACCACTCCAAAATAGGGCCTAAGAGCTTTAGGGGTATTTTAGGAATTTTAGCCTTGGAGTATTCAAAATTTTGTGACATGGTTTATCAATAATGTTTTTGACAATGTTTTGTAGAAAATTGAATTAGTTTCTGAGAATGAGTTTAAAATACCTTTAATTTTGAAATTAGGACTGATTTGTAAAAGAGTCAAAACTGAGAGTTTTTATGAAGCAAATTGCCTAGAATTTTAATTTGAACCTAAAAAAACCCCATGCTATAGCCTTGTTTTCACGGTAGTTGCTCTCCCCTTTGCTTGTGTTGTTTATTATTCTCCCAAGTCTCTTCTACTTGATTTTGATCTCTAAATTCTAATTACTCTTGATTTCCAACAGCCCTTGAACTATAAATCTCCATTTAAACCAAGAAAATCACTCAAAAACTTCACCATCTACATCATCTTCTCCAAATGTGGGGTTTTTCATATTTCCATCAAAGCTCGTTTTTCTTCCATCTAAGCTAACCATTCGACTTTCTATGAGTTTTAAATGATATCTAGTAAACTAAAATTGTAGCCATTGAATGTTTTAAATAAAAGCAAAAAATCAGGTCTTTAATGGTGAATTTTAGGTTTGTGGATAAAAACTTGATTTTAAAGTGTTTTCAACTTTTTTTAACATGATTAGAAGCTTTTCAAAGTAAATTTGAAGTTTCGTTAAGGATTTCTCGGGTTTTAATGAATTTTCGTTGTAATGGCCAAAACTTGTCAAAAAATATTGATACCTTAAAAAGTATAGTTTTGTGTAGTTTAAAGGTTAGGAATTAGTCGTAGATGAATGGAATTTGTTTCATGCAAAAAGATTAAGCGTAAGGTGAGTTATTCAAATTTTAAGTTTTCTATGTTATAAGTTTCAGTTACATGAGAACATAGTTTAGGCTTATGTTTTGTATGCTTGTAATGAATCCTTGGCTGATTTTTGGATGTATTGTTGTGTGAATTGGTTATGTTGAAGTTCCAAATTCGATAGAACCTTCTACGAGTAGAGATAAAGTAAGGAAAAGCTAATTTGAGCTTTCGACTTTTCGACGGAAACATAATTGGTGAGTGTTTGGAATAATTGCTTGTAGACATGATTCAATAAATTATTTGGGAATTTAGTAGTAGCCTAAACCCCTACTCTAAATTCTGAGTGTTAGCTTTCTTATACCTATGTTATCTTGTGAATAAAGTGCTTATGTGGTTATGAATTTGTTAATTGAGGTGATATGCTATAACATGTGATATGTGATTATGATAACTGTTGTGAAAGTCTAAATATGTACATGTTATGCCTATGCTAAATGTTAGTGATAGTGTTTTACTAAAGATGCAAATATGCAGTGATTGTGCACGGATAAACGATAAGTAATATGTGTTTGATTTAAGATATTTTGACCTTGTGAATATTGAAACCGTTGGATATAGTTGGCATGCCATAGGATTGTGAGTACTCACCTATATGTATAGTGATTTTGGGCATTGAGGACTTGGGACATGTTGGAGGGATAAGGGAATGTGAGCTCAGCTCCATTCAGTGGGACATGTGAGGGGAAATAAGAAGAGTGTTAGCTTTATGCTTCACTTTTAGGATATGTTTGACTCTATGAGTCTATGTTTGGTGTGTTGGAGATCCGTGTATCCAATGAGTGATGATAGAGCTCACTGTTATGTTCCAGAGCTCAAGTGCCAAATTATCTTAAATTATGAATGTGTGTATTGTGATATGTGTTTATAGGACGTGTGACCATTGTGCAAGTTATATATAAACCTATTTTTGAATATTGTGATATATGCCTGAATGTTAGGTGATTATATGTGTAATAAGATACATGCCTAAAAATGAATATGTTTACCGTGTAAAAGAACTAATAATAATGCACAAGTATATTATGACACTAAGTTGGAACTATTAAGGTTATGCTATATGGTTGTTTGGTAAATGCTTGGTGAACTGTTTGCATGTTAGTTGTTCTAGGCATTCACTGAGCTTGTTAAGCTCACCTACTCCCTTCTTTTACCATTGTAGATTAGTTGTGTGCTGGTGTGAGCAGTGTGGTTATCCAAGGGAGTGATCCATGGGAGTCTCGTTTATTTCTGTAGGTGTTTATTCATTTATTTATTTGTGTTTGGGGATTAAGGCAATGCGGTAGATTTATGATTGGTTATTGCTATGATGTATTTGGACTATTTACCGATTTTCTCTTGTTTTTTGTTTTATAAGTATATATATTTACCTAGGACTATAAAGATAGACGTTGGCACAATGTTTCTTGCTTGGCCACATTTTGTTGATTTGAACTGTTAAATTTAGCCATCGAATGAGTATTAATTAACATATTGTTGCATGGCGCCTAGGAACCATTTTGGAATGAGTTAATTGCATATGCATGCTGTATTTTTATGCCCAAGGGTAGAGGTATCAACATTTGGGGTTTAAAATTGATACCTTTGTGATTCGAGATGTACAAGAAGTCAAAATAGAGATTTGGTATTGATACCTTGTCCCGAGTATCGATACTCGTGGTATAATTATTGATACCTTGGGATAGGTACTGATATTTTTTGATCTTTTGAAGTTTGGCGAAGAAACATAATGCTAGTTTGGTATTGATTTTTCAGGTGGTATCGATACCACTTAAAGGAAATATCGATACCATAGAGGTAGTATCGATACCTACGTAAGATTTTTGGAAACATTTGCTAAGTGGTCAAATGCTCGAGATATGTACATTTTATGTTTGTTTGTCGTATGTTTTGTCGTATGTTAGTATAATTAAACGCTAAACTAATCTTGCTTGACTTGATATTCTCATAAATGATAGAATAACTAAAGTAAAACGAAACTGCATGTATTTCAACTCTAATAATTATAATGAAATCGACGTGAGACAGTGGTGTGACATCTCTGTATTCGGCCTGGCGTCTAGGCCGGGTATGGGGTGTTACATTATTTATCCTTATCTCACCTTCCTAGTTTCTCCAGATAGGAAATCATAGCATGACATAGTAACTAAGGCTAGCCTACGAGTTTTTATGCACTAATGAACGAGTTTTTCTTATTCTTGTGACTGTTATTTTCTCTTTCAATTCATCTCACTCACAAATGCTTTTTACTTTTCAAGAACTTTTTCTACTCGTATTAATTTTCTTTTTGAATTGTTTTTTTGTTTTGCACTTTTCAGGCTAACCTAAGTTCTTATATCACACAAATCTTTCCTATTTCACTCTATTTTTTTAAGAAAATTTGTCACGATGTATCTACTTAACCCTTAATACGTATGGCCAGATGTCTACAGTCTTGCAGTGCAAGAACAAAGAAAAAAAGCAAATAGAAATTAACATTTTAGGCTCGGGTTTTGTAATAAGGTTCATCAATAAGTGTTAATAGGGCTAAAAAATTGGTACTAAAGGTGAATAAAATTAGGTAAGCTTTTTGGCTCCGGATATGTTCCAAACAGTGCCCTACGTCATCCCTTAAATACCTCAATATGCACAAATTTGATCAACCAAACAAACTCAAATTCAACCATTTATCATTCATATTAGCATGCTCGTTTCCTTATATTTTCTATATCATTTGGTATAGTTGATTGCTTAATGCCTATTTACAGTGTAACATGTAGAACTTAGTAGTCTAATAATAAACGATTTAAAATCACTTATCATCATGCCAAATTTATTTGAAAACACAAGCAACGTATGTACATGCTCTTAACCAATCACATTTATTTCTACAAGCTCAAGCACACATATGACAAGGAAAATCAAGAGAAAAGAAAACAAATTTTCTATGTTACCCCTGCACTTTATTTGACACATTATTCTCAATGTGTAGCCCATAAAAATATCCAATTCAACAATTAAAAAAATACAAATCCCTAATAATAAGAAACCCATTTAATTTTTCCAAAATCCATCTATTAAAAATTGAAATCTTACTAAATCAACTTTAACTATTATTCATCATCTTCTTGAAATCTTCTTATCCTCCTTTCCTCTTTCTGTTTTGTCTGCAGAAGAATGAATTACTTGAATACATCATCTCTGAGTAGTTTTCTTGAGGTTTTCATGGTTTTATCCATCCACTCGGTAGGGACTCCTTCTCTCTATAATCAAATGAGGGAAAAATATTCTCTTCCCTAAATCTCTTGTGCACTAAACCATATTATTGTATATTCATGTAGCAATACATATTTGTTTATTTTGGAGGATCCCATATGTTATGATAGCATGGATTGGGCCAATCTTGGACATCTCTATCTTTGAACAGACAAACTTCATCCACATCTTGCCTTTTGGTGTCATTAATTCTTAATTGAATGTTTCACGTATTGCTAGTCTTGTTCAATATGTCCACATCTCTTTCCCTTCCGTTAAAAATCTCAATATTTATTCCATATCTATATTTTGAATTCGTTTAGATCTGTTTTATAGAGATAGTCGCAGTAATAATATGATGCATCATAAAAGTGGCAAGTACTCATATCAGTTACTGGAATATTAACCCCTCTAACCTTCACAAAAGATCACATCACGTATGTTGGGCTGATTGCTTCTCTTTGTTTTAATACTAGAAAAAATTCTTGCACTATAGGAATTATTGTAGGTTCTTCAGACGACAAACAAAATTTTGTCCACTCTCTTTCTGTTGCATTCTCCCATATTCCTTTCCAATTCCTCATTAGAGGATCGAATCCCTGCTCTTGGATAAAAGTGTACTACTATAGTTGTTGCAAATAATTATCCATGTCGCCTTCTTGAACTTAACAGCTAATAATCTATTTTTGCTAAAATCCCATGCACAATCTTTTACGTTTGCAATTCGATTTCTACTTTCTTTCTTTGTTGATGGTAGATAAGAAGATCAATGTGACTTATTTATGCACTAGAAGAAAATAATAATGTATTTAAGAGTTATGCTTTATTTCTTTTAAGCAAGAAGTTAAAGAATAAGAATCCTAATGTAATTAAACTATAAAAACGTCAGCAGTTAATATTAGTTTACACAGTGGTGTCGCGACATCCCTCAATGATGTCGCAACATCGAGTGTAAGCTCCATGATCTGAATGTTTTTAATTGTCATGACATTCAAGAGAGGTTTTGTGACATGCAAGCCAGATTCTCCTATGTTCCCCAAGTGTTGTGGAATCATCACTCTTTTTTTTTTGTTGATTTCCCCTTGATTCCTTGTAAATCCCATAGCACGTTACATTGCAAGATATGTTCATTGACTGCTATGTTGGTTATTCCTCCAAAATAATGTTTTACTCTTTGGCCATTTACAAGAAAAAATTGTCCCCCTTTTTCGATTAGCTCTATTGTTTCATGACGAGTTACTTGGTGTATGGTGCATGGATCTATCATCTTGATTTAAGCTTACCAGTAAATAATTTAAATATTGGGTTCAACAGTAGAACTTTCTATCCAGGTAGAAATTCACGCTTTCTGATCTTCGCATCCTGTCGAGGTATACTCCTTTCCTTATACATTTTAGTATTTTCATAGGCCATAAAATGAAACTCATCCAATTTATGAAGTTGAAATAATCTTTATTTCTTATCTAATTTTGAATACAAATTCAATTTTTTGATCGCCCAATATGCATTCTTTTCTAATTCAATTGGTAGGTGGCAGTTTTTATGTAAACTAGCTTATATGGGGACATACCTAGATAAGTCTTATATGTTTTTTTGTAAGCCCACGATGCATCGCCTAGCTTTGCACCTACCCTTCTGACTTGGTTTTACTTTTTCCTCCAAAATTTGTTTTGTTTGACAATTAGACACTTCTACTTGCCCATTAACTTGTGGGTGATAGGTCTTTGTCATTCTGTGTCTTATGTTGTATCCAGCCAAAACTGCTTCAAATTGATTTCTACAAAAATGAGATTCTTCATCACTGACCAACGCACACGATGTACCAAACCTAGCGAATATGTTTTTTCTCAGAAATCTCACTACTAATTTTGTATCATTGGTAGGTAGAGCGACAGCTTCAACCTATTTTGAAACATAATAGAAAACTAGAAGAATGTATTGATTCCTGAAATAACTTGGAAACGGTCCCATAAAATCAATCCCCCAAACATCAAATACTTCAACCTCAATTATCCCTAGTTGTTGCATTTCATCCCTTTTTGATATATTCCCAATTCGTTGGCATCTATCATACTTTTGTATGAATTCATAGTCATCCCTATTCATAGTTGGCCAATAAAATCCTAATTGTAGCACTTTTTGGGTTGTCATTTTCCATCGAAATGCACTCCACATGGGGATGTATGCCATCATTGTAGAATTTCGTATATCTCTTCTTTCGCTACAACCTTTAGACCAATTGATCTGCACATTCTCAAAACACGATTGGCTTCTCCTAAATGTAATTTTTTGATTCATGGGCTATCCTCTTATTCTGTTTCCAAGATACTTGTGCTGGAAAGACCCTTCTTGCAATATAATTGACATAATTTGTGTACCATCTTGTTATATGTTTGTCAGGCCTGGTCTGACGAATATCCATTCTAAGTAATTGCTTATCTACAAAAGTTTATTTAATTTTTTCAATAATCTTTGGTTCTAAATTATTATCAATTTTGGATAAATGATCTACAATTTGGTTCTCAGTCCCCTTCCTATCCATTCTCCATAGATCAAATTCTTGAAGCAGTAAAACCCATCTTATCATTATGGCCATTGTCTCTTTTTTCTTCATGACATATTTTAACACAGAGTGGTCAGTATACACATATATATTATGTTTTCCATTAAGTAGGGTCAAAATTTTTGACAAGTGACCACTACTGCCAGAATCTCTTTTTTCAGTTGTAGTGTAGTTACATTGGGCTAGATTTAGCATTTTGCTGGCATAGTGAATAGCCCCAAATATACTTTTCTGCTTTTGTCCCAAAACTACACCTACCGCATAATCACTAGCATCACACATAATAATAAAAGGTTCTAACTAGTTTGGGGATGATTATTAGAGCAGATATGTTTTTTCTTTTATCACCTCAAAGGCTTTGACCCAGCTGCGGTCAAGCATGAAAGGTGTTTCTTTCTGAAGGAGTTGATTTAAAGGTTTAGAGATGTGAGACAAGTATTTTATAAACCTCTGGTACAATACTGCATGGCCTAAAAAGTTTCATTGACTTTTAACATTTGTTGGATTAGGAAGATTTTTTAAAACCTCAATTTTGCCTTTATCTACTTCCATACATTGTCATGATATTTGATGTCCCAATACCAATAATTCTTTTACCATGAAATGACATTTTTCTCATTTAAGCACTAAATTAGTCGTTTCACATCTTTTTAGAACTCTTTCATGGCTACACAAACATTTTTGAAAATAGTCTCCATAGACAAAAAAGTCATCCATGAGTGCGTCCAATCCCTCTTTTAACATATTACCAAAGATAGTAGTCATGCTTCTCGTAAAGGTTGTTGGGGCATTGCATAGACCAAATGGCATTCTTTTAAAAGCATAAGTACCAAAAGAACATGTGAAATTAGTTTTCTCGTGGTCATCTAGGTGCATTGGGATTTGATGGTACGCTGAATATCCATCAAGGAAACAATAGTAATCTTTACTCGCTAAATGATCAAGCATTTGATCAATAAATGGCAATAGGAAATGAATTTTTTTTGTTGAATCATTTAATTTTCGGTAGTCAAGACATACTCTCCAACTAGTAATTATTAGTGTTGGAATTAACTCATTTTTATCATTCTCGACTATAGTTAGACCTCCCTCATTTGGAGCACACTGAGTAGGGCTAACCCATTCACTATTAGAAATGGCGTAAACAATACATGCATTTAGCCATTTAAGTAATTCCATCTTTACCATTTCCTTAATAGGAGGATTAAGTGTACATTGAGCATAAACTATAAGTATTAATATGATCTTATGTTGAAAAAATGTAGGATTAATTCCTTTAATATCAACGATCGTCTATCCTATCGCTTTTTTATGCATTTTCAAGACACTTAGTAGATCCTCTTCTTGATTTTCTTCTAAACCTACAACAATAAGGACTGGCAGAGTATTTTGTTCTCCCAGATAACCATATTTTAAATGTGTAGGTAATAACTTCAATTCTAATTTAGGAGGTTTAATAACAGATGACACCAATTTTTTTGAATTCGGGATAACTTGTTCCAGCTGCCCCTTACCCTACCTCCACCAATCAAGCTGGGGTACCATGTGATCATTCTATTGCTCAACATTGTCCCTTCTTCTGTTTCGTAACTGTTTGATTCTTTTATAGTTAATTCCAACTGGTTACATTCTTGTTCTTTACTTTTTTTCATATTCTAATCCCTCAATTTCAGTTCATGGCATTGCTCCCAGGTGGATTCATCACTGCTAAATTTCTCTAGTGTTTCCATTACTTCCTTCCGAGTTTTCATCCAAATACTTTCACCAATCATAATTTAAAATTTTTGCCTATTCTGACTATGCAACCGATAATAGAAATGTTGTATTTGAACTACGAAATGTATATCCCCGCCTAATATGGATCTGAGAAATTTTTTAAACATTTCCTATGCTTGTCCCAATGTTTTAGTAGTATTTTGCTTAAAATAAAGTAATTGTGTATAAGTACTTAATACCTTGGACATGGGTAATTCTCGGTGAAGAAATAGCTGCACAAACTGAGTCCAAGTAGTAATGGTGTCTGGGGGAAGCGCTTCTAACCACATTTTCCCCTTCCCATCTAGTACAAATGGAATTAATAGCAATTTGATAGTATCTGGTGGAATTCTTGTGTAAATAATGGTACTACATTTATGATCAAATCTTCATAGGAATGTTATAGGGTTATCAATTTTACGATAGGTAAATCTGACATTTTCAATGATCCATGTTAGTAGAGAAGGATTTAATTCAAAATGTGAGTTATGAATTAGAGGACGAGAAATGCTAGACCGTAGATAATCTATATCGAACAATGCCCCTAAGACTTGCATAATATTAGTAGTTTTATTTATGGCTTAAATAAATTGTATTTGTGGCCTAAAAATTTCCAAATTATTCTTTTAAAGTGCAAAAATTAAAATCAAACTAGCGATGTTGCCGATGATAACTTGATCACCTCCAAATATACTAACGTCCAAAATGTTAATACTGCAGTATAAGATATATTAGTGAGGTGATATCTGCAAGTATACGGGTCAAGTTGTAATATAGTTACAATGGAGTAGGTGAGTACTCAACAGATCGTACCCAAGGGAGGCTAGTGCTAGATCAGTTTTAACCTAAACGCCAAAATATCTAAGTAGTACTCTAAATTAGTTATAGTATGAAAGTAAAATAAAAAGAGTTTGTAAGATTTCAATAATAATAAATAACATAAAGGAATTAACTTCAAGCTATCAAAAAGTAGAATAAATCAAATCTAAGTATGGGTGATGAGCTCACTTCAGTAATCCCCATCAACTGTTGCTTTGGGTTCTTGTCAATCAACTAGTCACTATCCCAATAGGATCATTTGGTCTTCCACTAAAATAACGAGTTAGTAAGGACTACTTGTCTTCTAACATCACAGTCTAGATTGGTTTGGGGTGAAGATTTTCATGGATAAGCCATACCAATTTTGGGTTAAGTCCCACCTTGATGACTTCTTATAGTTTTCAGGCCTAGGGTTTTAGGTTCTACCTTTCCTAAACAACTGAACTATTGAGTAACTTGACAAAACAGTTAATAGATCATACCTCCACTTGTAAATCCCCCATAGAAGGATTAGTTCCTTATGGTTTCCATAGACAATAGAGAAATGATATAAAGATAGAACATGAATAATGAATCAAATTATAAAGTTAAAGAAAACACCTAATTTGTATTAAGAATGAAGTGAATCCACAAGTTTGATTGTTTCCACAAATCAACCCTCTTGAGATAGAACAAAGAATAGGTAAAATGTAAATCTAAAACCTAAGAAGAAACAAAAACTAAACTAAATTTTAGAGCAGAAAAATAAACTAAGAAATTCATCCCCATAACATGTGACAAAGAAGCATATTTATAGATTTTAGGCCGTTGTCGTCCTTAACCATAGGTTAACTGATGTTCCTGAGCTTTAAGTTTAACTGTGCGAACCAAAATGGCCCTAGCTCGTGTTTAATTATCGTCCAGAGTCGATGTTGTGACACATCATGACCTATGTTGTGACACAGGAGTTAGTATGCTTCTCTTGGGATATCTTCAGGGGTATGTCGCGACACCCTTAGGCTATGTCACAACATCGAAGGCAGTATCATGATTTATCTTTTCTGCTCCCTATGTTGCAACATTGATCATTCCGTGTTGCGACATAGTGACCAGTATCGGTTTAGTACACCTTCTAATTGTTTCTTGCACACTTATAAAGTTTATTACCTCACCCTAAGGCCTCATTCGCACCTTAAAGTCAATAACAGATTCAATTCACATATTTTATTGAATTCAACAAAACTTACTAAAACATACTTAAATCCTAATGATAATGCTTATATTCAAGCTCTTAAATTGTAAAAATTAGTTAAATCTGCCACACCAAATTATGGCAGATTGGTGCCACTGATGATTTAGATGCATGAATGTTGACACAGTTTTAGTCTTTCACATGACCCAGCCACACGATCTTGTCAATGTTTGCAAAGTTTTACAGTTAGGTCCACAAGGTTACATAATGTAACAACATAACTGTGTGACTCTGTATTACATGGCATCAGTCTTCATACAGTTTGAAGACACAATTATGTGGTTCAGCATCATATGACCTCAGCCTATTACATGGCCTGGGCACACGACTGTGTGACACCTGTTTTATGTTTTTACCTCACTTTTATACAAAGTATCAAATTAGTCCCTGGTTAGTTCTGAAGTTTTTTAGAGCTTTTGTAAGCTCAATTTAAACTTGATCTTGTACATATAAAATTTTTTATCCGAATGATTGATAATTAATGATTGTTTTAAATAATTTTGCATTAAAACTACTTGCTCTTACTCTGTTATTTACTGTAGCATCCTATTACCCTATTCTGGTAATGGACACAAGTGAGGGGTGTTACATATGACAAGTTTAGATTATGAAAATTCTAATTCAGGACAGTATGAAGAAGGTCGTTATAGAAAAAAAACCCACGGATACAAATCAGAAAGAATGGGAGGAGCTTAATGATACGGTTCTATCAACAATTTAATTGTGCCTCACGAACAATGTGTTGCAGTAGGTGCTTATAGAGAAAATGCAAACAGTTTATGGAGAAAATTAGAAGCTCTTGACATTAAAAAGTCTCTCCCAAATTGTTTAATATTGAAACAACGATTATACACATTCCGTATGGCCAGCGGTGAGTTTATTAGGGCTCACATCAGTGAATTGGTTACTCTCCTGAATGACTTGAAGAATGTCGAGAACAATATAGACGATGAAGATCAGGCTATCTTATTATTGTGTTGGTTTCCACCTTTATATAAAGCTTTTAGTGAAATGCTTATTTATGGTAGAGAGACTCGAGTTTTAGGACGCGAAGCGAAACTTACTGAGTAAGGATAAACTTGACAATGAGTTAGGTTCGAAGAATAAGTCAAATGGGCAAGCCTCAGTTTTGGTTCCTAGAGGAAGGCAACAATCTAAGGATTTGAGTCAAAGAAGATCTAGGTCAAAATCGACGTTGAAGAATCAAGACAAGACCTGTGCCTACTAGAAAAAAATAAGTCACATAAAGGCAGAATATTATAAACTCCAAAACAAGAACAGGAAGGCTACCAAAAATGACAAGAAAGAGAAGTTGAAGGCTAATATAGTCGACACTAGTGTTGCCGAAGACAAATGAGTGATTTGTTGTTGGTGTCTATGACTGAAAGGTCGAAGCTTACTTCTGAGTGAATCCTAGATCTAGGGTGTTCTTACCATATGTGTCCCAATAGGGGCTAGTTCTCTACGTATAGTTTAGTTGAAGCTACAGTTGTGCTTATAGGGAATAATTCACCCTGTAAGATAGTTGGTATTGACATGATTCAAATCAGGATGCACGTCAAAATTATAAGGACACTATTAGATGTTAGGCATGTGCCTGTTTGAAGAAGAATCTTATCTCCTTTTGTATCATAGAATCGAATGGTTGAGGATTGTCATAGAGTCCAATGGCATTAAAGTATCTCGTGGAACTCTTGTTTTGATTAGAAGACAAAGATTCGATAGCCTATACATTCTGCAAGTTTCAATAGTGGCTGGTGCAGTAATAATTACAGAAGTAGAGACGAAATTGTTGCCACATCATGATAAGGACTCTCATGATGTAGTGACGATGTGGTGAAATTCCCACTTTACGAATTCTGATTCAACTCATTTACAGCACATGCGACTCGTTCATATGAGCGAAAAAGGTATGACTATTTTGAGTAAAAGAGGTCTTTTTATAAGCATTAGAGTTGGAAAGTTAGATTTCTATGAATAATGCATTTATGGGAAACAGACTCGAGTCAACTTTGATTCGGCAGTACACAAGACAAAAGGGACCCTTGACTACATTCATTCTAATTTATGGGGTCTGACTCCATTCGTTTCTAAAGGAGGTAGCATATATCTTTTAACTTTTATTTACGATCACTCTAAGAAAGTTTGGGTTTATTTATTGAAGCAAAATAATGAAGTCTTTGGGATCTTTAAGTAGTGAAAAACATTACTATAAAAACAATTTGGAAAGTCTATAAAGTAGTTAAGAACAGATAATGGTCTCGATTTCTATTCAAATGAGTTTAATGATTACTACAAACGGGAAGGATAAACAAAATGTTACTTGAGAAAGCTCGATGTATGCTCAAACATAGGCTTAGAAAAGGAGGTTTAGGCTAGAGCTATTAACCTGGCAAGTTATTTAGTGAACTGGTCTCCACATCAAGCTTTGAATGGAAAGGTTCCTAAAAAGACATGGTCGGTTAATCCTCCTAATTACTCTAACCTTAGAGTATTCAATTATCCTGCTTATGCTCAAGTCAGTCAGGGAAAGCTTGAACCAAGGGCTGTGAGATGTATTTTTTTGTGTTTTGCCACCGATGTTAAAGGCTTTAAGTTATGGTGCCCAATAAATAAAAAATGATTGTTAGTAGAGATGTTATGTAACAGCCCATTTTTAGTGAAATCAGAATAGTGGTTTCAAGACCACAAATTTGAGGTCAAAAAATTTATTTTATTATTATTTTATTTCTTACAACATGAGAGAAATACTGTATAAAAATTTTGTTCAGAAATTTTACCATTTACATGTTCAATTTGTTAAAAAGGACTAAATTACGCAAAGTGCAAAAGTTGAGTTCTAATAGCTAAAGCTATTAAATAGCTATGGAACATAAATTTGGAGATCCTTATATGTAATTAGCCCATTAATGAATTAGTGGATGATAATGGCTTGGCAATTTTGTAATTATTAATATTTTTAAAGGTTAATTAAGTAAATTAGTAAATAAATATAAAATAAATAAAACAATTAAAGTTGTCATCTTTAATTTTTATTTCTTTAACTGGTTGTGAAAAAGAAGAAAGCCATTATTGTCCTTAACATTCGGCCAAGCTTCCATTTTCCATTTAGGTATGTTTTTTCCCGTTTTTGATGATTTCTATGTTTTCGGGATCGTTGTAGCTTAATCTAGCTAGCTTGGGACTAATTTGTAAAACTATTAAAGTATTAGGGTTTTTCCATTAATGAGCATGCTTGAGTTTTGAAGTTTGATGAAAGAAAATGAATAGTTGTTGCTAGATAAACAACTTCTGTAACGAAATTTTTAGTAAAATTATCAAATAGGGATTAAATTGGAAAATAAGAATATTATGTGGTCAAATTGTGAATTTATGAAATACATGGGCTGCTATTAATATGTATAAAAATCTACTAGGATTGGGTAAGGATTAAATTGCATGAATTTTATTTTTTGAGCCTAGGGACTAAATTGTAAAGGAATTAAAAGTATAAGGGCAAAATGGTAATTTTTCCAAAATTATATGTTGGACTAAATTGAATGTGAATTATATTGAATTGAGTTAAATTCATTCATATAGATCCGGTTAGACCTCGTACAAAGTTAGATCAAGGCAAAGAGAAAATCTTAGATTAGTCGCCTCCGTAACTAAGTGCACTCATCGATGTAAGTTCGTGTAATTAAATTATATATTTATATGTTTTAAATTTAATTATATGTTTGTGAATTGTGTAATTTCCATGAATGAATACTGATTGCATATCTGACGACTTACAACGATTACCAAGCCTCGTTTGAACCTTAAGAATTCGTAGGATACAAATGACATGTCAATAGGGTTACCTATTTTAGCTTGTATGAACTTACCGATACTCAGCTCACATAAGCTTACCATTATTCAGCTCGGAGGAGCTTACCGTTTATAGCTCGTAAGGGCATACCGATTCCGAGCTCGTATGAGCATAATGTACAAGAATTGACTGATTACAGTTCAGTACACTTTGTGTGTACTACTAGCGTATCCAATGATATTCTAAATAGTTCAACGGGCATAGTTTTGTTACGAGATTATTTGAGTTTGATATGAACTATTACAGGTATTTACATGAAATACATGAAAGTGATGTTACATGATACATTGATATATGAAATGAATAATTCATGTATATGAAATGTGATTACTTGTTGAATTTATCCATGTGTATTGGATTTTATATGTGATTTACATGGCTAATATATTGGTGAATATGTGTTTAGGCTTTTGGTCAAATTGGTTGGGATATGCTATGTTTACTTACCTAAATTGTGGTTAAATGGTAAGTTAAATTCTGTGTTATACGAACTTACTAAGCTTAAATGCTTACTCTGTGTTATTTTTCATGTTTTATAGTGATTCAGATGCTCGTTTGGGCTGGAAGCTTGTCGGAGTTATATCACACTATCCATCGGCTGATTCAGTACTTTTGGTTGGTTATTTTCAGTTATAATGGCATGTATAAGTTGTTTTGGCTAATGTTAGCCTATATATATTTTGTTGAGATTAGCCACTTGTTTGTCTTGTGTTTTGGCACATTTTGGTTTGTGCATATTTGTCTTATATGGTTGATGTGTGGTTGGTTTACGATTGTATGGTGAAAGATAAAATGTTAGCTAAAGCTGCATTTTATACATGTGTTTTGGGATGTGATGAATTAATCATGAATTGGTACTTTGATCTGTAAGGTTTATATATTTAAATATGTTAGTATTTGAAATGCATTTTTTGCACCAAATGGTATGTTTTGGTAGATAAGTGATTTGGTTTGAAAAGATGCAATTTAGCTTGGTAAACATTGAGTACAAATATGCATATAAGTTAGTTAAACAATTGGATATATTGAATGTTTAGATATACATGTTATAAGTTTTCATTTGAGGTGCCTAAAGGCGTATTGGTTGTATGTGATGATATTACATGTTAAAGGTTGGATTTTGGCTTGTTTTGGATGCCTATTTATGACTTGTGTATATGCAAAATATTGAGTTTAGGTAGGTGCCAAATTGGGTGAGAAATGTGGCTTGTAAAATGACCTATTTTCATCCACACAGGCGTGTGTCTTAGCCGTGTGTGACACACGGCCAAGTGACACAGTCGTGTGTCCCCTGTATCTTTTAAAGGGTGCAAGTCAGTATGCTCACACTGTCTGGCACATGGGTGTGTGACTTGGCTGTGTGGCACAAGTTAGTGAGTTACACGGGCATGGACACGGGCTGGGACACAGCCGTGTGTCCCTATTTCGAATGTCCACATAGCCTGAGACATGGGCGTGTCACTTGACCACAAACACTGCTAAAGATCATGTTCTTTAGTGGCGTTTGTAATAAAAGTGCCGCTAAAGATCATGTTCTATACCGGCATTTTCCCACATAAATGCCGCAAAATTTAGCGGCGCTATCTATAGCGGCATTTTTTGCAGCACTTATAAGGCCAAAAAAACAACGCTAAAAACCTATTTTGTTGTAGTGTCTCTCTCTTCCTAAATGTGGGTCTGACAGGTTATAGAAACTTAGTCCTATACTAACCAAATTCTCGTTTTTCTAACCAAATTGTTCAATCAGGATAATAAAATAATAAAACATACCATTCTATCAAAATAAAGTCTTAACACTAAGGCTTAACATTTCATCGAACAATTGGGGTGGCATATACTCTTCAAAAGAGTCTGCCAAACCACCAAGTTGTTTCATCCAGCTTTAGTCAGGCGGGATGTTACATGATGAAATTGCGATGTTTCATCCAGGAAGGAGCCATCTGCCCTTAACGAAAAATGAAGTGGAGTGTCCCGAGAAAGGTAGAGTTAGAGTTGAAAACAGATGGTACGTCGCAATGCCACAAACATCGACATCACGACATGACGTTGGGACGAGAGGTTTCGCAACGCCATAAACTCACAACGAAATCATGAGATAAGTGACATTGAAGTTGTTTCAGAACTGTAGAAGGGATTTCTAAATATTGCAATACTATTGTTAAAAGTCACGGTCAAATCGTCTTTATATAACCATGTAAAATAAATTAAGTTTCTTTTGAAACTTGGTACATAAAAAACGTCTCTCAAAATAATCTTTTTAAAATTATCATAATAAAGATGTACATCTCCCATTGTTTCAGTTCCTACATTTGTCCTATTTCTGGTCACAATGATAGACTTTTATCTCTAAGTTCTTTCGTCTCTTTGAACCCTTGTAGATTAACATAAACATGATTTGTGACTCCTGAATCAATCACCCAGTAGTCTATTGAATCCTCCACTAAATAAGTTTCTATCGTTAAGAGTTCTATACCTTTGCCTGTGGTGGCTAGGTATTGCTTCCACCCTTTATAGTTTGCATTGAAGTGCCTTTTCTTACTGTAGTAGAAGCATTTAGACTTAGATAAGTCTTTATACTTTTTGGATCTCTTCCTTTCCACTTGTGGTGGCTTAGAGACCTTAGCCTTTCCTTTGTTTTGAACCTAGGAATTGGAAGGAGTACTCTTCATGTGTATGACGCTTGATCTAGCTAAGTCCTATGAGTCAGTGATTAGTTAAGTTCATATGTGATATGAATGGATACATTCAACGAAATTGGTAGTTAGTGATGAGTATAAAAATAGACGATTCAGAAAAAGAATACAAGGAAAGTATAATTAAGAAAGTACAGTGATGGAAAGTTTACTTACTAAGGAAAAGAAAATTCAATTATAAAAAAGATACAAAAGGGAAATTATGCATTTTATTCACCAAGAAGGTTGCAACCTCAGTGGTGTCTTCACATAATCTTTAGTAGTCCTTAAAAAGTATGTAGGAATAACTATGTCTGAATTCTTATAAATAAGAAACACATCATATCCCTTCTGTTCCCTTTTATAACTCCTCATTGACACTAAAGGAATGGTGAGATTCACATTGGAAGGATCCATAGCAACGAATATACTTAATCGCACGTTCGAAGCCTAATGAGGAAGGTCATTGTGTCAGGTTTGAATGGGGATTAAATAAGGGAGATGAGAAGGAAGGTATGCGTTGATACCAAGATGGATAACCACCAGGGATTAGGTGACTTCCCATCCTACCACTACATGTTTTCGTCAGGATACAAAATCTACCCTCCCCTTATTCGCAAGCTTGCAGGGCTCAAAAATAAATCTCCAAGGTGGGGAGGTGAGCAATGCTAACGTGGTTTCCCCATGATGTTATAGAAGGGGCCGTAATGAGCAGGGTTCGAAGAAGGAATGGGAAGGTTAAGGAAAAAGACTTCCCCAGTTCTTTAGGCCAATCCTTGACATGGCCCTACCTAGCCTTTGGTGGAAGAAATTTATATTCTCCCGTGTTAAACCGTCCTCTCCTAGAGAAGGAAGGACCCACTTCATCTAAAGAAAGGTACTGTAAGGAATGAGAGGGATGGTAGCGAGAAAAGATACCCAAAAAGAGGAGATGTATTTTCTAAATTTCAATGACAAAGGTATAAGGGAATGATGCTCAGTATTGTAACTAGATAAGAAGAAGAAAGATAAGAAGAAGGGAAGCAAGAAGCAATGTGAGGATTGGTAAAGCTAAAAGCCTATATGCTTATGAATTTCCCTTAGTGTTTAAGGTTATTTATAACTAAAGAGAGAGTGGAAAGAGTTATAGTAATTAAATAAATGGTAAGAAACTGTTTAATTCCATCAATACATGAGAGGCACCTGTCGACATCGAGTAAAGTGAGAATCCTTTAAGATCTCCAAATTTGGGATATATGTCAACTCCTACCCATTATGATGTAGCCCTCATGAAGGTAGAACTAGTCATAGGATTGTTCAATGACAACCTTATTTGAGTAGGGTTGGTGAGCCCTGGTTACTATTGGAGTAAAACTCTGGAACCAGAATAGTAGCTCTGGTACTTCGCCATGGTAGAGAAGAAAATGTTTCATGAGTGAAATTAACTACTCTGTGTTAGGAAAGAAATTGACCCATTAGATGGATAGGTTAGTGTATTAATGAACCTAGAAATCACGAGATTATCCGCCAGAATTAACGATAAGATGTAAGTTAGGCAGTGTTTGCTTCAGAGCAATCGCCAAACTGAGAATGAAGAGAAAATATGAATTAGAGTACGTCTTCCATCAAAGTGGTTAGATACCCACCAATGGGCCAATATCTACCAAATCGTTAAGTGTTAAGGGAATTTGAAAACTGGGCAGAGCAAGGATAACGCGAATGTAAAAAAAGGGAATGAGTTGAAGCTTCTGATAGTAAAAGTTCGTTTTTCAGTGGTGTTGAAAACAGTGGATTTGAGGCCACCAAATCCGACGAGTAAGTTTTCAAATATTATTATTTAATATTTACGAGTCAAATGTGATTTTTAAAAAGGTTTTTGATTTGATAATTTATGTTATTTAAGCGATTTATTAAGTTTGAATGGTAAGGCCCTAAGGTCAAGTGGATTTACAAAATGAGGTATCGGGACCTCATTTCTATAAACTGAGCCATAAATATTTTATAAATATTTACAAAGTTTCATTAAGGTGGTATTAAAGTTTTGTTAAAAAAATTTAACGTTTTGATAATTAATTAATTAAAAAGCACTAAATCGTAAAAGATGTAAAATTTGATCACTATTTGATTTTAGTGATTAAATGGTTAATTGAATAAAGGAAAATGGACTTAAATGGTAATCAGACCATTTAAGGTATTAGTGGAAAATAATGGACATGAATTTGATGTTTTATTTAATTATTAACTAAGGTTAATATGGTAATTTGACAATTAAAAAATAAAATAAAACAAAAGGTTAATCTGTTATCATCTTTTTAGTTTTCTTCTTCATCAACCAAACATCTATGTATGTTGAGATGAAGCTTTCATCCATGGACAATTTACTTGCATAGTATGTGATTTTGGCTCACATTTTAATAATTTTTATGATTTTGAGATTCTTGCAACTAGGTCCAACTAGCCCGTACCTTCGATTTTAAAACTATTAAAGATTTTGAATGTTTCCATTTATGAACCTTGTGATTTTAGATGTTAAATGACGAATTTGAAATATTAGTTGTTATTTAAAATTATTTTATTAAGTGATTTTTGATGAATTTTCTAATTAATGACTAAATTGTTAAAATAGTAAAAGCACAAAAATTTGGTGTGAAATTGTTGTAATAATGGGTTGTATTGGATGCCATAAGTTATTTTTCCAAGCTCAATTTTGGGTAAAAATAGTTAATTTGCATGTTTTAGGCTTAGGGACTAAATTGAATAAAAGTAAAGTTTTAGGGGAAATGTTGTAAAAATATAAAAATTACTAAATTGCATAAAATATATTGTTTTACTGTCTAAATTAATAGATTGAATGGAATTATTAATTTAGATCAAGATCGGGTGGAAAATCGAGGAGAATAGAAAATTACCAAAATACCCCTATAATTTGACATTTCTGCAATTTAGCTAGGTAAGTTCGTATGAGCTAAATTATGTATAATGTTGGTTAAATTGAATGTTATTATATGATTTTTATTGAAAATGAATTAATGTATATATGTTATTATACAATTTATCGTGTTATGAAACGACGTAAATCCAACGACGTATGACAACCACCGAGCCCTGTTTGAACCTTATGAATTAGTAAGATAGAAATGACATGTCATTAGGGTTTACATGATTTGGGTGCTGGTCTTGAACCCCCTACCGATGGTTGAGGTCCGACATGTGTTGCGGATACTCCACAGCTAGTAGGAGCAGCATCGTGTAGCTACGTTCCAACCCACAGCTCATGTGAGCATACTTATTCACAGCTCATGTGACCATATATGTACAGGAATTGACGGATTGCAGTTATATGAGTTAGCATACTTTTTGTGAGCTATCTCAGGTATCCAACGGTACTCTAAACGATTTAACGGGCATGATTTGAAAAGGAAATGGTAAGAGTTCGATACGAACTAAGACATGAACATGTATGAAAGACTTTGAAATGGTAAGTTACTTGGAAAATATGTTATGTTGAGAAGGATGATAAATCCAATTGAATCATGCTAAAGTATAGTGGTTATCCATATCAAATTCATATGAATCATATTTAAATGAACTAATATGTGTTGTTGATGTGCTAGGCTTATGCCAAGCTTGTGGATATGATTGATGTTCATGGTTATGCTTATATTATGCATATGAAATGGGTAAGAAAAGGGAATGATACGGTAAGTAAGTAATTGGGATGGATTATGATATTATAAAAGGTTTAATAAGATAAATGATGTATTCATATGTTAGTAAATTGCTTATGCTTTGAATAAATCTATCTATGTCATGGATTAATACACTAAATTGGGAACTAATAATGTTGTTGAGGCTTATGATAAGCTTTGGGAACGGAAAGGAAAATAAGTAAATTGAAATATGTATAATCTTATAGAAAGGTTGATGGTTATACTTTACGTCCCATAAAATCCTTTCATGTTATGAATTATAAATATATCCGAAATTAATGAATTTACTCACTTATGAGTTGGTAATTATTGTTTGGTAAATCTTGAGGCATTGGTATAGGTTTATATTTATCCTATAATGTTCATTATTGAAATTTAATATTATGCTTATGGATCATATGAGCTTACTAAGCATTCATTGGTTATGTGGTTTTCTTTCTCTTACTTTTCATATATTCGGAAGCTCGATCAAGTTGGAAGCTAGTCGGAGATCCATCATACTATCCATCAATTTTTATCGGTAGATTTTAATGCTTTGGTTGTGGTTATAATGGTATGTATAGGTGGACTATGTCTAAGGTTTAATCGATGATTTTGGTATATATATGTCATTTTGGTTGATGATTATGGTATGAAATGTTGCCTTGGATTTGAGGTACTTAAGGTACTATTGGTATATTTTTTGTTGTGGTTAATATGGTCAAATTGGTGTATGTTTTGAAATGACCAATATTAGTATGTGAAATGTATCTTTAAATGGCCAAAATGGTATGGGTTTTATGTATCAATTATGTTATGTTTTGGCATGAAAACAAATTAAGTGATAATTGTTTAAATATGCACATGTATAGGTGTTTTGGTTAATGTTATAGCCATTATGTTTTTGCTTGTAATTTTGGTATTTTGAGTGATTGAAATGGTTGTTAGGTTGATATCATGGCTTATGGTGCTTGGCTGATGGAAGATGGACTGGTAGTTAAAAATGTATGTTATGAGTTGTCCCTACTTCGAATGTCCACAAGGCCTTAGACACGGGCGTGTGTCTCAGCCATGTAGTCACACGGTCGTGTGACCCCTGTAGTTTGAAAATTTTCATCTTTTCCCAAAACAATTCTATATGTTCCCGATTTAGTCCTAATTTTTTCTAATGTGTTTTTAGGGCCTCGAGGGCTCGTATAAAGGACAATATGTATGTTATTAATGGAGTTTGCTATGATTGATGTTGTGAAATATATGATTTAAAGTTTTGATTGTTTTTAATTAAAATCTCCGATAATGCTCTGTAACCCTATTACAGTGACGGATACAGATTAGGGGTATTACACTAATAAGAATGAAGGGTGATTACTTTTGTAAACCATAAGAAGGTAGGGATAAGGATGGGTTTTCCTAAGGTCACCTTTATGGTTGAGAGTGGAAGGGAACTTCAATGACATTTTTTTTATGGTGGGAGAGTTATCACACCTGATTTCCTTTGAACTCGAAAATTTGAATAGTTAGGGATAAAATTAAAAGAGATCGTTAGATAGTTGTCTTTACTGAAAAGTTTGAGAAATATTAAAACTGGTTTGGACATAGTTGAGCTTCAAATATAGTTTGATTAGATTAAAACCAGCAGGTCCCTTAGTGGGGGACAAAATGATTGTCAAGGGATGGCTCCTAAAGGGTTGAAGATCGTGAGAGAGGGGGTTATATATAGTCGGGGAAATGTCTTCCCTGAAGGGAATTCTTCTCATTTTTCTATTCCACTTTCTTATTTTCTTCATCTTCTTCTTTGGTTGCTTTAAAGAAGAGATAGTTAGAGGAAGCTCTGCATGGAGTGATGATCATGAGTTTTAAATAGGAAGAGTAGAGAATTTAGTGAGCTGGTAAGGTTCTTAGTCCTCTTTACACATAAGATTTAGAAAGTAAAGCCAAGGATTTACAGGAACCTTTCTAAGAGTTTTGCATGTTTCTGGAGAATTAAGTGTAAAGTGAAGATTCTAAGCTTAACTCATGATTCTGGTTATATGCATAGCTGCCAAGAGAGAGTAAGAGCTCTAGCATTCAGGAAAGATAAGCTTGTGGACGAAGCCGAAGAAACTTTAGGTAAGTTTTTTCACTCCCCTTCTGGAATGATAAATATGTTAAGATTTCATGCGTTTATGAGTATTCTCCATTTTAGTTCAGTATGCATGATCCACTAATATTTATTCATAAATGTATGTATGCATATGAAATACGTAAAGGGGTCTTCCTAGGCAATAGATGAAGTTAGGAAGTGAAATTGGGTGATTCTATTAGATTACACCATATGGTATTGCTATGAGAACCCATGATGTGCGAAGCTCCGGGCCTTTTGGAATGGACACTGTAGTTGTGACAGCCCAAAGTTGACCCTAGTCGAAAAGTGGTTTCGGGACCACGAAACCAAGTCTTATAAATAATTAAAAGTTATATTCTGTGTTTATGATGTGAGCAAATGCATGTGTGAAAGTTTCATGCATTAATTTGATCATCTTTATGTGAATTTATTAATATGGACTTATATGAAACTTTGTTGGAAAGTGAGAGGTTAATCTTACAATGGTCTAATAGTACATGCATTGAAAAGAGTGGTTTTGCATGTCAATTTACCCATGATAAACATAGTGGCCGGCCAAGGAAAGAATATGCTCCACTAATTCAAAATTAAAATAATTTTGTATTAACAAATGATTTAATAATTGTAATAAAAGGAATTAAATAAAAGAGAAGAAGGAGGATGGTGTTCATCTTCTTCTCATACCTCCCTCAAGCCGAAACAAGGATGAAAAAAAAGGGAAAACCTACCTAGAGCAATTCGGCATTCATCTTTAGCTATTAGGAGGTAAGCTTTGAATTTGTTGATTTGGCTTTATAATATGCTAAGTTAAATTGTGGATGCACTCTTGGTAATGTCAAGAAAGTTGAGATTTCTTATGGTGATTTGAGCAATATGCCGAATGATTAAGTGTTGGAATTAGGGGTTATTTCATGTTGTATGGAACAATGGGGGAATGACTAGAATGGGGTAAAGATTTTTGGATGAGTGGCTTAGAGGCGCCTTGTACATTCGGTCAAAGATTGAGTCTATTTAGAATGTAAATTTCTTCCTCTATGATTATTTTCCTTGCATGTTAAATGGTTCTTGATAAGACCAAAGGAATGATCAATAGGCATTAAAAGGCTAAATGTGTGAATTTAAGGTATAAGAACCTATAGGTAATTACATAGGTAATGTTGAAAATTAATGTAGTATATTCGGCCATGTAGAGTATATCCTAGAGATATTATGTTTAATTCTCTATAATCGGCTAAATGAGTGATAATGGTTTATAATGTTGAATTGAATTATATGTATAAGTAGTTAGCAAAGTGATTAAACTACCGAATTTAATTATTAAATGTGTTCTAAGCTTGCTGAATTTTGAGATGTGATTGGGAGTAAATTTGACATGAGCATATTTTGTTAATGATAAATATGATAAATGTATATATAGCTGAATGTGATATGTGTGAATTATATGTTAAATTAAGGCTTGGTAAGCTAGCTATTAAGGTGAAATGCTAATGTTAGTATTTGATTTGGTAATAATCTGTTTGGGGACAGCAGCAGTAAGGTGATTTTGGAAAATCGCCATAATTTGTAGGAGTTGAATTAGAAGCTGAGTGAATTATGTCATTAAAGCTTGAAGAGTCTATTTTCTTACAAAAGAAACTATAAAAATAAAAGAGTTACCGATCTAGAGATATTTGAAGTATTGTGGGGCTGAGTCAAAATGACTGCTGGATTCCCTGTTCTGTTTTTAGAAAATCATTATAAATTGTAAAAAAATGATTATAAGATAAAATTTATATGCTTAGACTCCTTAATGAGTCTAGTTTCAAATGAGATCAAATACAACACATTTTGAATTCTGTAAAATGAGAAATTGGATTCGTAGTGAAGAGTGGTCAGAATAGTCAAACAGTGAAACAGGGGAAACTTTAAGAAAAATCTGGTATTGATTGGCCAAGCCTAAAATTCTGAAAATTTTATGGATGGAAGATATACGAGTCTATATTCAGGGAAAATTAACGGCAAGTGAATTGGAGTTTAGTAGCTCCAGTTATAAATAATTTAGTAACTACTGCTCAGGAAAACAACTCGTAGTGAATATGTGATTTTGTTGTAAACATTAATGAAAGTTTGCCAATGAATTATTTATTGATTATTATAAAGCTTACTATAATCTATGTGTGTGAAAGTCGGATCAATATATATATTATTCTGAAAGTAATACTTGAATAGTCGATTAATGACTATTTTAAATTTTGTTGAACTTAAGCTCAAGAGCAAAGGGGAACTAGATCCAATAAAGGGAAGGAAAAAGTAATTGAATAGCCGTTGAAGTCGTTCGACGACATTTGAGGTAAGTCTTCGAGTAATGATCCTACTTGAATTATATTGAAATGTTTTGTCATACTATGACGGATAGTCGAATGTGCATAGAGACTATGTTATAAAGCCAATCGAAATCATGCTCTTTGTGTGTGGCTATTGAGCCGAAATTGGAAAGGTTTAATAAATGTTTTGTGTTTGAGCCTTAGTAACGAAGAAATGATATGGATGTGTTATGATTATTGATATATGTGTGCATGAGCATTGGAATATATCCGGGCTAAGACCCGAAGGCAATTATGCGAGTTGATATATCCGGGCTAAGACCCGAAGGCAATTATGCGAGTTGATATATCCGGGCTATGACCCGAAGGCAATTATGCGAGATGATATATCTGGGCTAAGACCCGAAGGCAATTACGCGAGTTGATATATCCGGGCTATGACCCGAAGGCAATTATGCAAGTTGATATATCCGGGCTAAGACCCGAAGGCAATTATGCAAGTTGATATGTCCGGGTTAAGACCCGAAGGCAAATGTGTTTGCGGCTATATCCGGTTAAATACCGAAGAAACTTGGGTTTGAATGTGAGCGTTTTGTGCTGTAACTAATTCAATAAATATGCTCGACCAACCCGAACGATAAGGTATGTTTGCATGTGCTTTGGAAAAGTCGATTCGTTTTAAATAGTATTCGTGCGATCGGCTAACGAACTTTCGGCTTTTAGAAAGGTTGATACCTTGTGTATATATGTTGATGAAGTGTGAAGTAAGTATGATTATGAGAATGTGTGTTAATAAAGTGACTTAGTTAGCTATGTGAATGTAATACTGTAGTCAAAGCCGATTTCATTACTTGAGACTTACTAAGCTTAAAATGCTTACCTGGTTGCTTTGGCTCTCTGTTTTATAGATTTTGTTCGTTAGCTATCGGATTCGGGATCAGCGAAGTCGAAGTCATCTACACTATCAAAGCTCTTTTGGTACTCTTTTAGTTGAACTCTGGATATGGCATGTATAGGACTACCCCCTGTTGTTTAAGTACTTTTTGTGATGTATGTGTGTAAAGCCATGCGAAAATGGCTCGTAGAAGTGGAGTATGGCATTAGACCATTTGTGTTTATGTATGTATATATGGTTTCACGATGTGACTATGGTTTGGAATGGAAGTGTTGGGCTAATGATCAGCCATTGGAATGGCTAAATATGATCACATGTGGACCTATGTATGGCAAAACCCTAGTTGGTCCATGGTAACCACAAAATAGGTAAAGTTTACCTTGAAAACAGATGCTGACAGCAGCAGTGGTGTAGATTTGAAAAATCACAAAAATTTGTAGGAATGGAATTAAATAGTGAATAAATTATGTAATCGAACCTTGATGAATCTATTTTCATATGAAAGTAACGAAACAATCATATGAACAGTATACTAAGAGATATTAAAGTTCTCGTGAAACAGGGCCAGAACGGTTTCTGGATCTCTTGTTTCGACTTTGAAAATTCACCATAAATTAACCAGAGATAATTAGGAGTCATACCATATATGTGTAGATTCCTCTGAGTCTAGTTTCTATAGAAACAAACAGCATCAGTATTGGAGCCCTGTATAAGGAGATATCCAAGTCGTAATGCGCAAAGGTCAGGGTAGTCGATCCCTGTAACATGGGAGACTTTGACTAATAAACTGTACTAATTGGCCCGACCAAAAATTCTAGAAAAAATTTTGTAGATGGGTATGTGAGTCTAGTTTTAGGGAAAAATCACAAAACTGATTTTTGAGTTGTGAAACTCAAGATATGATTTTTAAAGCGACTATTATGCAGATTGGCAGCGTCTGGAAAATTTTTAAAAGTCTGTCAACACCTCGTGTTCGACTCCGGTGACGGTCTCGGGTTCGGGGTGTTACAATTGATTGGTATCAGAGCTACGGTTTAGTCGATTCTAGGACTACCGTAATGTGTTGGGGTCTAGCTATACATGCCATTTTATGTGATTAATTGATAGTGTGGTGATTTCTGACATTTGCAAATGTGTTTATTTATAGTAATGGATCCCAATCCCGACCGAGCGGTAGCTGATGATCTTGAGAGTGTAGCGCCTGCTCCCGCACAAGGGACAGCGCCGGTGGACTCTCAACCTAATGCTAGTAACCCGAATGATGAAGCTAGACAAGCTTTCTATAGCGTGATGAATGATTGGTTCAACCAATACATTCGAACTAATACGGCTGTTCCACAACCTCCATTCCCGACAAACACCACCCCCGCACCTACAATACCTCCGGTAACTGACCAAATAAGGTCAAATAAGCCCCCAGTTGACCGAATCCAAAAACATGGGGCTACTGAATTTAAAGCTACGGATAGCGACGATGCCGAGCAAGCTGAATTTTGGTTGGACAACACTATCCGGGTACTCGATGAGCTATCTTGTACACCCGATGAATGCCTAAAGTGTGCTATCTCCTTGCTACGTGATTCTGCCTACTATTGGTGGAGTACTCTGACTTCTGTTGTGCCTCGGGAGCAAGTAACTTGGGAGTTTTTCCAAACTGAGTTTCGGAAAAAGTATATCAGTCAGAGATTTGTTGATCAAAAACGGAAGGAATTTCTTGAGCTTAAGCAAGGTTCTATGTCAGTTACTGATTACGAGCGAAAATTTGTTAGACTTAGTAGATACGCTCGGGAATGTGTTTCGTCCGAGGCTGTCATGTGTAAACGCTTCGAAGATGGGCTGAATGAAGATATAAAAATGTTCGTTGGCATTCTTGAAATACGAGAGTTCGTAGTACTTGTCGAGCGAGCTTGTAAAGCCGAAGAGCTTAGAAAGGAAAAACAAAAAGTTGATGTGGGAACTGGGGAGTTTCGTAAAAGATCCTCGGGAAAGTCTCTTCAACAGGCATCGAAGAAATTTCGAGATGATGTGGGCCGGTCTAGAGGCACTTTGGGCCTTTTTAGACGAGATCGTGATCGACCCCCTGTGGGTACACGAGGCACTTCGGTCGCCAGTGTTGGGAATGAACGTCGAGGCCGAACGGAATGTCGACATTGCGGTAAATGGCATTTGGGGAGTTGTAGATTCCATGACCGCTCCTGTTACAAGTGCGGATCAGTGGACCACTTCATTAAAGATTGCCCGAGGCTGTCTGAACAGAATGTAAATCAGAGTGGGAAACCGGGTGCTACCACTGCTCGAGGTAGACCATCTAGAAATATGGGCAATGCTAGTGGTGGTCAGAGAGGATCTAGAGATGCTACGACCAGATCCGAGGCTCGTGCACCTGCTAGAGCATATGCTATACGTGCCCGCGAGGATGCTTCTTCGCCTGATGTTATTACCGGTACTTTTACTCTCTTTGATACTAATGTAATTGCTTTGATTGACCCCGGTTCTACTCATTCTTACATATGTGAAACCTTAGCATCCAGTAAGACTTTACCTATTGAGTCTACTGAGTTTGTAATTCGGGTGTCAAATCCCTTGGGTCGTTACGTGCTTGTCGACAAAGTGTGTAAGAAATGTCCCCTAGCAATTCGAGGTTCCTGTTTTCCGGCGGACTTGATGCTTTTGCCGTTTGATGAATTTGATGTTATCCTTGGGTTGGATTGGTTGACCGTGCATGATGCGGTTGTGAATTGCAAAAGCAAGACTATTGATTTGAGGTGCGCAAATAACGAAGTAATCCGAGTTGAGTCTACGGACTTGGATGGGTTGCCAGCTGTAATATCCTCAATGTTGGCCCAGAAATATGTAAGAAAAGGGTGCGAAGCATACCTTGCGTATGTACTGGATGACCAAGAATTTGAAAGGAAACCTGAATCTGTGCCGGTGGTTTGTGAATACCCAGATGTTTTTCCGGAAGAATTACCGGGTTTACCACCTGTTCGGGAGGTAGAGTTTGGTATTGAGCTTGTACCTGGGACTACGCCGATTTCGATAGCTCCGTATCGTATGGCACCAACCGAGTTAAAGGAGTTGAAAGCTCAGTTGCAAGAACTGACGGATAGAGGTTTCGCTCGACCAAGTTTCTCACCTTGGGGTGCACCAGTATTGTTCGTGAAAAAGAAGGACGAAACCATGAGGTTGTGCATTGACTATCGTCAGCTGAATAAAGTGACGATAAAGAACAAATATCCGTTGCCGCGCATCGATGATTTGTTCGACCAACTGAAGGGAGCCTCAGTGTTCTCAAAAATAGATTTGAGATCGGGCTATTATCAGTTGCGAATTCGAGATTCAGATATTCCTAAAACTGCCTTCAAAACGAGATATGGTCACTACGAATTCTTAGTGATGCCGTTTGGGCTCACTAATACCCCTGCAGTATTTATGGATTTGATGAATCGGATCTTCAGACCGTATTTGGATCGGTTCGTAGTTGTGTTCATTGATGACATTTTGGTCTATTCAAGAGATGAGACCGAACATGCTGAGCATCTGAGGCTAGTGCTGCAAATTTTGCGGGATAAGCAGTTATATGCTAAGTTCAGTAAGTGTGAGTTCTGGTTAAGAGAGGTTAGCTTCTTGGGTCATGTGGTATCCGCGTCGGGTATTCGAGTTGACCCGAACAAAATTTCAGCCATACTTGACTGGAAACCTCCGAGAAATATTACTGAAGTTCGGAGCTTTTTGGGGCTCGCCGGTTATTACCGACGATTTGTTAAAGGTTTCTCGATGATAGCCACACCAATGACGAAGCTACTTCAAAAGGACGTTAAGTTCGAATGGACGGAGAAGTGTCAGAAAAGTTTTGATCAACTGAAAACTCACTTGACTGAAGCTCCAATTTTAGTGCAACCCGAATCAGGTAAAGAGTTTGTCATTTATAGTGACGCATCCCTACTTGGGTTGGGTTGCGTATTGATGCAAGAAGGTCGAGTCGTGGCCTATGCGTCGAGACAATTGAAGCCACACGAGAGGAACTATCCGACCCATGATCTCGAACTAGCTGCCATCGTGTTTGCTTTAAAAATATGGCGACATTATCTGTTTGGTGAGAAGTGCCATGTATTTTCGGATCACAAAAGTCTCAAATATTTGATGACTCAACGAGACTTGAATCTGCGACAAAGACGTTGGCTTGAGTTGTTGAAAGATTACGAGCTTGTCATTGATTACCACCCGGGAAAGGCTAACGTGGTTGCGGACGCCTTAAGCCGGAAGTCATTGTTTGCTTTACGAGCGATGAACGTGCATTTGTCTGTTCTACCAGACAATGTGTTAGTAGCTGAATTAAAAGCTAAACCATTATTGACTCACCAAATTCGTGAAGCTCAGAAAGTCGATGATGAATTGGTTGCAAAACGGGCTAAGTGTTTTCCGAACGAGGAATCGGAGTTTCAAATTGATGATGATGATTGTTTGAGGTTCAGAAATCGTTTGTGTGTTCCAAGGAATTCAGAACTCATTTCGATGATTCTGAACGAAGCCCATTGTAGCCGAATGTCAATTCACCCGGGGAGTACGAAAATGTACAACGATTTGAAACGTCAATTTTGGTGGCATGGTATGAAACGGGACATCTCCGACTTTGTTTCGAGATGTTTAATATGTCAACAAGTGAAAGCGGAACATCAAGTGCCTTCAGGATTACTCTAGCCGATCATGATACCCGAGTGGAAATGGGATCGAGTCACAATGGACTTTGTGTCCGGACTGCCCTTGTCAGCAAGTAAGAAGGATGCGATATGGGTTGTTGTTGATAGACTGACTAAGTCGGCTCATTTCATCCCCGTACGTACGGATTTTTCATTGGATAAACTAGCTGAATTGTACGTTTATCAAATTGTGAGATTACACGGGGTACCTGTTTCTATCGTGTCGGATAGAGATCCGAGATTCACCTCACGATTTTGGAAGAAATTGCAAGAAGCTCTGGGTACCAAGCTGCATTTTAGCACTGCTTTTCACCCCCAAACCGATGGTCAATCCGAGCGGATAATTCAGATACTTGAGGATATGTTGAGATGTTGCATCCTCGAGTTCAGTAGTTCATGGGAACAGTATTTACCTTGATTGAATTCGCTTACAACAATAGTTTTCAATCAAGTATTAAGATGGCACCTTACGAGGCTTTGTACGGTCGTAAATGCCGTACACCATTGTTTTGGACCGAGCTCGGTGAAAGTAAAATTTTTGGAGTTGATTTGATTAAAGATGCTGAACAGAAAGTAAAGGTAATCCGTGAAAGTCTGAAGGTAGCCACGGATCGTCAGAAGTCGTACGCAGATTTGAAACGAAAAGACATCGAGTATCAGGTGGGAGACAAAGTGTTCCTTAAGGTTTCACCTTGGAAAAAGATACTCAGGTTCGGCCGTAAGGGCAAGTTGAGCCCAAGATTCATTGGGCCGTACGAAATCTCCGAACGAGTTGGTCCGGTTGCGTATAGATTGATTTTGCCCCCGGAGCTTGAAAAGATTCATGACGTCTTTCATGTTTCGATGCTTCGACGCTATCGATCTGATCCATCACATATAATTAGCCCATCAGAGGTTGAAATTCAAGTCGACATGAGCTATGAAGAAGAACTGATGCGTATCCTAGCTCGTGAAGTGAAGGAGTTGCGAAATAAAAGAGTTCCGCTAGTAAAGGTGTTATGGCTCAAACACGGGATCGAGGAAGCTACTTGGGAGACCGAGAGCTCGATGAAAGAACGATACCCAAACCTATTTACCGGTAAGATTTTCGGGGACGAAAATTTCTTAAGTGGGGGAGAGTTGTGACAGCCCAAAGTTGACCCTAGTCGAAAAGTGGTTTCGGGACCACGAAACCGAGTCTTATAAATAATTAAAAGTTATATTCTGTGTTTATGATGTGAGTAAATGCATGTGTGAAAGTTTCATGCATTAATTTGATCATCTTTATGTGAATTTATTAATATGGACTTATATGAAACTTTGTTGGAAAGTGAGAGGTTAATCTTACAATGGTCTAATAGTACATGCATTGAAAAGAGTGGTTTTGCATGTCAATTTACCCATGATAAACATAGTGGCCGGCCAAGGAAAGAATATGCTCCACTAATTCAAAATTAAAATAATTTTGTATTAACAAATGATTTAATAATTGTAATAAAAGGAATTAAATAAAAGAGAAGAAGGAGGATGGTGTTCATCTTCTTCTCATACCTCCCTCAAGCCGAAACAAGGATGAAAAAGAAGGGAAAACCTACCTAGAGCAATTCGGCATTCATCTTTAGCTATTAGGAGGTAAGCTTTGAATTTGTTGATTTGGCTTTATAATATGCTAAGTTAAATTGTGGATGCACTCTTGGTAATGTCAAGAAAGTTGAGATTTCTTATGGTGGTTTGAGCAATATGCCGAATGATTAAGTGTTGGAATTAGGGGTTATTTCATGTTGTATGGAACAATGGGGGAATGACTAGAATGGGGTAAAGATTTTTGGATGAGTGGCTTAGAGGCGCCTTGTACATTCAGTCAAAGATTGAGTCTATTTAGAATGTAAATTTCTTCCTCTATGATTATTTTCCTTGCATGTTAAATGGTTCTTGATAAGACCAAAGGAATGATCAATAGGCATTAAAAGGCTAAATGTGTGAATTTAAGGTATAAGAACCTATAGGTAATTACATAGGTAATGTTGAAAATTAATGTAGTATATTCGGCCATGTAGAGTATATCCTAGAGATATTATGTTTAATTCTCTATAATCGGCTAAATGAGTGATAATGGTTTATAATGTTGAATTGAATTATATGTATAAGTAGTTAGCAAAGTGATTAAACTACCGAATTTAATTATTAAATGTGTTCTAAGCTTGCTGAATTTTGAGATGTGATTGGGAGTAAATTTGACATGAGCATATTTTGTTAATGATAAATATGATAAATGTATATATAGCTGAATGTGATATGTGTGAATTATATGTTAAATTAAGGCTTGGTAAGCTAGCTATTAAGGTGAAATGCTAATGTTAGTATTTGATTTGGTAATAATCTGTTTGGGGACAGCAGCAGTAAGGTGATTTTGGAAAATCGCCATAATTTGTAGGAGTTGAATTAGAAGCTGAGTGAATTATGTCATTAAAGCTTGAAGAGTCTATTTTCTTACAAAAGAAACTATAAAAACAAAAGAGTTACCGATCTAGAGATATTTGAAGTATTGTGGGGCTGAGTCAAAATGACTGCTGGATTCCCTATTCTGTTTTTAGAAAATCATTATAAATTGTACAAAAATGATTATAAGATAAAATTTATATGCTTAGACTCCTTTTTGAGTCTAGTTTCAAATGAGATCAAATACAACACATTTTGAATTCTGTAAAATGAGAAATTGGATTCGTAGTGAAGAGTGGTCAGAATAGTCAAACAGTGAAACAGGGGAAACTTTAAGAAAAATCTGGTATTGATTGGCCAAGCCTAAAATTCTGAAAATTTTATGGATGGAAGATATACAAGTCTATATTCAGGGAAAATTAACGGCAAGTGAATTGGAGTTTAGTAGCTCCAGTTATAAATAATTTAGTAACTACTGCTCAGGAAAACAGCTCGTAGTGAATATGTGATTTTGTTGTAAACATTAATGAAAGTTTGCCAATGAATTATTTATTGATTATTATAAAGCTTACTATAATCTATGTGTGTGAAAGTCGGATCAATATATATATTATTCTGAAAGTAATACTTGAATAGTCGATTAATGACTATTTTAAATTTTGTTGAACTTAAGCTCAAGAGCAAAGGGGAACTAGATCCGATAAAGGGAAGGAAAAAGTAATTGAATAGCCGTTGAAGTCGTTCGACGACATTTGAGGTAAGTCTTCGAGTAATGATCCTACTTGAATTATATTGAAATGTTTTGTCATACTATGACGGATAGTCGAATGTGCATAGAGACTATGTTATAAAGCCAATCGAAATCATGCTCTTTGTGTGTGGCTATTGAGCCGAAATTGGAAAGGTTTAATAAATGTTTTGTGTTTGAGCCTTAGTAACGAAGAAATGATATGGATGTGTTATGATTATTGATATATGTGTGCATGAGCATTGGAATATATCCGGGCTAAGACCCGAAGGCAATTATGCGAGTTGATATATCCGGGCTAAGACCCGAAGGCAATTATGCGAGTTGATATATCCGGGCTATGACCCGAAGGCAATTATGCGAGATGATATATCCGGGCTAAGACCCGAAGGCAATTACGCGAGTTGATATATCCGGGCTATGACCCGAAGGCAATTATGCAAGTTGATATATCCGGGCTAAGACCCGAAGGCAATTATGCAAGTTGATATGTCCGGGTTAAGACCCGAAGGCAAATGTGTTTGCGGCTATATCCGGTTAAATACCGAAGAAACTTGGGTTTGAATGTGAGCGTTTTGTGCTGTAAATAATTCAATAAATATGCTCGACCAACCCGAACGATAAGGTATGTTTACATGTGCTTTGGAAAAGTCGATTCGTTTTAAATAGTATTCGTGCGATCGGCTAACGAACTTTCGGCTTTTAGAAAGGTTGATACCTTGTGTATATATGTTGATGAAGTGTGAAGTAAGTATGATTATGAGAATGTGTGTTAATAAAGTGACTTAGTTAGCTATGTGAATGTAATACTGTAGTCAAAGCCGATTTCATTACTTGAGACTTACTAAGCTTAAAATGCTTACCCGGTTGCTTTGGCTCTCTGTTTTATAGATTTTGTTCGTTAGCTATCGGATTCGGGATCAGCGAAGTCGAAGTCATCTACACTATCAAAGCTCTTTTGGTACTCTTTTAGTTGAACTCTGGATATGGCATGTATAGGACTACCCCCTGTTGTTTAAGTACTTTTTGTGATGTATGTGTGTAAAGCCATGCGAAAATGGCTCGTAGAAGTGGAGTATGGCATTAGACCATTTGTGTTTATGTATGTATATATGGTTTCACGATGTGACTATGGTTTGGAATGGAAGTGTTGGGCTAATGATCAGCCATTGGAATGGCTAAATATGATCACATGTGGACCTATGTATGGCAAAACCCTAGTTGGTCCATGGTAACCACAAAATAGGTAAAGTTTACCTTGAAAACAGATGCTGACAGCAGCAGTGGTGTAGATTTGAAAAATCACAAAAATTTGTAGGAATAGAATTAAATAGTGAATAAATTATGTAATCGAACCTTGATGAATCTATTTTCATATGAAAGTAACAAAACAATCATATGAACAGTATACTAAGAGATATTAAAGTTCTCGTGAAACAGGGCCAGAACGGTTTCTGGATCTCCTGTTTCGACTTTGAAAATTCACCATAAATTAACCAGAGATAATTAGGAGTCATACCATATATGTGTAGATTCCTCTCTGAGTCTAGTTTCTATAGAAACAAACAGCATCAGTATTGGAGCCCTGTATAAGGAGATATCCAAGTCGTAATGCGCAAAGGTCAGGGTAGTCGATCCCTGTAACATGGGAGACTTTGACTAATAAACTGTACTAATTGGCCCAACCAAAAATTCTAGAAAAAAATTTTGTAGATGGGTATGTGAGTCTAGTTTTAGGGAAAAATCACGAAACTGATTTTTGAGTTGTGAAACTCAAGATATGATTTTTAAAGCGACTATTATGCAGATTGGCAGCGTCTGGAAAATTTTTAAAAGTCTGTCAACACCTCGTGTTCGACTCCGGTGACGGTCTCGGGTTCGGGGTGTTACAGTAGTGTTCGAGCATCAAGGTATAAGAATGATGAAATAGAGTAATGGATGGGATGCAGTGAGAGAAGTAAGTAAAAAGATCATGCTGAGGCCATGACTCCGATCAAAGGTTATAAGCCTAAATTGAGTAAGATTGTAGTTGAAAGATGTTATGGCATCATGATAAAAATATGTAAGACCATAGTTGAAAGATGTTGTGGCATCACATGAAAATGCGCTTGAATGGTAATAGGACTAAGACCATAGTTGAAAGACGCTTTACCATCCTTTAGTAGTCCTCCAAGATGGTAAACATGGGGTTATATTGAATAAGACCATAGTTGAGAGACGTTATGGCATCATAGATAGTCTGTTGGGACAATAAACACAGGATAATTCGTCACGATAGTAAACACGGAGAGTACGAGGTGTAGGACCAAACCTCGATTATGACAACTAATGGAGTCCACTAGGACGTCAAACATGGGGCTAGATGAGTAAAACCATAGCTCGGGTATGGCAACTGGTGGAGTCAGTTGGGACACCAAACACAGAATTGTCCACCGGCATAGTAAACACAGGTGGTCGATCAGAATGACAATAGTGGGAAATTTTGCAAACTAGGAAAACGGGGTAAGAAGGAAAATAGAAGTAGGGCATGCATTAATTAGCCAGCAGGTTGAAGGAATCCACTAATAAAAGGGAAATATAAAGTAGGAAAGGACTACTAGAGTAGTAGTTGTGAAAGTCAGTAGAGCATTTGGTGATAACCCAACATGAATAGTCATGAGAGTCGACACACGAGCAGAGCCTGGTGTAAAGGCGAATGAAAGTTGATATAACTAAGGATCGTAGTTAAGGATCCACCAAAAAGTAGCGGTAGAGGACACTCAGAGAAACCCTACATGCTAGTGGTTTGTCATGAGAACGTCAAAAACTATGTTTTATTTTCGCAATGAAATTTTTTTCAAAAAATATATTTTGTTAAAAATCAATATTTCATGTAAATTCAATAAATCATCAATAAAAATTTTAAAACCTCAAGCTAAGTTGTAGTTTTTTTTGTCACAGCAAAAAAGAATGAATTTGTCAGGTTTAGAGAAAAACCATGTTTCATGCATAATCGTATCAAATACTAATTTATGTAGTTTTTGACACTTAATGTCATGCAATCAAGTCATGCAAATTAGAATAAAAATTCCCAAAGTAATGTCTCATGCCACAACCCAAAAATAATAATTAAACAGTCCAAATACCAAAATAATAAAGTTTAAAGCATTTATTTGAAAATCGTCTTAGTACTCTTCCATCAGCCATGTCCATGTCCTAACCTCAGGGGTTCTCTGAAATGTCAAAAAAATTAAAAGGGGTGAGCTATAAAGCTCAGTGTGAAATTTAACTCAAGTATTAAACATGAATTTAGTATACAAATCAAAATATTACAGAGAATTTCTACAGTTTAAGTCCATAAAGTTTTAACTTAGGTAACAACCAGTTATTTAAACACTCATTTCATAAAAATAGAAGAATTTATATAGCAGTATGCATGAGGATGTCAATGTAGAGCTTTTTCATAAATCAGTGCATGTTTTTCAAAAACATTCCTACCCATCTCCGTTGCACACCAATAAAGAGTTCCCTAGAACTCGTCCATCCAATAACACTCCACGTTGTGGCCAAGCTGTTGGATCGCCGGCACCCCTATGGCGCAGCGAAAAATAAAAATCCGGCGATCCTAACCAGGGATCCATGTGTGAGGAACGAATCGGGGTGAAAGAGGTTGCGAAATTACCTAATGTTTATTCAGAGTAGACAGCAACACCTCAACAACGAGTAGTCTGATCTACTGTCGAACCAAACTGCAATCTATCGTGATTCCGGCGTCTACGTAATCCACCCAGTTGACTACGAACGGAAGGAATCCCCAAAATAGTTTTGAGAGTTATTTTTCTTTGAAGGCTGCTAGACTCAAACAAAGAAAAACGGGATTATATATATCCTTTTGTTTTAGGGTTTTTTTAAAGAATTAAATAAATATAATAATATTTTAATCCAAAAATTATAATTACATTAATTATAATATAAGTTCGGTAAACCATATATTTATTTGAATTCTTATGCTAACCAAATTCATGTCCTCACTATATGTAAACAACCTTGTACATAATGTGTTGGAAATTTGATTACCGAATTAAATTAATTCTATAATTAATTTAATTCAAGCGATCCCAAAAACAATACCAACTATGGTTTATTCCGTTCATTTCAACTATAGGGTGTGACCCTATAGGTTCTTGTAACGTTAGCAGTAACACTAGAACGATTCTAATGCTACGAACAATGAGTGGCATCTAGCAATGCATCATTGCTACCTAAGTCACAAGAGATCATGATTCGACATAACCTTTTTATGATTAACCTTTTATGCAATAATCCTTAAGTCCTTTATCTCTGGATTGGACACAAGTTATGGAATAGTCACACTTGCATTGTCCATTCCATGTTCCTTGATATCTTAAGCAGACTACGATATACAAATAAGTATGACATCTAATATCAACTTATTTGAGCATGGCCATGCATTTCTAGTCTCACTTAATCAAGTGGCCTAAGATATTACTCCCATTATGTAGGAGGGACTTATCCTATATCGACCAACCATATCCCTCTACATAGATTGTGGTATATCCAACATCAGTCTTTATAGAACAACCAGTTACGGTGTACGTTTGACTGTATCAAAATATACAACTCACGATGTTGGGATTATGATGATCTCAAGTCTGAGGATCATATCAATATTAATCATTATGAGTAATGTCGTGACAATTACATAATAATCCAAGGAACATACTCATAACGGGTCAGTCCAATATGTTGTTCTCTAACACACATATTCATGTAATGATTCTGACATTCCATATCAATGACAACTCTTTATCATCACTCAACTACACGTTAGTCTTAATGCATTATCGTTGTCCTATCCAACAATAATACTTGACTAAGGAACTTTTAAGAATAATCATATTATTCTCAGGACATTATTATAAAACAGTTTATTTATATACACAGAAAAGAAACTGAAATAATAATGGTAACGCCTTATATTAATAAACATGATAAATCAAGTATGTTATTACAACCATCTCATGATTGATCTTTGGGCATACTCTAACACAAGTCACTCAATATCGCAGGCAAGTTGCACGTTATGTCCGAGCCACTCAATAACGTTATGCCCAAGCCACTCAATAGCATTGTGTTCAAGCCACTCAATAATGTATTGGCCAAGCCATTCAATATCGCAGACAAGTTGTGTAACACCCTAACCGGTATTCGTTGCCAGAATAAGGTTACGAAACATTATTGTAAAAACGTAACTTTAAAAACATTTATCCCATGAATTAACATAAACATAGCATAAAACATTTATTTACATGCATATCGTCACTCAATCGAGCCTTCGAGGCCTTAAAAACACTTTAGAATCAATTCGAGACTAAATTGAAAATATTTAGGAAAAAGTTAGAAAAATTGAACTGCAGGGGTCACACGACTGAGACGCACGCCCGTGTAACATTCGAAATAGGGACACACACTCGTGTCCCAGCTTGTGTCCATGCCCGTGTAACTCTTTGAGTTGGCTCACACGGCCAAGCCACACGCCCGTATGCCAAGCCGTGTAACTCTCGAAATAGCTCCAAATGCTCGTGTCCCAAGTCGTGTGCTAGGCCGTGTAATAGCCTGAATTGCATGCCATAAAACCTACAAGGGACACATGGCCATGCGTCACACACGGCTGAATCACACGCTTGTGTCTTAGGGCGTGTGGACATGAAACTAGCCAAAATCAAGCTGTAACAACCTATTTTAAGTGAAATCGGAATAGTGGATTTGGGACCATAAATCCAATGTCAAAATATTTATTTTTTATTATTTTCTTTCCTACAGCATGATAGTAGTATCATATAAAAATTTCGTTAAGAAATTTTACCTTTTACATGCTTAATTTGATAAAAAAGGACTAAATCGCGTAATGTGCAAAAATTAAGTTCTAGTAGCTAAAAGTATTAAATAGCTATAGAACCTTAAAGTATGAATCCTTATATGGTAATTAGATCATCAATGAAGATAGTGGTTCTACATGGCTTGGTATAAGTGAAATTTGTAATGTTTTTAAACGATATAAAAGTAATTTAGTAAATAATGATAAATTAAGTAAAATAAAACATGGTTATCATCTTTTCCCTTTATCTTAAACTGATTTTGCAAAGGAAAGAAAGCCATTAAAGCTAGCTAGGTTTGACCATGGTATCTTTGGGTGCATGGTATGTATTTTTGTCCCGTTTTTAATGATTTCTATGTTTTCAAGATCGTTCTAGCTTAATCTATCTAGTCTGGGGACTAAATTGTGAAACTGCTAAACTATTAGGGTTTTACCATTAATGAATGTGTATGTTTTTTGATGAATTATAGAAGAAAATAGATAGTTGTTGTGAGATAAACAACTTTTGTTAAGTCATGTTTAATAAAATTGTCAAATAGGGATTAAATTGAACAATAGAAAATTTTACGTAGGGAAATTGTGAATAAATTAAATATGGGGCTTGCTAGGGACGTAGTTGATATTCGGCCATAGTGGGTTGTGGTGAAATTTTATAAATTTCCATTTTATGAGCTAAGGACTAAATTGCAAATAAATTAAAATTATAAGGGCAAAATGGTAATTTTGCCTAAATATGATTTTGGGTTAAATTGAATGAAATATATATTACATTGAGCTAAATTATTCGTATAGATCAAGACAAACCACGTATGACTTTAGATCTGGGCAAAGAGAAAGTCTCAAATTAACCGCCTCCGTATTTACGTAAACTCGTCGAGGTAAGTTCGTGTAACTAAATTGTGTTTATATGTTTTACATTGAATTATGTATGAATTGTGAATTGGCATATGTATACAAGATTGCATATCCAACAACATACGATAATTGCTGAGCCCCGTTTGAACCTTAGGAATTCGTAGATACAAATTACATGTCATTAGGGTTTACATGATTCGGGTGCTGGTCCTAAATGTCCTACCGATGGCTGAGGTTCGACATGTGTTGCGGATACTCAATAGCTCATCTGAGTAGGCCCATCATTACAGCTCGTGTAAGTATATATGTACAGAATTTGACGGATTACAGTTATAAGATTTAGCACACAATGCATGAGCTATCCCGGGTATCCAACAGTATTCTAAATGGTTCAACGGACAATTTTTTGATATGAAATGGTAAGAGTTTCATACGAACCATTACGGTGATATATATATGAATTACATGGAAATGTTGTTACATGATATATGGGAAAATTGAATTAAATGATACATGTATATGAAACATATTTTATATGTTGTGCTCATCCATATTTGATTGGTTTATGTATATGATTACATAACTAACTTTCTTGATGTACATGCTTAGGCATTGGCCAAATTAAGGTTGGAATATGCTATGTTAGCTTACTTTCTATGTAAAGATACATTAAGTTATGTTTTATGTTATACGAACTTACTAAGCTTAAATGCTTACTCTGTGTTATTTTTTTCGTGTCTTATAGTGCATCGGAAGCTCATTCAGGTTGGAAGATTGTCAGAGCTATATCACACTATCCATTAGCTCTTTTGGTACTATTGGTTGTTTTGATTTTGGTTTTCATGGAATGTATAGGCATTTTGGCTAATGTTGGCCTACATATTTGGTTGTTGAAATGGCCACTTGGTTTGGCTTGAGTTATGATATTTTGGTGTTCAAATGAATTTGGTTTTTGCATGTAAATATTAGCCTTAATATGGATGATGTTTGGCCTGATATGCTTGAATTATAGAAGATGAAATTATAGTTTTAATAAGCATATTATAGATGCCTTGTAAATTGATGGAAATGTTGTTAATTGGTACTTTGATTTGAATGACTTATATGACTAATGATTTTAGTGGTTGAATGGTTTGTTTAGTACCATTTGGTATGTAAATTCAATGGTATGTATTGATGCGAATATGCATAGAAGTTGATTGTTTATTTTGCCCAATTTGATTAAATAGTTATACATGTTTACATGTTGTCATTTGAGGTGGCTATGGGCATATTGGTTGTATGTGATAATACCATATGTGTATAGCTTGATTATACATGATTCTGGTGCCTTGTTATGTCTTGTATATATGTGCATTTTTTGTTGTAGGTACTTACCAAGATGGGTAAGAAAAATGGCTTGTAAAATGACCTATTTTCGTCGACACGGGCAGAGACACGGGCATGTGTCTGAGCCGTGTGTGACACACGGCCAAGCGACACGGCCTTGTGTCCCCTATAGCTTTCAAAGGGTTGCAAGTCAGGCTGTTACATGGCCTAGCACACGGCCTGGCACATGAGTGTGTGAGGTTGTTTTGAAGGGTACATGGCCTGGCACACGGGCGTGTGGCTTGGCCGTGTGATCCAAGTTAGGGAGTTACACAGGCACAGACACGGGCAGGGACATGGCCATGTGTACCTATTTCGAATGTCCACACAGCCTGAGACATGGGTGTGTCTCTTGGCCGTGTGACCCCTACAGTTTTGAAAATTTTCAATGTTTTCTGAAAAAAACATGGAGTTTTCGATTCAGTCCCGACTTGTTTCTAATACATATTTAGGGCCTCGAGGGCTTGTATAAGGGACAATATGTATGATTTTGATTGCTTTTAATATGATTATTGATATGATTTGAAATGTTTGAGATTTATGTTCGTTTGATTTGAAAACTCTGGTAATGTTCTGTAACGCTTTTCCGGTGACAGATATGGGTTAGGGGTGTTACACAAGTCATTTCCACCACCAAATCAAGTATGTATCTAAAAGCATTTTTTGCACATGACCAAAGAATCAAAACCCTACCAAAACATTCAACCAGTATGCCATACAAGGCACATCAAATGCAAACATACAAATTTATCTAAACATATACATATACTTGTCCACATTCCATTCATAATCATCTAGTCCAATTTTATCTCAAAACATATTATAACTTGACCTATATCACTTCAACATAAACTTACCATTTTAGCCATATCATTCATGCATCATATGTACCAAATTGACACAATTCAACTATCATTAAAATGGTACCAAAACAAGAAACTCATACATACCAAAATCAACATGTAAGTATTCAACTAAACTGTAAACACAAGTCCGCCTATACATGCCATTATAACGTTCGTTAAAACATAAAAATCTACCGATATAATCGTTGGATAGTGTGATAGATCTTTGATGAGCTTCCAAACCGATCGAGCTTTCGATTACCAATAAAACATAGGAAATAAAACTATGTAAGCACACAATTCTTAGTAAGTTCGTAAAACATGAACATAACTTACCATTTCAATACATAATATCAAGATTAAACGTGGCATAATCCAACCAGAAGCTTGGCACAAGCCTAAACACCATCAACAACACATGTTAGTTCATTCAAACATAATTCACTTGAATTAACATAGGGTAAGCTATTTGTACATGATCATACATCTTTTAACTGCATCATTTTCATGAACATAACACACTTTCATTGAAACTTTCCATTTCAGTCGTTTTTCATAATTTCATGACATAGTTCATTTAAAAACTTACCTTTCTTTCCTTTTCATTCCCGTTGAACCATTTAGAATAACATCAGATACGCGGGAAATCTCACACGAAGTGTGCCAACCATATAACCGTAACCTTTCCTTTTTCTTTACATCAATGCTCACACGACTTGCGAAATGGCCCTGGTCACACGAGCTGTGGGTCAAAATGTAAGCTACATGATGCTACTCATACAAGCTGTGGAGTATCCATAGAAAATGCAAGACCACAGCCATCGGTAGGACATTCAACACTAACACCTAAACATGAAAACCCTAATGACATGTCATCTGTATCCTGCGAATTCCTAAAGTTAAAATGGGGCATGATAATTACCGTGACATTGTTGGATATACATCATTTAGTTATATGAAAAATAACACATTAACATATAGATCAAAATAACATTAAACGATATTTAATCATACAAACTTACCTTGATGACAAAGACGTAGGAACGAGATCAACTAATCCAAGGCTTTAGCTTTTCCTTAGTCTAGATCCGTATGAGGTCTATCTTGATCTAAATAGGTAAATTCAATTCATTTAATACTTTTATTATTCAATTCGGTCCATAATTCATATTTTTACAAACTTACAATTTTCCCCTAACATTTTAAATTTGTACAATTTAGTCCTTAAGCTCGTAAATTGAAATCTAGGCATTTTCATCCTAATCTCATGCTAGCTGAATTCACTAGGGACCTATATGAACCCATAAAAATTAGCATTTCACAAATTTACCATGGAATTTTACTAGTTTTACAAATAAGTCCCTAAATGACATTTTCATCAAAAATCACATTACAAAACTTGTTTGTTTATCAACAAGGATTCACAATCATCCATAAAAATCAAGAATCATGCAAGAAAATTCATTTCAAAACCCTATATCTTTAACAATTTTGCAAATTGATCCCGGGCTAGCTAGGTTAAGCTACAACAATTCTGAAAACATAAAAATCATTAAAAATGAGACAAAATTACATACCATGCATCCAATCTTTGCTTGGCTGAATATCCCCCTTGCTCAAATGGTGTTTTAGGTTTTCCAAATAGAAAATATGAAGATGACAATGCTTTGTTCATCTTTTGTTTTAATTTTAAGTTTAATTACTTAATTACCATAATACCCCTTTAAAACTAATAAAATTTTAAAAAAACCATGCCATATAATTCCACTAACTAATAAAATGGTCTAATTATCATTTATGTCCATTTACTTCCACTACCATAGACATTTAAACCTTTTAATTAATAGAACTCAACTTTTGTACCTTTTACGAATTAGTCCTTTTTACGAAATTAAGCATGCAAACGTCATAATTTCTTAACGAAGTTGTTTATAAAACCTCACTAACATTCCGTAAAAATTAAAATAGAAATAAAATAATAATTGTCTCATCGAATTTATGGTCTCAAAACCACTATTTCAATTTCATTGAAAACAGGCTGTTACAAGTTGCACGTTGTGGTCAAGCCACTCAATATTGTAGTAAAGCTACCAAATTCTTCCTTCTTTCATAATTATCCTAACCTCGTGCATGTGATATGGAATACGAATAATATTTTCAGTGGGCATGCTTAACATGCGTATCATATATCTCAATTTCAATATCAGTGGCATGATCATATGATGCCAACATATCACACATCATGAGTATTTGAGTGTAAATATATTTTCACAATCAACATTGAATCACATCAACATAATTATACGATCAAAATATAATCAATTCAGATTACTTACTTGAGAATCACCCTTTCTACAGGTTTAACATTCCTTTTTGAATACATAGTGTATTCATATTATTTTGCATTATGAAGAACTCAGCATTGTTTCCATTATTAATAAATGTAAAAATTTTATTTAACAATGAATCACATTCGTTTATTTAATAATAAGTTAAACCCACACCTGATCTAAGCAAATCCGATGTGAAAACTCCTTCTAATGCCCATTTCCAGATTTAATTAAATCTATCTCAGATCTAAACACAACATGAATAATCCCTCATTAAAACACCCTTAATAAGTATTTGATAAACGATTAAGCTTTGGCTTCTATGACAATACTTACTCTTGCAATATTTAAATCGAAGATATGAATCAATTCCAAAATTATTGACATTCCAAAATAGCCATATTTGGTCTTTCATCAATAAAACGTTATACTGGGAATTAGATCCAAAAAAGATGTCAATAACATATATATATGTATATATACATTCGGTCAGTCAAAGGAAAAGGATGGAAGTAACATGGGAAAATCAACTAATAACACCTTACTTATGCTTGTTCTATCTGAAAATGAGTTCAATCAATTTGATCTAATAAAATCGAGAAAGATGGATGATAGGATGAAATTTTTAGTTTGAAAATAACAAAATTCTAGAAAGGTTTTCGAAAGAATTAGTATACGTAAATGTGAAGTAAAAATCACTTGATTGAGAGGTAGAGAGAAAAAGAGAAGGAAAAATGATCACGATGGTGGTATGGGATGGTGAGGTGGGGGAAGGTTGAAGAGCAATGGAGCAAAATGGGTTAAATGGTGGCTCAAATAGGAAGAAAATAGAAGAGAAAGAAGGAGGAATGGAGGAATCGATCAACAGAGGAGGAGGAGAGTAGCAAAATGAAAACAAATGTGAGAATTATGGCTATTTTGGTAGGATGGATGTTCAAGCTAGCCAAGGAAGGAAAATTCGCAAGTGGGGGAACATAAAAGTAAAATGGGGACTATAAAGGGAACAGATAGGAGTGATTTAAGGGTTGACCCCCATCACATCTTCCTTCCATTTGGGACGACTTCTAGATGGATTGAACAAGTGAGTGGATGAATTTAAAATATATATATATGCTAAGGGGATTTAAACTTGGCCTACTTGAAAAACTCCACACAACTCTTTAGTACTTAACCACTAGGCCAATTCACTTGCTTGTTAACATTTCTACAACATTTATTTATAAAATAGGGAATAACATTAACTAGAGTTTAAAGCAAAATTGCACCAAGTAGAAAATAATGTAAGGGGAGGGGTTTGAACTCAAGTATTCAAGGACGGCTACACTACTACTAAATCACTAGACTTGATTCTTATATATTGTCAAATGTGCCAAGGTCATCTTAAAAAAGGTTTGGGCGTTACCACTCTTGGTTCATTAACTCTATTTCTACTAATCCAGTTTTTGGGATGTGACATTCATAACTACACACAGTATGCATCATGATATATCTTCAATCAGCCAGAGAATTCATCATTTTAGGACAAAAATTACAGACCCAATAAATAATATCAAAATGTAAACATCCATTTAAGGCTTGAGTTCCGGAACGCACTTGGAGGTTGATGCCAAAACCTTCTTCTTAGCTTTTTCCTTTGATACCTAAGCCTTCAACTTACAAAACATAACAACCATTTCAGGATCTCCAACAATGATATTTCATCAGCATAAAAACCAAAATTTGTTTGCATGTAAAGGCCATTAAAATTATTATTCACAACTTAATCCAAAATAGAACAGAATCGATGGATAACTAAAATCCTTAACTTTCTTTCTTTTTCTTAAATCTATGAACATAGAAAAGTTAAGAAGCTTACCAACATCAGAAATCATCAGTTACTTATGCACAAGCTTTAGCTACAATCATCCATGCAAATCACTCATTAATCTTTCTCTCTTCCAATCTAGACCAGTGAAGATGATGAAGAAAGAACAGAAAAATGAGAGAACTACATTGAAGAATAATGTCTCTCCCCTTTTATACTACTCACACACTTTCTTCACTAATCTCAATTTTAACAGCCAAGTGTACATGTCCATACTCATCATGTGTCAGACTAAGAAACTTTTAGTTCCATTGTAACTAGACTGCTGTTGAAAACCAATCTTTTATCAACCAATCCACCAGTTTCTCTTATTTCCACTAGAGCTTGCTAAATTTACAAATTTCTCATTTTAGTACCCAAAGTTCCTATTCTGATTTGACTTAACATTTCCGGGTGTGACAATGCTTGTCCAATGACTTTGTCATAAGTTTGTTACACTCATAGTTTATCCTTAATCTTTTTTGGATAAATTCATTCTTCTAATATGATCCTATTTTATCTCACGGTAACCATTACATCTTCCTTCATGAAAATTCAATTATTTTCAAAGAGTAATTAATCATTTATCACAAAGACAAATGACTCATGGACATGTTTACTTTTCATCTATCATATAAAGTCGTTGAGAGGATGCCATGTACCCATTAGGTGGTCTATGAATTCTACTATTGTGGAATGATGCTACATACTACAAAACATCGTATATTGAATGTGTCAAATTGCAGTTCCTCATTTATTTGAAGTCAACCTTTCGTTTACATCAAAGCGTATGAGTCGTGCATACATAGTCCATCATCCACTCAAGATTATGTTATGCCAAACTATGAATGTGAAAAGTGAATAAATCAATAAACGAATTTATGATTTATTTTGCTTGGGTCTTGTCTGATGTACTATCAGCCCTGTCAGTCTCATGTATGTCTCTATATTTTATGAGTCATCTGCTCTAATAATTTATCTCCTATAAATGCACTATCATTTATAGTTAAAATATAACACCAAAAATTAAAAGAATTAAGAATGGCAATATTCACAAGTGCACTGGTCAAATTGTAATATAGTTTAGTACAACGAAATACTTTGGAACTATTTTGATGATCATACCCAAAGGAGGATGAAATAAATTATGAAAAACTTTATACAATAACATGTCCAAGTAATAGTATTTAATTCTTATATTATGATGAACCATAAAATAAATTGATGAGATAAAAATAAATAACGAAAAAGAAAAAAATAATAACAAATAAACAAATGAATTAAATAAATAAACTAATCAGGATGATTAACTCACTTTAGGGTTAGTAACTAACTTCGGATTAGGATTTTTGGGTAGATTAGCTATCGATTGACTAGTTATTACCTCCTGGCCTCTAATTAACTAATTGATTGGTTGATACTCGCTTATCTCTCAACCTCACTTTCACAACCATTATAGTTAATAAATTACGTGATTTGACTTATCTCTCAACTTCGTCTAGCCTATGATAACTTCCTAAGGTTGCCAATCCTAGTGGTTTAAGTACACATAATTCATACCAACTAACGCCTCTCGGGAAACCTTAATCCTCTATTAATCACATCCTCATCCACTCGTTAATCTCCCCTAAGGGATATAAAAACTCATATTATTCATAACCTCAACTTTGATTGAATAAATCATGTAGAGAAAAGAGATTTGAATAATCGTGAATTGAATATCAAATGAGGAAAAAAGTAGTAAATATCTTGATTGGAATAAAGAATTAAATCAAATGCAAAAGAAAATATAAATTGAAATACTTTAATTAAATAAATGAACTCTTGAATCAAAACTGATTTAAAGAGGAAAAAGAAAAGAGTAATCAAAAGCTGAAAAGAAAATAAACAAAATCCACTTCTAAACTACTAGGGTTTTTGAAAGCGTCTAGGATAACTTAGTTACATCAAACCCCTCATGTCTAATTTATAGAGGTTTTGACAGCCCAAATTAAGTCTTCGGCATGTCTGAAGTCTCTGTAAAAGTTTGATTACTTGGACAAAAATAACCCCAAATTACTTGGACAGGACGTCGACTTGTGTTGCGCCACACCCCTTGTATGGCACGACATGACACCCAATTCCAACCTTTTGTTGTATGTTTTGTGCTTTGACGTCTCGGGAAGCTTGTGCATCACTCGTCCCTTGCTTCCACGTCAACTGGGCCTTTATATCTTCATCCTACACACTTAATTAAACATATTAGCACAACCTAAAGCCCGTGTCAACCTATTGGGTCACAACTTAAAAAATCACTTGTTTTATTAATATTTAATTCTACAACCTAATTACCAAAAACATAATATAAAATCCTAAATTGCATAGAAAACAAGCTCTTTAAGTGTGGAATTGACTCGTATTAACTACTATATTTGATGGTAGGTTTCTAACCAAGATAAGGTATCTCCCCAATTGGACTAGATAGACAACATATTAGTCTTTCGATTGGTTTGATCATTTTTTATTAGACTGAGGACACATTTAGATTATCTACTAATACAAGTTGTCTTTTCGTATTATGTTTCAATCATGTAATACCGCTTAGTTTTAGTTAAACATTAGATAATCAATGAGTCAATATTTTCTTTCATTATGTTTTTCAAGAAAAAACTATTGAGGACAATATAAAAAGAATATTAATGTACCTGATGGATATTTTATTAAACCAATTTGTTCAAAAAATACAAGTACATATAGACGAAAATACTACACTAAAGGTATTAGATCCCAACAGTCTCCCACTTGCCCTAGTGAAGTAAATGAGTCATATTTTGCATTTTCAAATGCTTTACATATTTCTCAGAACACCTAGCCATCAGAGTCTTATTACACGGATACGCAAGGTTGTTCTCTTATGCCACTCTGGATGCATTCACTATTTTTTCTATTACTTCCTCCCTTATAATTTGATACTGTTTATCAATGTGTTTTGTCCATTTTTGGTTTCTGGATTCTTTGGTGTTAGCTATTGTTGCACTACTATCACAATACAGTGTGATAGTTTTTTTCCATACCAAGCTCGACTTTGAGATCCATAAGGAAATTTCGAAGCCATATTGGTTCTTTTGTTGCCTTAGAATCAACCACATATTTGACCTCCATAGTGGAGTTGGCAACGCAACTTTGTTGGAAACTTCTCCACACTATAGACCCACCGTCTAGGATAAAGATATAGCCCGATGTTGATTTCCCCAAATCTTGGCACGTATGGAAGTCAAAATCTGTGTAACCAATTGGAGTAACATCTATCCCGGAATACACAAACACATAATACCTCATTCTTCGTAAATACTTGAGTATATTCTTAACTCCTTAGCAGTATCTTGGACCAAGATTCACCCGATATTGACCCACCAACCTCTTCAAAACATATATCTGGAAATTTTCATAACATAGAAAACATGAGACTTCCTACTACTGAAGCATAAGGAATTTTTCTCATGTATTCTCTTTATTTTTCTATCTTAGGAAAGTCCTCTAAAGAAAGATAAAAAGTATGGTACAAGGGTTGATTTCCCTTCCTTAAATCAATCATTACAAAAATGTTCCAATACTTGTTTATGTATAAAGCTTGTGATAAAGCTATCACTTGGTTCTTTTGATCCCTTAGGATTCGAATACCTAGAACATAGTTAGCTTCTCCTAAGTCTAACTAATGATAATGTCCTTACATTATTTTCAATGTGTAGAATGTCATCAACAAATAGAATAAGAAAAACCACCTTTCCATCCTTAATACGTTTATAAATACAAAGTTTATCAATGTTTTGCTCAAATCCAAAAGCTCTGATTGCTTGATCAAATCATTCATTCCATGAACGAGATGCTTGCTTGAGTTCATATATAGATCCAAGAAACTTTCAAACTTTATGCTCATTTCCTTTAACTATATATCTAGTGGGTTGCATCATGTAGATTATGTCTTTAAGATAGTCATTCAAAAATGATGTCTCAACATCCATTTGTCAAATATCATAAGTGAGAGCTACCACAATGGATAACAATATGTGGAACAACTTGAGCATGTAACCAAAGAGAAGGTTTCCTTGTAAGCAAGTCCTTTTTTTTAGTATACCCCTTTGTTACAAGTTTGGCCTTAAAAGTTTCAACTTTTCCTTCCGCATTCCTTTTCTTCTTGTAGATCCACATACACTCTATGGGTTTTATCCCTTTTGCTAAATTTACAAGTTCCCACACTGTGTTAGATTTCATAGAATCCATCTCAACATTCATAGCTATTTCCTAAAGCTTGGAATCAGCATTCTCCATCACTTCATCAAATGTGAGTAGGTTATCATCTTCATGTATGACAAACATAGTGTCAAAAACACTTTCACCACACTAGAAGAACTCAAGCCTAGGAGAGACCTTCCTATTATAATGAAGCTACCTATGTTTTTGATTGCTTGTTGGTCTATTATTAGGAGTTGGATCCAAAACCGATATTGAAGGGCTTTGTGTATTTCCTGAAAGTTCCTCAAGTACCTTTTTACTTCAAGGTTTAAAGTTGTTCATGTAACTCTCCTCAACGAAGGTCGCATAAGTCAATATTATAATTATTTTCACATTCAACTTATGTAACAAATTGTCCTTCATTCCTTTAGGATATCCTACAAACATGTACAATTCTATCCGTGAATCCAACTTCCTTGCAACATTGTCCAATACGTGGGTCGAGCATCCCCAAATCCTAAAATCCTTTAGGCTTGACTTCATACCTTGCCACAATTCATATGGGTTTCCTAGGTGCGTCCTTTGTTGGTATACCATTCATAATATAACAAGTTATTTGAAAAATGTATCCCCAAAATGTTCAAGTCCTTCTTTCTGCCACACAACTCAGTTGTGGAATTCCTGGTGAGATTAATTGAGAGAATACCTCATTCTCTAGTAAGAACTCAACAAATATGTATTCCCCAACTCAATCTAACCATAGAGTCTTTATGAATAAACCTAATTGTTTCCCCACTTTCACACGATACTCTATGAATTTATCAAAGTTTTCGCTCTTACGGTGCATTAGGTACACATACCTATATCTAGAATAATCATTCATAAAGGTAACGTCATAATTGTAACCACCTTGTGCATTGATTTCCATGGGGCCACATACATCATTGTGCACTAGTTCTAATGGTTTAACAACCTCATCTATTTTACATTAAAAGATCGCTTAGTCATCTTACCTTCCAAGGAAGATTCACATTGTGGAAAATAAATTTCCTTAAGTGCACTTAAGGTTTCATCTTTCACAAGTCTAATGATTCTTTCTTGGTTAATATGATCAAGCCTTAAATGTCAAAGTTATGCTCTGCTAGAATGAGAAGTTTTAAGTTTATTATTCGCGATTTCAGTTTCAAACAGTGTGTACACCTTTAATTTGATAAATGTAGATTATATTCCAACCATCCATTACAACTAAGAGAATGGTTTCTAAAATTTTCAATACTATTATTAAAATTCATGGCCAAACCATCTTTAAATAAACATGCAACTGAAATTATGGTATTTGACAAGTTACACAAAAAATCTTTTTCAAAATAATCTTACTAAAATTACCAAATAAAATATGTGTTTCTCCCATTACTTCAGCCAGGAATTTGTCCCATCTCTGGTCCACAATGAAAGACTCTTATCTCTAATATCTTTCATTTCCTAAAACCCCTATAAAGAAACACACACATGTTGGGTCTGGTGCCCTAAGCGTATTATATTCATTGATACACTTGTATTTTTTTTGAATAGGTTGGTTAATAAAATTATTCATGAATTACATTAATACCCTTTGTATATTGTCCTCATGTGATTTTTGCATGTAAAGCAAAATAAAAGCAAATATTATCTCACTGTTTCTCTAATGTTTAAATAATACTAAGAGAAATTACGTGGTGGAATTGTAATACGAAAAGACAACTTATCTTAGTAGACTAACCTAAACATGTCCTTACTCTAATCGAAAATGAGAAAATCGATTAAAAGATTAATATGTCACCTATCAAGTCCAATTAGGGAGATGCTTTGTCTTAGGTGTTGGAGTAGATGACTCTGAGAAGATAGAGACATTGATGTGACTGACTGGACTGACAGTACATCAAAGTAGATCTAAGCAGAAAAAATCCTAAATTCATTTATGGATTTATTCACTTTGTGGCGTTCATAGTCTCACACACCTTAATATTGAGTTGATGATGGGTTATGTATGTGTGACTCATATGTTGGTAAAACTCCTGTTGGAAAACAGTTTTCTTGCTCATCAGAAAATTAAAATTTTGAAAATCGACCCAGTTTGTGATATATATATATCAATAAACCTTATACCCAAATCATACCTCTATTTTTGGATAAGCAGATCCTTGATGTTTTCCAGCTTTCAACTAAACGATCTTATCCGCTATTCTTGTACCATGAACTGTGAGTGTGAGTTCAAATAAATGGAATCAAAGTACAAAACTAGAAAAAGTTTTCTTTTCTTTTTGTGTAAAGAAGAAAACTTTTTCTTCTTTAAAAGAAATTAGTAGAATTGTTATTCTGGAAAAAATATTTAATATTTGAAAGTTAATTCTCTATATTTTTTCGATAGAGTAACAATTTCTCAAAGTTGTGTAAATAGTTCTACCAGTGCCATCTATTTATAGAGTGAGAAGGCAGAACCCTTGTTGAATTGTAGTGGTTTATTTTAAATAGAAAAACATCTTCCTAGTCCAACTAGGAGAGGGAGAGGGGCTAATAGGGTGTTCTTCCCCCCATATGTATTATGATAGGGATTTAGTCCTCTCATTGTAGTGGGCCCAATTATATGTGCTTTCTGGACTTTTAACCCAACGCTTTATAATTTAATCCAACCCAATACATATATTTTATTTTCCAAAATAAACATTCATTTTCCAATTAAATAATTTTCTTATCCTAATTTTACTCTCGGTATAATTTGACGATTTTACCCCTAGCAAAATTTCAAAGAAAATATATTCGATATTTCACAACTCGACTTGTTCATTATGACTGAATGGTTTATTTTCACTTTTGGGCTTTAAAACTGCTCAAAAACATAAACTCATTCTTTTAATCATTTTTGAGTAATCCATGTAAATTTGCAAATGAATCATTTCTTATTTTCATTTTCATTTTCAATTTGAGAAAACCACATTCATTTACAAATGATTTCATTTCTCCATTTCAGAGAAAACCATAATTATTTTTGAATGTTTTCCATTTCCCTATTTCTATTCATTCTGTTCATTTTCTATTCAACACACTATTCATTTCTGGTTTGAGTGAGCTAGCGAAGGGACCGATTGGACATATGTAATTAAGGTTCAAATGATTTATAATTAAGTTCTGACTGTTCACCTATTAATTATAAACTCATTTAGTCAGGAAGTCATTCTACTATAGTATCGTGATTGATCTCTCTTTAACAACATACCATGATGAAAGCATCTACTCAGGGATCATCCAATGACCTTTTCATAAGATTGTTACTCGCATAGGATATCCTTAATCTATTTGGGATAGTATCTGTTCTCCCAATATGGTCCTATTTTATCTCATGGTAATAATTACATCTTCCTTCATAGAGCGTAAATCACTATCAAATAACGATCAAGTCATTCATCACAAAGACGAACGTCCCATGACCAATGAATTTCTTTTATTAACCAATCTAATAGAAAAAATTACAAGTTTACAAACGGATATAGTACACTCAGGGCACGAAGTCCATAAGTCTCTCACTTGGGTACAATCCTTCGAATACTTATAGGTGCTTTGTTGTAAAATTTACTATATTAAAATTTGACTCATACGCTTGTGAACACTTCCAATTTAATTTCTTATATTTTTTGTGTGATTTTTTTACTACAAACGATAACATGTTTATAGGCGGTCAAGTTTATAGAAGGTCAAGTTCTTGGCACCGTTGTTGGGGGACGGTGTAACTTTTGTTAGATTGATTACTGTAAAATAATATTAATTGAGAGACATATGAGCTCGATAGAGTTATAAATTTTATTTTATTTATTTTAATTTAGTGCAAAAAATATATTTTGAATTTTTCTAGTTAAGTAAATATTTTTATTTACCTTGTTAATTATCAAATTTAATTATGAATATTGATTTTTTATAGGTAGGTGTACAAACTATCCAAATCGAGTTGGTTGTAGAGAGTTTCGACAAACCAATGGAGTTATGATTACAAGGACGAGCAGCCCAAGTGTTCGACGGACTCCCATCTTAGCCGAGAAAGTATACGTATGAGAGGGATAGAGATTTGACGAATCTGTGGGACACAGGCGAAGTATACAACGAAGGAGTATATGAGAAATGAGAGATTATGAAGAACCAAAGAATGCTTATGCTAGAGCTTTATCGATGAATAAATGAAACAATGACTTCATTGGAAGAGATAGATTAGAGGCAATAAGTGACATTCGAATATTTAGCCAAAACTCCTTGTGATTTGTATGACTATATTCCGAACAAGAAATCCACGAGCTAGAATTCCAAGCTAAAGAAGGAAAATCCAACAATAGTTGGACCAGTTAGAGGAATTTTTCCACCAAAAATCCCAAGCGTGTACTCCATTGGAAGAGGTCGTACGTGATGTCTCCAATTTCGATCCAAGGGACCTATGTACTATCGAAAAATATCTAGAATTAAATCTTGAAAGTCAACAAGAGGTTGGACCTAGAGACGGGGATGAATTGAATATAACCGAAGATTTCTTCAATCCAATTAACATGGATGTAGAAGTAGTAGATGATGTAACAGTAAGATTAGAGGTAGAGGAGCTTCAACCGATTCTGAATGAAAGTGTAGACGAATTGTAATGCCCCAAAATTTTAATTTTGGATACTTTGAATGTGTGACACAAAATATCTGTCTACTTTAGTGGTTATGTGTTCTGGGTGTGTTTGGGAGGTCCCAAGTTCAAGCCAGGACTTGGGCAGATTTTGGTATTTTTATGAATAAGCCCTATCTTTGGTCAGTAGGCTTTTAAGTAAAATTTCGCAAATAATTAACAAAATGGGCCTGCTGGTTTGGTGGATAAGTGAAGTGTTGGTGTGAAGGAGGTCCTATGTATGAATTTTAGCGTGGGCATTATTTTTGCTCGTGCGTCCAGGAGAGTTTGAGATGATCTAAAAATCTGAGTAGTGGATTTAGTGGGGAGCTTGATGGAGAGAAATAAGGGATTGGGGTGGTTATCAAATATTTTGTTCATCTTTTTTATTCTTCTTCTTTTTTACTTTCCCCAAAATCCCTCCACCCTCTTGCCCTTTTTCTCTTCATTGCTACCGAATTTATGCTCTCTTTCACCCGTAATCTTCTTGATTTTTCTTTTCCTACTCTACCTTGTGTCGCTCCACGTTTGATTGCAATCGTTTGGTAAGTTTTAGATAAGTGATTTGTCTCTATTTGTTAACTTTCTTCTGAAGTGTTTTGTTTATGCCAATTAGGGGAGGATTCAAGGGCTCGTAATCACTTATTGGACTCTTAGTTTGTGTGGGAATTATTGGTCACTGGTTGAAGGTATGGTTTAGTCACTTATGGGTTAAAATCTTGATACGAGTTCAATTTGGGATCATGTTATGTGAGATTAAATTAATTTTATTTATTCAATTATAAGCTTTGGAGTGCTCGGGGACTGTTTTAGCATCAAACAAAACAAGGTGTGCACCCGAAATGCAGAAAATGGGATTCGTTGAAAAGCTAAAATTGCTTGCTGTTTGGACAGCACAGTAGGCTAACTTTGAAAAATCGCCATAAATTGTGGAAATTAAATTAGAGGATGAAAAAAAAATATAGAATTAAAGCTTATTGAGTCTAGTTTCTTATAGAAGAAACAATTTAAGTAATAAAATTGTAAAGCATGAGATATAATAAGTTTTGTTAGACAAGGTCAGAATGAATTCGGGTTCCCCTATTATGATTTTGGAAAATCATCAAAAATTGGAGAAAAATAATTAGGGATTAAAAATAATGAGTATATTTTCAATAGAAACAAATGGCCACATCATCCAAATTTGGTACTAAGAGATAATTAATTTTTAGTAAAGAAAGGTCGAAGTTGTCAGACAGTAGAACAGGGGTAAGATTGAAGATTTTACTATACTTATTGGCTAACCCAAAAATTTTAAAAATTTTATGGTAGAACGGTATTTGAGTCTGGTTTCAAAGACATCAAGCGGACCTTAATTTTGAATTCTGTAGCTCAAGATATAAATAATTTACTAACTGTGACTCAAGTAGATAGATTTGAAGGAACATATAAGTAAATAGTGAAAACATATATGAATATTTAGCTAGCACGGGTTACATTAAAAATGGACCACGCGGCCAAGGCTAATTTGGGCCGAGTGGGCCACACGAGCATGTGCGCCCACATGGGTAGACCACATGGGCATGTGAGCCCGTTGTCACTGAATTGATTACTAAGGTTGCATGGGTCGCCCAAGTCGATTGTGAGCCTACTGTAGGGTCGGTAAGCATCACTTAGACCCCTAATTGTACGAACTGGTTGTTTGATTTATATATGTGTTGAGCATGATGATAGTATGTTTGTATACTGAACTGGTTATATGTACTGATGTCCTGAGATAACATGTCATGACCTGTATGTTGCATTGCATGGGGTTGGGTTAATTATATTTGGAGGAAGTGTACTGAAAGGCTCTTAAGCCTAACATACTGGTAGCTCAGCTGCAAATTACTATTTTGTGCCGCATTCGGTACTACCTAGAGTGTAGGGATAGGTAGGTTGATTTGATCCTCACATGGAGTGTACGTTTGGACGAAGATGGTGTGTAGACGCTGGTTGGGTAGGACTTGGTTACTGAATACTGCATGACTGCTACTGATACTGTGTTGGGCTAAGGCCCTACTACATAATTGATAATGTACTAAGATGGGCTAAGACCCAAACTATTACTGATACTAATACTGGAAAAGGGCTTAGGCCCAGGACTACTTTAACTGTGCACTGTGATTTGCTATTGTTTGTTTTCTGTGGGATTACACACTGAGTTTTCGTAAACTCACCACTTTTGTTTAAATGTGCACAGTTAATCCCCAGATCTAGATGGATCGGTACGGTGGAGGACTCGGCGGTGACCACGGTTTTGGACTTTAATGGTTTTTAACCGATATTTATCATAATTTATTTTATTTCTATTATATTTTTACTTGCTAAGTTTTTGGGTTGTAATTGGACTTTCGGACTTTGGTTTTTGGTTTTAATTATCTTTACCTTATAGATTACAACTACTAGTAATAGGAAACCTCAGTTTTCAAAAAAAGCAAATGTTTTTCCTAAACACACGATTGTTTAATCTGTTTTAAACGCTTCCGCAAACGAATAATGTTTTGAACCTATCGATTAAATGAGCAACACCATTTTGGAACTAATAAGATATTAAGATAAGGAATTCAATGGAAATGATTTTAACACGTCGACAAGGTTTTCAAACACTCTATCATGTGACATTACTAGATCCAGCCATAACGTCTGAGCTAAGTTTGGGGTGTTACATGAGACAATACACTTTTTAGCCATAACTGAGGAGGTGTCAGCCGAAAAAATTAATGAGTTTGTCTTATTTTTGTTCGATGATGAAGGAAAATCTTGGACAACCAAAGCTTCTCGTGACATGGAGGGGAGGAAGATTGAGACAATAATACCCCGAAAGAAAATTTGGGCTTGGCTCGAATTCCGCATTAAGTGGCTCATGATGTGGATGTTACGTCGGTCGAAGATAATGCAACATCAATGGAATCGACTGAGGATGCTAGTTTATATCTCTCGACGGATGAACAAAAGATGAATCAAACTCTCGAAGACCAGTTGGAAGTTCTTTTACGAGGGCGATACGTATTGTTCTGGTCCAAGAAAAGGACCTTTTGTTTAAAATTATTATAATTTTAAATTCATAATTTTAATGTAAATATTGGAACATTGTAGTTCAACATTTAATTAGGGTATTTTTATTTACTTTTATAGTGATTGTTGAACTCAGAACCAAGGGAAAACATATGAGCCGAGGAGTTGAAGTATCGCGCAAAGGGGAGCCATGGTGTCTTGACGAACAGTATTGCATCATCACGACAAGCTACCTTCGTTACGATGAAAAATATCACGTCATTCCAACGAGCAAGAACTGTCCCAATATGTCCTATGATGTTGCAATTAGCACTTTCAACATGTAAATAAATAGATGGTCACATTGTGGTGAGAAACATCATGTCGTCATACGCTAGGCCCCTCGTCGCAATGAAAGAAAAGGGACATTGCAACGAGCCGTGGCGTAATGGCCTTGGAACTTGTAACAGCGAGGCGATAAAGTGACGAGCTGAAACTTTTCATCTTAATTAGGTGATGACTATTTGAGGCCCACACACGACATGACCTATCTTAGCAATCTCCCAAATTTGCTTCTCCTGTATCCACCTTTGTTATGCACTCCCATGGCCTTCAACTGTCTGCCCCCACAAGGATACTTCCCACGTCATGACTAATCGACGATGGCAGGGCAAAATAAAGATGATTCCTTAGACAACACTTTTGGGATATTTCCATATTTGGGCCCTAGCTTTTATCAAAATATTGCTTCAATTACTATCCAAATGTATTTAAGGTTGAGTGATGACCACGTAGCTCGTTGCATTTATAAGAACCTTAGGGTCACCAAAATTGGTGCACAAACTTATTTTAGTTTTCTATTTTTCATGTTCGTGTAGTCGAGACTTTTCTATTTCAATGTGAAGACAACTAGGAGTGGAGATTGCTCTGGATCCATAATTCAATATATATTCATGAGCATTCTCTTATATCTTCTCTTCTATTTGTTTATTTATCTTCTGTTAATTTGGTTAATTGCTTGTTGTATTAATATTCAAATAAGTTATTGTGCTTTATTTCATATCTCGCATTGTTCGATTAATAAATTAATTTATTACTTAAGTGATTATTTGTTAGAAATTGGTTGTTTATTCAAGAATACTTAGTATATTAAGGAGTGACGCCCCTGGTAGAATACTAAGATAGGTGAGACTGGAAGGGTATCTTGTCGTGTATAACTTGTACCAAGAGGTGAGACCGGAAGGGTACCATATGCCGAGGAAGAGACCTAAAGGGGGACTTAAGTGGTAATCCTTAGTGAAGATGAATCAGACGAGTAGTCTTAGCTAAGGGTTATAAATAACTCAATCAAGGATAATTATTTATTTACTTAGATAATTAGGGATTTAATTGATCATAGGCTAGAGGCTTGCATTATTGATATTAAGAGTAGGAAAGTCTATTAATTTAGGTTTGGTAATTTAGTTAGTTTAATAAATCTATTGTTTTTACTAACACTACTAATTCATGACTTGATTCGATTAGTATTTTTTCTGTAATTAATTTAATAATAATTTCTCCAATCTACAATCCCTTAAGTACGACCCACAAAATACTTACAAGTGTTTCATTATAAACTTTACTATATTACAATTTGACCCGTATGCTTAAGAACACTGTCGATTTAATTTCTTATATTTTTACTATATTCCAATTTGCATAATTCTTTCCATAAGTCCAACTTATTTGCATCTTTTTCCAATATGTGGGTTCAGAATCCCTAAATCCTTAAATGTTTTATATTTGGCTTCCTATCATGCCATAATTCGTATGGAGTTTTTTATGCTACCTTAGTTGGCACATCATTTAGAATATAGAAAGTTGTTTGTACCACATATCCCTAAAAATAGATTGGCAGCTCTAAATAACTTAACATTGAACATACCGTGTCTAACAATGTTTGATTCCTTCTCTCTGTCACGCCATTCTTTTGTGGAGTGCCCGACATGGTTAGCTTAATAGAATCCCATTTTCTATGAGCTACCCTAAGAACACATAAGATAAATATTTCCCACTTCGACCTGACCGTAGTTCCTTTATGGGTAAACCTAGTTGTTTCTCCACTTTCGCACGAAACTTTTTGAATTTATCAAATGTTTCACTCTTACGGTACATTAGGTATACATACCCACATCTGGAATAGTTACCAATAAAGGTTACATAATACTCGTAACCACCTCTTGCACTAATGCTCTTAGGGCACATAAGTTAGTGTGCACAAGTTTTAGGGGTTTTGTCGGCCTTCTTTCTTGTTGCATTAAATGATTGCTTAGTCATCTTACCTTTTAAGCAATATTCACAATGTGGAAGATCTAATTTTTTAAGTGAACTTAAGATGCCATCATTTACAAGCCTAGTGATTCTTTCTCGGTTAATATGACCAAGTCTCAAATGTGAAAAGTACGCTCCATTAGAGTGAAAAGTTTTAAGTCTTTTATTTGATATTTCAGTCTCGAGCATTGTGTACATTTTTGGTTTGATAAGATAAAGATTATTTGACATCCACCAATTAAAAATAATATTGTGATTTCTAAATATTGCAATTTCATTATTAAAAGTCACGGTCGAAAATGTCTCTATGTAAACATGCAACAAAAATTAAGTTTCTTTTGAAACTTGGTATATAGAAAACGTCTTTCAAAATAATATACGTAAAACTATCAAAGTAAAGATTTATATCTCCCCCTGCTTCAGTTGTCACAGTTTTCCCGTTTCTGATTTGTAATGATAGATTCTTATCTCTAAGATCTTTTATCTCCACAAACCCCTATTGAGAAACACAAACATGATTAATGGCTCTCGAATAAATGACACATTGGTCTATCGAATCCTCCACTAAACAAGCTTATATCATAAAGAGCTCTATACATTTGCCTTTGGTAGCTAGGTATTCCTTCCACTCTCTAAAATTTGCCTTGAAGTGCACTTTCTTACTGCATAAGAAGCATTTAGACTTAGATAAGTCTTTAGGCTTTTTTGTTCTTTTCCTTTCCACTTGTTTTGGCCCAAAGACCTTAGCCTTGCCTTTCTTAGCATGTTTTCCCTTCCATTTTGAGGAAGAAGTGATAGCTATGTTTTCTTCTGCTCTTCGGACCGACTAACCGCCATACAACATCAACTCATAGGATTATAACTCCCCCATGAGTTGTGTAAGTGTTAGGTTTTTGTTGCCAATGTAATTTGAGTGTTTTGTTCCACATTGGCCTCATTGTCCGTAGCCTCGACAAAATATCCTATAAGAGTAATCATATGGTATTTGGCAGGAGTACCGAGTTTTTGTTAGGCATTCATCAAGCTAGTTATAGCAGATTGTTGAGCCAAGGCATCTTGGCCTCCTAACATGTCTTTTAGCTTATCCAAAATTGCTTTGGTAGTCTTACAACCCTCTAGTTGCTTATATAAGGTCTTGGTCACGTTTGCCAGCATATAGCAACAAGCTATTTGATCAGACTCCTCTTAGCATTTTCTAGCCTTAGCTTGAGTGGTCGGTAGGCATTTATTATCAAGAACTGTTTTAAGTTTCTCACAAATTAGGATAATCATCAGGTTACATTTCCATTCCTTATAGTTATTTTTGTTCAATTTTTTTCAGTGAGTATGTTCAATAAAGGAGTTGGTGTCATTTTTGAACTAAAAATAAAATATTCATATATTCATATCTTTTTAAGAAGAAAATGTTTGAAAACATTTTTCAACATTACGATATGCATTAAGATGATGCATGCGTCTTACATTAAACCTTGAAAACATGTGTAAGTCGTTGCAATGATAATTATTACACCCATCGAATCAAGCCATCTTAGGGCAATCATGATCAACTAGTAAGAACATGAATTTCCATCCAATCAGTACATGAACCTAATTCCTTAGGTATTCACATGTACTAATAATCGTGTAACGTTTGACCATCATTCTAACTTAAGCATAGCTCCTTGGAAAGTTACTTAACTAGATGATCTTGAGTGTATAACCATCAACTCAATACCTATCGCATCATGCACCTGAAATGAGTTATCTTGGGACAATCTCACCGAGTAGCATGCTGTGACTAGTTGTCCTCTTTAAAGACATAATTTCATGATGAATCGTATGAGAATACTTACCATAAAGGTCGGTCCAACTATCATACAATCATAAGAAAATTTTGCTTACTTTCAAGAAATCTCCTATGTGAGATCCACATTACAATGTCTACCTTGGGGCACGTCCATTTCATGCTATCACAAGAGACCATTGATGGAGATCGTACGTCTTGTTTAGGGACCTTCTCCCACTCAATATTTTAAAAAACATTAAAGATTTTTAATTTTCAATTTCAATCATGAATGATCAATATGTGCATGACAAGTACATGTTACATTATTTCCCAATATATATGGCATGCTTATCTCATATATGAATTAACATACATTCGTAGTCATAAATATAAAAGCATAAAATTTAAATGGTTGTGGCCATCCAAATTTTCTTTGATTCCATTCTAGAAAAATAATAAAATTATAGAATTATAGAATTATAGAATTTACCCCACAACATACTTTGGGTCTTCAATTTTGCCACTATGATCTTTTGTTGTAGTATCGATTCACGTTTTCATTGTCACCGTCTTATTGCCACTGACCAACATCAACTCCACTAGGTTGGATTTTCGTCTTCCTTTTTTTTTAGGTTTCACTGGGAAAAATTAGGTTATAAAATTCCTATGCTTGTTTTTGGCTCACATCCCTAACAACCCTTTCTATTGTTAGCAATAGAATCCTTGATTTTCTCCCCCGTAGGTTTCGTCTCTTGATAAGTGGATGAGTGGGTGGTGTTTTGCTAATATTTCTCCTTATACGGTCGGCCATTGAATTGTAAAAAGGGGGTGGTTTTGACTGCTATTTTTAGCAGAGGAGTGGACGGTTTGAGGCTTGAATCAAGAGGAATGGTTGCTGATTTTTATTTGATGGAGATTTGGGTCAAATATGCTATTTTTGTGAGATAAGTGGTCGGTTGTGGACTTCTAATTTTAGTAATGGATGTTTCCATTTTTATTTCATGGAAAAGTGGGTAAGTGGAACAATTTTAGGCCTCCAATTAGACAATACTAGGCCTCCAAATACAACCAAAATTCTGTCATCTTTTTCTTTAGCCCAATTATTCCCAAAAAATAACAAAATAACATGTGTTTAACATAAATTTCACAAACTTTACACATTCCCATGAAGATTATAAAATATCATGGAACTAAGTTGGATTTATTGACTCAGAATTAGCATAAAATGCACATAAAAAGTAATGAAATATCTTTATATTTTAGAGTTTACACACTGCCAAACTTAAATTATTACTCGTCCTGAGTAATGCTAAAAACATATCATATATTTTTAAAATTTAATCCATCCAAGTAGTCATGGAAAAGTAGAAATTATACTCTCAAATTAATATATCATCCAATGTTTCTTCAAGTGTCTACATGTTAGCAAAATCATGATTTGAACAGTTAATTTTATTATAAAATCAAAACTAACATAACCTTCATATTTGAGCTCCGATTTTTAAAACCATTTCAAATACACCCTTCTACAACCATCTATTATCAATAGTTACAAAAACTTCATACCAATTGCAAAATATTTACACTCTAGTCCCTATATTCAAAACTAACAATTTTCACTTTACAAAATAGTTATATCTCATATCCAAGCTTAAAACACAACCATTTAACATCAAAAGTTCAAGCATTCATCAATGGAAATATTTTAAAACTTTAACACTTTTTTGTAACACCCCAAACTCTCCCCAATAGGTTTGACCCAAATTTGGTGAACTACATTAGCCACCGAAGTGACACGCCATTACCTCCCAACCTAACCTCCAACACACACTACAACAAAAAAGGCTTACCATGACATTTTTTTACTTAAGACAATGCTAAAAAGGTTGGCATAGGTGTCACAACGCTTCTCTCGACGCTTTCGAAAAGGTTGTGTTTAGTACGATTGGCGTAGGTGACGTGACACTTTTGAAAAAGCATTGGCATAGGTCAACATAAGCGAACCTTTATTAAAGGGTTGGCAAAAACCTAGTCCAGACCAACCTTTAAAAAAGGTTAGGATAGACTCGTCTAAGGTAACCTTAAAAAGGTTGGGATAGACCTTGTCTAAGGAAATCTTAAAAAGGTTGGTATAGTCCTTGTCTAAGGTAACTTTTAAAAACGGTTGGGATAGAGCCGTCTAAGGCAAGTTTAAAAAGGTTGGGATAGACCTTATCTAAGACAACCTATAAAAAAAGGCTGGGATAGACCTATCTAAGGCAACCGTAAACAAGTTGGGATAGACCATGTCTAAGGTAACCTTTAAAAAGGTTGGAATAGACTCGTTTAAGGAAACCTTAAAAAGGTTGGGATAGACCTTGTCTAAGGCAAATTTTAGAAAAGGTTGGGATAGACCCATTTAAAGCAACCTTAAAAAGGTTGGGATAAATCTTGTCTAAGGAAACCTTTAAAAGAGGTTGGGATAAACCCGTCTAAGCTAACCTTAAAAAGATTGGGATAGACACGTATAATGTAAATTTTTTCTATTTTTTTATTATTTCAATATAAATATATTTTTATAAATATTTACAGTGAATAATGATAGGAATTGTGCTTTAAATACAACTAAAAAAATATAAAATATAAAATATAAAATTAAAATTAAAATAAAGATTGAATATTCACTACAATAATCAATCCAACAATCAAAATACACTAACATTTAGCTGAAATGTATACCACTAACATTCAACCCAATGTACGAAAGTAAACAAATAAAAAAGTACCTAAGACGATGGACATTGATATTGATGTTGTACTACATAAAAGCTAATACAGTTTGAAACTGCAACTTCAATTCCAAAAAACACTCTTGATCCCTTATTTCTACAAAGGTAGCCTCAAGTAGTGAAACATCTCCAGATTCTAGTATACCATATACCCTAACAATCCATTTTGTTTACTACCTACTTGTAACATATACAGTTTTCTCTCTTTTTACCTTTATTACGTCACGACTCTTGGCTATATTTAGCGTTATCCCTTGAGCCCCAACCTTGCTGTAAGTCAATTGCAGACCTCATTCATCTCTTTAGGGATTGTGTAATGACCAATCCTGCACAAACTGGATCAAAAACTTAAAAATTTGTCTTGTTTTGTATTCCCTTTAAGATCAAAAAGACTGAGAATAAAAAAAAAACAAAGGACTGAGTGCTTAAGGTTCTTGCACTCAATTCTACACAAACAACATTTAATTTCATTTTTACTGTATCTTCTATAATAGATATTTCTTTATCATAATTGCAAACACAATGAATACTTCATCGTAATGGTTTATTACTATGAATGTTGGTATCACATGTGCGTTACCATTGCATTCTAATATAACAATTAGAGACGTTTTAGGTGGTTTGGAAGGTTTAAAAAGGAAATTACACTGATATGCATTTCAAAAAGAATAAGGTTTATCAAAAAGTCACAATTAGATGTAAATAAAGCCTTATATGCAAACATGATTTTGCAGCTACATTACCTTGCAACATTTCTGATTTTGTTGGTTGCTCCTTAAATTTTCTTTTTCATCAATTTAAAACCACTTTTTCATTTCTTTTTCAAGTGAATTGAGGTGCTTCACTTCAGAACATCCGCACTACTATATATTGCCTCCATAAGTTCATTTAAAATACCTAAAGATATAATTCTACAAGATACTAGTGTACCAATAGCCCCAAACAGTATGATGGTGATAAAGTTACAAAAAAATTGCTTCTTTTTCACCTAAAACCTTGCAAAGAAAGCAAAGATCAAAAAGGCTTTAGGAAAGCAAAATGTTAACTAAATGCCACTATCATTTTTACTCTAAAAAATTTAAATAAAATATCAAACCTTAACAAGTAGAAAAGACATCTATGTTACTCTGTTTACAACAATGAAAACATTGAGGAATTCTCAATGCACTCAAGTTCAAGCCAAATTAGAAACTTAGGAATGGCTATTTAAACAAATCAAAGCTTCAAATTGGACAAGTATTATATGTCTATCTATTTTACTTTTTACAAGGTATAACAAATTATCTTCATATTTTTCATTCACAAGATAAATTAAAATGAAGATGAAAGATAACAAACTTACCCAGCATTGAATATAATATGGGGCAGAAGATAGATAAAGAATAGATCTTCACTGAAGACTAAAAGATAAGAGCTTTTACCCCCACTTTTTCAACAAAATAATGACCCTAGTAAAAACACCCTGCCAACAAAATAATTTAAATCAAAGATATCAGACAAGAAAAACATACAAAATCAAGCAATCAAAACTTAGTTGAATTGTCCATAAATGACAAAATCCACGTCAACAGATGTCAACAGAGAAACTCACAATGATAAGGGCAGTAATTGATTCGTTCATCCAGCTATTCTCCTCCAAAAGATGACCAATCACAATGCAAGCACAAAGAACTACAACAATTATGTTCATGGAGACCACAAACGCATGGTCTGAAGTAGATAGTGTCTGAAACTTAGTAAAGACAACAGCTAACTGCGACGCCACTTATTGATCTCTTTTTTAATCAAATTTTATTAAACAACCAACTACTTCGAACTAAAACAAAAATCCTTTTAAACAACATGAAATCAATAACAACTTTAAAATTGAACAAAAAGTTATTCCCATTTTTATGAATAACAAAAAGTTATTCTCACTTTTAAAATTGAGTAGCTAAGCAGAATAAATCGGTGAGGCCTGCTTGCCTAGTGGAGATTGTGGTAGCTGAGAGTGCTTGAACAACAACAATGGTAGACTCAACATCACTACTAAGCTCTTTTCTAAGTTATAAAAACAAAATAAATGGAAATGAAATGAAATGTCTAAATAAAAAAGATTCAAAACCCTAATTTTAAAATAAATGAAAGCCTATATTATAATCAAATTTAAAAGAAATAGAAAAGAAAAGTGAAAGCGAAAAGTACCCAAGAGGCAATGGCCGGGTTTGATAGAGAGCTTGGAATTGGCAAAGAGAAGGATAGCTTGCTTTATAGAATCCAATCTAGTGACTCCCGCTGTTCGCATTTCAACAAGCGACTCTGTATCCACACCAACACAAAATATTATGTAACGCCCCAAAAATCTAAGTTTTTAATTTTTGCATGTTTTAACACAAATTGCTTTGTTTGCCTTAATGGCTAAGTGATTTGGGTGTGTATGGGAGTGTTTGAAAAGCCTGGGTTCAAGTCTTGGCCTTGGCAAAATTTTTAGTTTTGCTCTTAAATGAATCTGGGCATAGGCATATAATTTTGCTCTTAAATGAAGCTGAGGTTGTAAGACTGCATGGGGTACCGATTTCTATTATATCAAATAGGGATCCTCGCTTCACGTCTCAATTCTGGAAGAAGTTACACGAGGCTTTGGGTTCAAGACTGGACTTTAGTACTGCATTTCATCCCCGATAGATGGTCAATCAGAAAGAGTGATTCAAGTACTGGAAAATATGTTGAGGTGCTGTGTAATAGATTTTCGAGGCAATTGGGAAGACTATTTGTCGTTATCAGAGTTCACGTATAATAATAGCTAACATTCTAGTATTCAAATGGCATCGTACGAGGCATTATATGGTCGTAGGTGTCGTACTCCTACATGTTAGACTGAGCTAGGCGAGTGGCAAGTTCTAGGGCCTGAGTTAGTTTCTAATACCGAAGAAAAGGTAAAACTGATTTGAGACCGGTTGAAGGAAGCATCTGACAGACAGAAGTCGTACGCAGATTTTAAATGCTTAGAGATTGAGTATTCTTTGGGGGACTTCGTATTTCTCAAGGTCTCCCCATGGAAAAAGATATTGAGTTTTGGGCGGAAGGGTAAGCTTAGCCCTAGGTTCATTGGGTCGTACCGTAAAATGAAGTGTGTGGGACCGGTTGTTTATCAACTTGAGTTGCCTTCTAAATTAGACCGGATTCATGATGTGTTCCACATCTCCATGCTGAGGTGTTATCGCTTTGATCCCACACAGATTGTTCCAGTCGAGGTGATCGTGGTTAAGACAAATTTAACGTTCGAGGAGGAGCCAGTGCGGATATTGGACCATGAAGTTAAAGTACTGAGGAAGAAATCAATTCCATTAGTCAAAATGCTTTGGCGTAATCACAGTTTAGAAGAGACCAGAACAATACCCTCATCTTTTCTGACCAGGTAAATTTCGAGGACGAAATTTTGTTATGGGGGTAGAGTTGTAATGCCCCAAAAATCTAAGTCTTTAATTTTTTCTTGTTTTGACACAAATTGCTTGTTTGCCTTAGTGACAAAGTGTTTTCGTTGTGTATGGGAGAGTTTGAGAAGCCTGGGTTCAAGTCTTGGCCTTGGCAAATTTTTAGTTTTGCTCGTAAATGAATCTGGGCATAGGCATATATGCCTTATAAATATTAGTGTTGGTTTACGTCACAAAAAGAGCTTGTGGTCAAGTGGCAAGGTGGCGTGTTGTGTAACTGTGAGGTTTGAGGTTCAAGTCCTGAGTTGTGCAGTAGAATATTTATTTTGCTGCTTGAGCTGTGTAGGTAGTAGAGTTGGAGTGAAACACAATTAAGGGGAGTTTGAAAGAAGTTTGCATGGAGTTGTTGGGGGAGTTGGAGGAGAAATTGGTAGAGTAATTCAAGGAGGGATAAGGGGTGAGATTTTAGGAGAAAACCAAAGAGTTGTTTGTGAGGAGAGTTGTGTCATTTTTGGAAAACTCTAGCTAGAGGTTTCGGCTGGGGGTTTGCTTGTGCCGAATTTGGTCAGTAGGCATTGTGGTAATCAGTTTTTGAAGTTGTTATCTTTCTGTCAGTTTTAGTTTTGATCAATTTCACGTTCTTGTCTTTTTGCTTTTGGGTGCCGATTTTTGCTAAGACTAGGTGTTTCTCTCGAATGTGTTTGATATTTTTTTCTGCTTATCTATTTTCTTTTTGTGTGTTGGTCGAATAATTATGGTTGCCCTCTATCGAATAAGTTTCCCCTTTCCTTTTCTCTTATTGTTGAATTTCCCTTCTCTTTGCTCCTCATCTCTTCTCTATGGGCCGAATCTTTTTCTCTTCTCCTCTTCTTCCTTGACCAAATAACCTTCTCTTTCTATCTTTGATTTCTACTTCCTATTAATTCCTTTTTGATCGAGAGCTATCCCCCTTTATTGTCTGTGGTTCAACGATATATCACTCTTCTCTATCAGTTCGAACTCCTCGAGGATTGAGGGAGTATCAAGTAATATCAAGTCGTCGAAACCTTTCTCTATTCTCTCGATCTAAGGCAGGTATGTGGGCTAGCATTCTAGGGGAAGGCCGAATGCCTCCTGTATTTTTTAAGTTATCATGAAGTGGATTTAAACCACATGATTAAGCAATCTTGTCTAATAAATCCATTTGCAATGCAGATATCCGTCAAGAAGATTCTAGTCAACCTTCGTCAGTGGTATAGGTAGGCTAAGCCACTTTTGACAAGCAGGGCAAGTATTAATTTAGTTTTGGTTAAGGATGTAAAAGAAGGATTTTAACCCTATTGTTTAGCGACTAATGGAAAACATTTATGAATGTAGATTTTGGGTGCTCGTGGATCTTGGTGCGTTTTCACAATCAGGTGTGTAATCACCCCACTACAAACGTAGATCGACGAAAAGCTGAAAAGCCGTAAATACGGCATTTGAGACCACACAGGTGTACGATCACTCGAGTGGTAAGCCCAACTTGCGATTTATGGGTAAAATGAGTGAAATACCCCCGAAGGGTAAAATGACCGAAATACCTCCAAAGGGTAAAATGACCGAAATACCCTCAAAGGGTAAAATGATTGAAATACTGCCAAAGGGTAAAATGATCGAAATAACCTGGTTGAGTAAAATGATTGAAATACCCTTGAAGGGTAAAATGATCGGAATACCCCCGGTTGAGTAAAATGACCAAAATACCCTCTTAGGGTAAAATAACTAAAATACCCCCATAAGGTAGAATGACTGTTATACCCCTAGGAAATGAAATGAGTATTCTAGCCTTATGATTGTCTGGTTGATTTGTTCTATGATATATATATGACTGTTACTGAGTATGACGTTCTACATTCATGTATAAGCTATGACATGATATACTGCATGGGATTGGGATACTGATATGGGGGAAGTATACTGTACTCGTTACTTTATCACATATACTGTTACTGGAAGCTTCGCTGCGATTCTATTACTGGCAGCTTCGCTACGATTCTATTACTGGCAGCTTTGCTGCGATATTGGTGTGTTGTCTGGGTGGGTCGATTTTATCCCCACATGGTGTGTTGGTGCTACGGAGTGGTGTGTTGGCTGGATTGGGATGGGTTGCATTATTGCACTGTACTGGTTACTGTATTGGGATAAGGCCTGCACTGTTCCTATTACTGTATAGGGCTCAGGCCCAGACTGATACTGCATGATTACTAATTGACTGCTAGGGGAATACACGCTGATTTTAGTAAACCCACCCTCTCCATTTCACTATGCAGGTAATCCTCAACCTTAGGCGATTCAATACTGCGAGAGACGCTGAGGTGGCCACACAACTGCTGTTGTTCACGTATGCTTTTATTTTAATTTAAATTATAAGTTGGGTTTTATTTTTGTAATAAGGCCTTTGAGTTGGTTTAATTTTTGAATTGGGCTTTTACTTACATATTTGAAATTGCTAGATAGGGGAAGACGACTTTTTAAAATAATCACTGATTTCGAAGACACGAGTTTTAAACAATAGGATTTAACAAGCTTCCGTGCTTTTAGACCAACTTATTAAAATAATATCAGATAGCAAGACAAATGTTTTGTCTAGTTGATTTGTTAATTAATTAATAAAAGGGTTTAGTTTAAGCTTCGAAACAAACTTTTACCAACGATTTAAATTTTCAAAAAACACTTCAATGTAACACGTAAGATTAGACCATAATGTCTAGGTCGGGTTTGGGGTGTTACATTTAGTGGTATTAGAGAACTATTTTTGAAATGTTTTGGAAGGCTTACAAGTGTTGCACATCGAGTCTCCAGCGTCGAATCTATAAGTTTCTTTATACTGTAGACTGCTTGAACTGAATTACACTGAGACATCACTGTAGATAATAGGACTGTAGTGAAACTTTTTAGTTAGAGTAAACTGAGACTGTAGAAAACAGGAAACTGTGAGGAGACTTTTGGTTTACGAAAACAAACTCTTATTATTGCTTTCCATAAGACATCTGTTAATAATTACTGGAATTACTAACTAATACATAAAACTTCGTAAACAGATTATACGTTATCAATATGAGCGTTAGAGGCACTCACGGTAGGGGTACACGAGGCTTTGGTAGAGGCCAAGGAAGAGCTAGGGCTGGGCCTTCGGTATCAGACCACATGCCTATTGTTGGGGCTACGAAAGCACCAGCTTTTCTGGTGACTGAGATGGGATCATTTGATCAAGTGGCTAGGGATGATGCACTATCCCAAGCTATAGTCTGCATTCCGGAAAGGGTCGCAGGGACCAGTACTGGTGTTGTGGGCCGAGTGTCGATTTTCAAGTGACTCCGGTCGAATGGAGCAGAAATTTTTAGGGTCATTTCTAGAGTAGCCCCTAATTTGGCTGAATACTGGTTGGAAGCCACGGAGAGAATAATGGATGACCTCAATTGCACTACTGAGCAAAAACTAAAAGGTACAATGTCTTTGCTGCGAGATGAAGCTTATCAGTGGTGGCTTACCTTGAGAGAAGGTACTCAAGCCGACTGATTAACGTGGTATTTCTTTAAGGTAACATTCCAAGGGAAGTATGTGGGCGAAAGTTATGTGGATGCTCGAAGAAAGGAATTTTTGAGTTTGGTACAGAGAAATAAAACTGTGGTATAATATGAGGTAGAGTTTCTGCGACTGAGTCGCTTTGCTCATGGGATAGTGGTGACTGAATATGAACGCTGTGTGTGATTTGATGATGGCTTCTGGGATGAGTTGCGAGTCTTTATAGCTTCGCAAAGGGAGTGAGATTTTGTTGCCCTAATAGAAAAGATGAAAATCGTCGAGGATGTGAAGTGCTCTGAGCACTAGAACCGTGAAAAAGATAAGGGTTGGTATAGGAGGGATTCGAAGCTCTTGAGTTCTTCTGGAAGGCCTAGAAGGAAGGCCAGGTTTGATGGGCCAGTCTGAGTTACGATTTCTATTGCAAGACCACAGCCTTGTGCTGGTTGTGGGAGACATCATTTGGGTGAGTGCTGGAAAAAGATTGGGGCATGTTTCAGATGTGGGTCTATGAGTCATCAAGTTAAGAATTGTCCTCAGAGGTCGGTTTGGATGCAAGTTGCAGGTCAGGGTTTCGTTCAGCCAGCAAGATGTGGTCAGCAGCCATAGAGAGGCCGTGGGCTGGTTAGAGGTGGAAATGGTGTGGGACGAGGTCGTGGAACGTCAGCCAAAGGTGTTGGTAAAATTGAGGCGAGGCAACCAGCACTGGTCTATGCTGCACATCACCGAGAGGATAGTGACACTCCAAATGTTTTAACTAGTACGTTTCTGATTCATAATGTACCTTACACTACTTTAATTGATATAGGGTCTACACATTCATACATTGCATGCACTGTGTCTGCCACCTTGGGTATCATGTTTGAGAGTACAGTTAATGAGATGACGGTGTTAAGTCAACTAGGGCAATCTATAAGGGTAGACAAGTTGCTCAGAGATGTGGCCCTAGAGGTTCAATGAGTTATATTTCTAGCGAATTTAATGGAGCTACCGTTTGATGAATTCGACCTAATTTTGGGGATGGATTGGTTGGTAAAACACCGTGCAAGTTTGGATTTTGCTACTAAGCGAATGGTATTAAAGACTATTGAGGATGAGGAGGTGGCTGTGATTGGGGAGTGAAGGGACTTTCTGTCTAATGTGATTTCTGCATTAAGGGCCGAAAAGCTGGTTTATAAGGGTTGTGTGGCGTTTCTAGCCTATGTTAGTGTATCTGATTCTGACGGTCTTTCTATTGGAGATATCAGAATGGTTAAGGATTTTTCTGATGTATTTCCTGATGAGCTCACTGGGTTTCTTCCGAGCCGCGAAGTTGAATTTGGTATTGAGCTCCTGTCGGGGTCAGCTCCGGTGTCCATCGCCCCTTACAGGATGGCACCGAAAGAGCTGGTGGAATTAAAAGTTCAAATCCAAGAATTTTTGGATCAAGGTTTCATTCGACCTAGCATGTCGCCGTGAGGAGCACTAGTGTTGTTCGTAAAGAAGAAGGATGGGACCATGCGTATGTGCATTGACTATCGGCAATTGAATAAACTAACGATCAAGAATAATTATCCTTTGCTAAGGATAGATGATTTATTTAATCAACTGCAAGGAGCTTCAGTTTTCTCCAAAATAGATCTTCGTTCTGGGTACCACCAGCTGAGAGTTAAGGAGGCTGATGTGTACAAGACTACATTTAGGACTCGTTATGGTCATTACGAGTTCCTAGTAATGCCGTTTGGGCTGATGAATGCACCAGCTGCCTTCATGGATCTGGTGAACCGAGTATTCCAGCCTTACTTGGATCAATTCGTGGTGATATTTATAGACGATATCTTGGAGTATTCGAGAACCGAGGATGAGCATGATGCACATCTCCGAATTGTTTTGCAGATTTTAAGGGAGAAACAACTTTGTGCTAAGTTCAGCAAGTGTGAGTTCTGGCTGCGAGAAGTGACATTTCTAGGTCACATGGTGTCTGTCGAGGGGGTTAGGGTTGATAATCAAAAAATTGGAGCTGTACTGGAATGGAAACCACCTAAGACTGTATCTGAGATTCGAAGTTTTCTATGTCTGGCAGGGTATTACAGACATTTTGTTGAGGGGTTTTCCTTGATTGCTGCGCCTTTGACTAAGTTGTTACGTAAAGGGGTACCGTTTAACTGGACTGATATGCAATAAGGAATTTTTAAGAAACTGAAGAGAGTTCTGACCGAGGCCCCTGTCTTAATACAACCAGAGTCTGGGAAGGAATTCACTGTCTACAGTGATGCATCACACGTTGGGTTGGGTTGTGTGCTGATGCAAGAGGGTAAGGTGGTGCCTTATGCATCTCATCAGCTTAAGCCTCACAAGGAAGATTACCCTACTCATGACTTGGAGTTAGTCGCAATGGTATTTGCACTGAAAATTTGGAGGCACTATTTATATAGAGAGAAGTGTACTATCTACACAGATCACAAAAGTCTTATGTACCTCTTCATTCAAAAGGAGCTGAATCTTAAGCAGTGAAGATGGGTAGAGCTGCTTAAGGATTATAATTGCTCAATTGAGTATCACCCTGGTAAGGCTAACGTGGTAGCTGACGCACTGAGCCGTAGGGCTGCATCTGACTTGAGAGTGATGTTTGCTTGTCTCAGCTTGTTTAATGATGGTAGCTTGTTGGCTAAGCTACAAGTTAGACCGACATGGACTGAATAGATTAAGGGTAAACAGTTGTTGGATGAGTCACTGGTTCCTCGTTTCCGACAGGTTAAGGGTAGGGAAACTTCGGAGTTTGGGTTGAATGGTGAAGGAGTTCTGTGCTTCTGTGGAAGATTTTGTGTACTGAGGGATGTCTATTTGAGGCAGTCTATACTACGAGAGGCGCATAGTAGTCCTTATGCTATGCTTCTTGGTGGGAATAAAATGTACCGTGACCTTCATGAGTTATATTAGTGGCCTGGTCTTAAGCATGAAGTTACTGATTTTGTGGGTAAGTGTTTAACTTGTCAGCAAGTGAAGGCTGAACATCAGTTACCTTCCGCATTACTGCAGCCAGTTAAAATTCCACTTTGGAAGTGGGAGAGAGTGACCATGGATTTTGTGAGTGGGCTGCCCTTAACGCCTACCAAGAAATATTTGATATGGGTTATTATTGACCGATTGACTAAATTTGCTTACTTCGTACCAGTTCGTACTAATTACTCATTGCAGAAGTTGGCTAAACTGTATGTGGCTAAGGTTGTAAAACTGCATGGGGTATCAATTTCTATTATATCAGATAGAGATCCTGTGACAGCCCAAAGTTGACCCTAGTCGGGAAGTGGTTTCGGGACCGCTAAACCGAGTCACCGAAATGTTTGAATGTGATACTTATTGTCTAGAATATGTAATTAAGAATGTGTGAAAATTTCAAGCTTCAATTTGGTTGATTTCATGTGAATTTAGTCAATAGGACTTATGTGAGAAAATTTTAAAATGTGATAGGTCAATGTGTGAGGACCTATTAGTGCATGTGGACAAAGGGGGGACTTGCATGTCAAATTCCCCCCCTAATGAGTAGTGGCCGGCCATGACAAGGAAGGATGGGCAAAACATGTCATGAAACATGTTTTGTTAGTGGAAGAATAAAATAAGGAGTATGGGTAATAAAGAAATGGAAAACAAAAGAAAAAAAAATGTGTGTGTGATGTTTGTCCCCCCATTGCCGTGAGCTCAAGAGAAGAAAGGAGAAAAGTTTGTGTTCATCCTTTCTCACCTCCATTTTAGCCTAAATTAGAAAGAAAAACAAAGAAAAAATTTCTCATCCTTTGGTTCATCCTTGGCCAAAAAAATTTTAAGGAGGAAAGAAGAAGAAAGGTGAAGAGATTCGGCCATGCATGTAGCTAGGCCAAGGTATGTTTAATGATGTTCCATGAGATGCATGCATGTTTTAGTTGTTAGCTTGAGTTCTACCTAGCCCATGGTCTAAATCTTGCTATGTGATGGAAATGGCACTTGACCATGGATGCATCATTCTTGGTTGGTGTTTGATGTTGTGGTGATGAGGCATGAGGATAAGTTAAGATTCGGCCTAGGTGGAGGTTGTGTTAATGCCATTGCATGCAAAATATGAAGCTTGTTAATGATGCATGTGATGATGGCTTGATGATTCTTGAACCTCCTTTTTAGCATTTTTGTGTGAGCACATATGTGCATTGGTTGCTAAAGGGAGAAGAATCGGCTAGCAAGATGTGTGCTAAGGCCGAATGTAACTTTGCATGTTGATGAGCAATGCATGTGTTAAATCGATGAAAAGGGGGAGGATGCTTTACTAGTGTGTATATGTGTGTATTAAGTGTTGAAATCGACCCCAAAAATGGACATGCATATTCGGCCAAGGGGAAAGAAATTAGCTAATATGTTGTGTTGATGCATGATTTTTGCATGTATGAGACTTTAATGTCTAATGTATAAATATGGGCTAAGTGCCTTGTGTTCATCTTTTGATGCCTAAAATGATGAAATCAATTTATTTGTTTGATTAAGCTCAAGAGCAAAGGGGAAATAAAACCGGTAAAGGGAAGGAAAAAGTGGTTGAATAGCTAGCGGAATCGTTCGACAACACCCGAGGTAAGTTCTTGAGTAAGAGATCTTAAATTTCGATGTGATTAAATCATGCTCTATGTGTGGCTATTGAGCCGAATGTGCAAGGACAATATGTGCCTTGTGTTTGAGTTTCGTAAACGAAAATGAAATATGAATGTGCTATGAATTATTGTTAGATGTGCATGATTAATTGAATGCTGTCCGGGCTAAGTCCCGAAGGCTTTGTGCTAAGTGAATATATCCGGATTAAGATCCGAAGGCCTTTGTGCGAGATACTAAATCCGGGTTAAGTCCCGAAGGCATTCGTGCGAGTTATTAAATCCGGGTTAAGTCCCGAAGGCATTCGTGCGAGTTATTAAATCCGGGTTAAGTCCCGAAGGCATTCGTGCGAGTTATTAAATCCGGGTTAAGTCCCGAAGGCATTCGTGCGAGTTATTAAATCCGGGTTAAGTCCCGAAGGCATTCGTGCGAGTTGTTACATCCGGGTTAAGTCCCGAAGGCATTCGTGCGAGTTGTTAAATCCGGGTTATGTCCCGAAGGCATTGTGTGAGTTACTAAAACCGGGCTATGTCCCGAAGGCATTTGAACGAGGAGCTATATCCGGTTAAATCCCGAAGGTACGTGATTTGGTAATGAATGAGCTTGCTGTAAAATTCCAGCGAATACTCGAAAAACATCCCAATATGGGGATATGTTACGTATGTGTTGAATTTAATCGAGCCCTTACAATAAATGTTCGCTCAGTTGATAAACGAGCTACCGGCCTTCGGCCAAGTTAGTTTATTGTGTATGTACATAAGGGTTATTAATGTTGTGAAGCAAGTTTGATATCGGTAAATTGCGTATTATTAAATATTCCGTTTAGCTAAAATGTGTGCTATTCTTTATGCATGCTGGAATTCCTTGCTCAAACTTACTAAGCATAAATTGCTTACTCGTTGCATTGCTCCTCTGTTTTATAGATTTTTGGTTCTCCAGCTATCGGACTCGGGATCTTGAAGTCGAAGTCGCCCACACTATCAAAGGCTCTTTGGGTACTATTTTGGTTGAATTTTGTTATGGCATGTATAGGACTACCCATTGTTGTCTTTCGAGTAATTTATGAAATGTATAAGTGTACAGCCATGCGAAAATGGCTTGTAGAAGTGGAGTATGGCATTAGACCATTCGTATTTATGAATGTATAGATGGTTTCATGATGTAACTATGTTGGAATGGAAGTGTTGAGCAAATGATCAGCCACTAGAATGGCTAAGTATGATCATATGTGGGCTTATGTTTGACAAGGCCCTAGTTGGTCCATGAAACCCCAAATTAGGTAAGGTTCACTTTGAAAACAGAAGCTGGTAGCAGCAGTGGTGTGGATTGGAAAAATCACAAGAATTCGTAGGAGTGGAATTAAATAGTGAATAAATTATGTAATCGAACCTTGATGAATCTACTTTCATATGGAAGTAACGAAACAATTATAGGAACAGTACAGAAAGAGATATTTGGGTTCTTGTGGAACAGGGCCAGAACAGTTTCTGGATTCACTGTTCCGCCTTTGGAAATTCACTATAAATTGACCAGAGATAATTAGGGGTCATACCATATATGTATGGATTCCTCTCTGAGTCTAGTTTCCAAAGAAACAAACGGCATCAGTATTGAAGCTCTGTGCAGAGAGATATCCCAGTCGTAATGGGAAAAGGTCAGTGTAGTCGACCCCTGTAACATGGGAGACTTTGACTAATAAACTGTACTAATTGGCCCGACCAAAAATTCTAGAAAAAAATCCATAGGTGGGGACATGAGTCTAGTTTCAGGGAAAAATCACAAAACTGATTTTTGAGTTGTGAAACTCAAGATATGATTTTTGAAGCGACTAGTACTCAGACTGGGCAGTGTCTGGAAAAATTTTTCAAAGTTTGTTAACATCTCGTGTCCGACTCCGGTGTCGGTCTCGGGTTCGGGGTGTTACATTTTATTGGTATCAGAGCTACGGTTTAGTCGATTCTAGGACTACCGTAATGTTTTGGGTCTAGCTATACATGCCATTTTATGTGATTACTTGATAGTGTGGTGATTTCTGACAATCGTAAATGTGTTTATTTATAGTAATGGATCCCGATCGTGACCGAGAAGTAGCTGATGATCTTGAGAGTGTAGCGCCTGCTCCCGCACAAGGGACAGTGCCGGCGGACTCTCAACCTAATGCTAGTAATCAGAATGATGAAGCTAGACAAGCATTCTATAGCGTGATGAATGATTGGTTTAACCAATACATTCGAACTAATATGGCTGTTCCACAACCTCCATTCCCGACAAATACTACCCCCGCACCTACAATACCACCGGTAACGGACCAAATAAGGTCAAATAAGCCCCCAGTTGACAGAATCCGAAAACATGGGGCTACTGAATTTAAGGCTATGGATAGCGATGATGCCGAGCAAGCTGAATTTTGGCTGGACAACACTATCCGGGTACTCGATGAGCTATCTTGTACACCCGATGAATGCCTAAAGTGTGCTATCTCCTTGCTACGTGATTCTGCCTACTATTGGTGGAGTACTCTGACTTCTATTGTGCCCGAGAGCAAGTAACTTGGGAGTTTTTCCAAACTGAGTTTCGGAAAAAGTATATCAGTCAGAGATTTGTTGATCAAAAACGGAAGGAATTTCTTGAGCTTAAGCAAGGCTCCATGTCGGTTACTGATTACGAGCGAAAATTTGTTAGACTTAGCAAATACGCTCGGGAATGTGTTTCGTCCGAAGCTATTATGTGTAAACGCTTCGAGGATGGGCTGAATGAAGATATAAAAATGTTCGTTGGCGTTCTTGAAATACAAGAGTTCGTGGTACTTGTTGAACGAGCTTGTAAAGCCGAAGAGCTTAGAAAAGAAAAGCAAAGAGTTGATGAGGGAACTGGAGAGTTTCGTAAAACATCCTCGGGGAGGTCTCTTCAACAGACATCGAAGAGATTTCGAGATGATGCAGGCCAGTTTAGAGGCACTTCGGGCCTTTTTGGACGAGATCGTGATCAACCCCCTGTGGGTACACGAGGCACTTCGGTCGCCAGTGTTGGGAATGAACGTCGAGACAGGACGAAATGCCGATATTGCGGTAAATGGCATTCGGGGAGTTGTAGATTTCCTGACCGCTCCTGTTACAAATGCGGATCAGTGGACCACTTCATTAAAGATTGCCCGAGGTTGTCGGGACAGAATGCAAATCAGAGTGGGAGACCGGGTGCTACCACTGCTCGAGGTAGACCATCTGGAAATATGGGCAATGCTGGTGGTGGTCAGAGAGGATCTAGAGATGATATAACCAGATCCGAAGCCCGTGCGCCTACTAGAGCTTATGCTATACGTGCCCGCGAGGATGCTTCTTCGCCTGATGTTATTACCGGTACATTCACCCTCTTTGATACTAATGTAATTGCTTTGATTGACCCCGGTTCTACCCATTCTTACATATGTGAAACCTTAGCATCCAGTAAGACTTTATCTATTGAGTCTACTGAGTTTGTAATTCGGGTGTCAAATCCCTTGGGTCGTTACGTGCTTGTCGACAAAGTGTGTAAGAAATGTCCCCTGGAAAATTCGAGGTTCCTATTTTCCAGCGGACTTGATGCTTTTGCCGTTTGATGAATTTGATGTTATCCTTGGGTTGGATTGGTTGACTGCGCATGATGCGATTGTGAATTGCAAGAGCAAGACTATTGATTTGAGGTGCGCAAATAACGAAGTAGTCCGAATTGAGTCTGCGGACTTGGAGGGGATGCCAGCTGTAATATCAGCAATGTTGGCACAGAAATATGTAAGAAAAGGGTGCGAAGCATACCTTGCATATGTGCTTGATGACAAAGAATTAGAAAAGAAACCCGAATCTGTGCCGGTGGTTTGTGAATACCCGGATGTTTTTCCGGAAGAATTACCGGGTTTACCACATGTTCGGGAGGTAAAGTTTGGTATTGAGCTTGTACCTGGGACTACGTCGATTTCGATAGCTCCGTATCGTATGGCACCAACCGAGTTAAAGGAGTTGAAAGCTCAGTTGCAAGAACTGACGGAGAGAGGTTTCGCTCGACCAAGTTTCTCACCTTGGGGTGCACCAGTATTGTTCGTGAAAAAGAAGGACAGAACCATGAGGTTGTGCATTGACTATCGTCAGCTGAATAAAGTGACGATAAAGAACAAATATCCGTTGCCGCGCATCGATGATTTGTTCGACCAACTGAAGGGAGCCTCAGTGTTCTCAAAAATAGATTTGAGATCGGGCTATTATCAGTTGCGAATTCGAGATCCAGATATTCCCAAAACTGCCTTCAGAACGAGATATGGTCACTACGAATTCTTAGTGATGCCGTTTGGGCTCACTAATGCCCCTGCAGTATTTATGGATTTGATGAATCGGATCTTCAGACCGTATTTGGATCGGTTCGTAGTGGTGTTCATTGATGACATTTTGGTCTATTCAAGAGACGAGACCGAACATGCTGAGCATCTGAGGCTAGTGCTGCAAATTTTGCGGGATAAGCAGTTATATGCTAAGTTCAGTAAGTGTGAGTTCTGGTTAAGAGAGGTTAGCTTCTTGGGTCATGTGGTATCCGCGTCGGGTATTCGAGTTGACCCGAACAAAATTTCAGCCATACTTGACTGGAAACCTCCGAGAAATGTTACTGAAGTTCGGAGCTTTTTGGGGCTCGCCGGTTATTACCGATGATTTGTGAAAGGTTTCTTGATGATAGCCACACCAATGACGAAGCTACTTCAAAAGGATGTTAAGTTCGAGTGGACGGAGAAATGTCAGAAAAGTTTCGACCAACTGAAAACTCATTTGACTGAAGCTCCAATTTTGGTGCAACCCGAATCAGGTAAAGAGTTTGTCATTTATAGTGACGCATCCCTACTTGGGTTGGGTTACGTATTGATGCAAGAAGGTCGAGTCGTGGCCTATGCGTCGAGACAATTGAAGCCGCACGAGAGGAATTATCCGACCCATGATCTCGAACTAGCTGCCATCGTGTTTGCTTTAAAAATATGGCGACATTATCTGTTTGGTGAGAAGTGCCATGTATTTTCGGATCACAAAAGTCTCAAATATTTGATGACTCAACGAGACTTGAATCTGCGACAAAGACGTTGGCTTGAGTTGTTGAAAGATTACGAGCTTGTCATTGATTACCACCCGGGAAAGGCTAACGTGGTTGCAGACGCCTTAAGCCGGAAGTCATTGTTTGCTTTACGAGCGATGAACGTGCATTTGTCTGTTCTACCAGACAGTGTGTTAGTAGCTGAATTAAAAGCTAAACCATTGTTGACTCACCAAATTCGTGAAGCTCAGAAAGTCGATGATGAATTGGTTGCAAAACGGGCTAAGTGTTTTCCGAACGAGGAATCGGAGTTTCAAATTGATGATGATGATTGTTTGAGGTTCAGAAATCGTTTGTGTGTTCCAAGGAATTCGGAACTCATTTCGATGATTCTGAACGAAGCCCATTGTAGCCGAATGTCAATTCACCCGGGGAGTACGAAAATGTACAATGATTTGAAACGTCAATTTTGGTGGCATGGTATGAAACGGGACATCTCTGACTTTGTTTCGAGATGTTTAATATGTCAACAAGTGAAAGCGGAACATCAAGTGCCTTCAGGATTACTCCAGCCGATCATGATACCCGAGTGGAAATGAGATCGAGTCACAATGGACTTTGTGTCCGGACTGCCCTTGTCAGCAAGTAAGAAGGATGCGATATGGGTTATTGTTGATAGACTGACTAAGTCGGCTCATTTCATCCCCGTACGTACGGATTTTTCATTGGAGAAACTAGCTGAATTGTACGTTTATCAAATTGTGAGATTACACGGGGTACCTGTTTCTATCGTGTCGGATAGAGATCCGAGATTCACCTCACGATTTTGGAAGAAATTGCAAGAAGCTCTGGGTACCAAGCTGCATTTTAGCACTGCTTTTCACCCCCAAACCGATGGTCAATCCGAAAGGATAATTCAGATACTTGAGGATATGTTGAGATGTTGCATCCTCGAGTTCAGTAGTTCATGGGAACGGTATTTACCTTTGATTGAATTCGCTTACAACAATAGTTTTCAATCAAGTATTAAGATGGCACCTTACGAGGCTTTGTACGGTCGTAAATGCCGTACACCATTGTTTTGGACCGAGCTCGGTGAAAGCAAAATTTTCGGAGTTGATTTGATTAGAGATGCTGAACAGAAAGTAAAGGTAATCCGTGAAAGTCCGAAGGTAGCCACGGATCGTCAGAAATCGTACGCAGATTTGAAACGAAAAGACATCGAGTATCAGGTGGGAGACAAAGTGTTCCTTAAGGTTTCACCTCGGAAAAAGATACTCAGGTTCGGCCGTAAGGGCAAGTTGAGCCCAAGATTCATTGGGCCGTACGAAATCTCCGAACGAGTTGGTCCGGTTGCGTATAGATTGATTTTGCCCCCGGAACTTGAAAAGATTCATGACGTCTTTCATGTTTCGATGCTTCGACGCTATCGATCTGATCCATCGCACATAATTAGCCCATCGGAAGTTGAAATTCAAGTCGACATGAGCTATGAAGAAGAACCGATGCGTATCCTAGCTCGTGAAGTGAAGGAGTTGCGAAACAAAAGAGTTCCGCTAGTAAAGGTGTTATGGCTCAAACACGGGATCGAGGAAGCTACTTGGGAGACCGAGAGCTCGATGAAAGAACGATACCCAAACCTATTTACCGGTAAGATTTTCGGGGACGAAAATTTCTTAAGTGGGGGAGAGTTGTGACAGCCCAAAGTTGACCCTAGTCGGGAAGTGGTTTCGGGACCGCTAAACCGAGTCACCGAAATGTTTGAATGTGATACTTATTGTCTAGAATATGTAATTAAGAATGTGTGAAAATTTCAAGCTTCAATTTGGTTGATTTCATGTGAATTTAGTCAATAGGACTTATGTGAGAAAATTTTAAAATGTGATAGGTCAATGTGTGAGGACCTATTAGTGCATGTGGACAAAGGGGGGGACTTGCATGTCAAATTCCCCCCCTAATGAGTAGTGGCCGGCCATGACAAGGAAGGATGGGCAAAACATGTCATGAAACATGTTTTGTTAGTGGAAGAATAAAATAAGGAGTATGGGTAATAAAGAAATGGAAAACAAAAGAAAAAAAAATGTGTGTGTGATGTTTGTCCCCCCATTGCCGTGAGCTCAAGAGAAGAAAGGAGAAAAGTTTGTGTTCATCCTTTCTCACCTCCATTTTAGCCTAAATTAGAAAGAAAAACAAAGAAAAAATTTCTCATCCTTTGGTTCATCCTTGGCCAAAAAAATTTTAAGGAGGAAAGAAGAAGAAAGGTGAAGAGATTCGGCCATGCATGTAGCTAGGCCAAGGTATGTTTAATGATGTTCCATGAGATGCATGCATGTTTTAGTTGTTAGCTTGAGTTCTACCTAGCCCATGGTCTAAATCTTGCTATGTGATGGAAATGGCACTTGACCATGGATGCATCATTCTTGGTTGGTGTTTGATGTTGTGGTGATGAGGCATGAGGATAAGTTAAGATTCGGCCTAGGTGGAGGTTGTGTTAATGCCATTGCATGCAAAATATGAAGCTTGTTAATGATGCATGTGATGATGGCTTGATGATTCTTGAACCTCCTTTTTAGCATTTTTGTGTGAGCACATATGTGCATTGGTTGCTAAAGGGAGAAGAATCGGCTAGCAAGATGTGTGCTAAGGCCGAATGTAACTTTGCATGTTGATGAGCAATGCATGTGTTAAATCGATGAAAAGGGGGAGGATGCTTTACTAGTGTGTATATGTGTGTATTAAGTGTTGAAATCGACCCCAAAAATGGACATGCATATTCGGCCAAGGGGAAAGAAATTAGCTAATATGTTGTGTTGATGCATGATTTTTGCATGTATGAGACTTTAATGTCTAATGTATAAATATGGGCTAAGTGCCTTGTGTTCATCTTTTGATGCCTAAAATGATGAAATCAATTTATTTGTTTGATTAAGCTCAAGAGCAAAGGGGAAATAAAACCGGTAAAGGGAAGGAAAAAGTGGTTGAATAGCTAGCGGAATCGTTCGACAACACCCGAGGTAAGTTCTTGAGTAAGAGATCTTAAATTTCGATGTGATTAAATCATGCTCTATGTGTGGCTATTGAGCCGAATGTGCAAGGACAATATGTGCCTTGTGTTTGAGTTTCGTAAACGAAAATGAAATATGAATGTGCTATGAATTATTGTTAGATGTGCATGATTAATTGAATGCTGTCCGGGCTAAGTCCCGAAGGCTTTGTGCTAAGTGAATATATCCGGATTAAGATCCGAAGGCCTTTGTGCGAGATACTAAATCCGGGTTAAGTCCCGAAGGCATTCGTGCGAGTTATTAAATCCGGGTTAAGTCCCGAAGGCATTCGTGCGAGTTATTAAATCCGGGTTAAGTCCCGAAGGCATTCGTGCGAGTTATTAAATCCGGGTTAAGTCCCGAAGGCATTCGTGCGAGTTATTAAATCCGGGTTAAGTCCCGAAGGCATTCGTGCGAGTTGTTACATCCGGGTTAAGTCCCGAAGGCATTCGTGCGAGTTGTTAAATCCGGGTTATGTCCCGAAGGCATTGTGTGAGTTACTAAAACCGGGCTATGTCCCGAAGGCATTTGAACGAGGAGCTATATCCGGTTAAATCCCGAAGGTACGTGATTTGGTAATGAATGAGCTTGCTGTAAAATTCCAGCGAATACTCGAAAAACATCCCAATATGGGGATATGTTACGTATGTGTTGAATTTAATCGAGCCCTTACAATAAATGTTCGCTCAGTTGATAAACGAGCTACCGGCCTTCGGCCAAGTTAGTTTATTGTGTATGTACATAAGGGTTATTAATGTTGTGAAGCAAGTTTGATATCGGTAAATTGCGTATTATTAAATATTCCGTTTAGCTAAAATGTGTGCTATTCTTTATGCATGCTGGAATTCCTTGCTCAAACTTACTAAGCATAAATTGCTTACTCGTTGCATTGCTCCTCTGTTTTATAGATTTTTGGTTCTCCAGCTATCGGACTCGGGATCTTGAAGTCGAAGTCGCCCACACTATCAAAGGCTCTTTGGGTACTATTTTGGTTGAATTTTGTTATGGCATGTATAGGACTACCCATTGTTGTCTTTCGAGTAATTTATGAAATGTATAAGTGTACAGCCATGCGAAAATGGCTTGTAGAAGTGGAGTATGGCATTAGACCATTCGTATTTATGAATGTATAGATGGTTTCATGATGTAACTATGTTGGAATGGAAGTGTTGAGCAAATGATCAGCCACTAGAATGGCTAAGTATGATCATATGTGGGCTTATGTTTGACAAGGCCCTAGTTGGTCCATGAAACCCCAAATTAGGTAAGGTTCACTTTGAAAACAGAAGCTGGTAGCAGCAGTGGTGTGGATTGGAAAAATCACAAGAATTCGTAGGAGTGGAATTAAATAGTGAATAAATTATGTAATCGAACCTTGATGAATCTACTTTCATATGGAAGTAACGAAACAATTATAGGAACAGTACAGAAAGAGATATTTGGGTTCTTGTGGAACAGGGCCAGAACAGTTTCTGGATTCACTGTTCCGCCTTTGGAAATTCACTATAAATTGACCAGAGATAATTAGGGGTCATACCATATATGTATGGATTCCTCTCTGAGTCTAGTTTCCATAGAAACAAACGGCATCAGTATTGAAGCTCTGTGCAGAGAGATATCCCAGTCGTAATGGGAAAAGGTCAGTGTAGTCGACCCCTGTAACATGGGAGACTTTGACTAATAAACTGTACTAATTGGCCCGACCAAAAATTCTAGAAAAAAATCCATAGGTGGGGACATGAGTCTAGTTTCAGGGAAAAATCACAAAACTGATTTTTGAGTTGTGAAACTCAAGATATGATTTTTGAAGCGACTAGTACTCAGACTGGGCAGTGTCTGGAAAAATTTTTCAAAGTTTGTTAACATCTCGTGTCCGACTCCGGTGTCGGTCTCGGGTTCGGGGTGTTACAGATCCTCGCTTCATGTCTCGATTCTGGAAGAAGTTACACGAGGCTTTGGGTTCAAGACTGGACTTTAGTACTGCGTTTCATCCCCAAACAGATGGTCAATCAGAAAGAGTGATTCAAGTACTAGAGGATATGTTGAGGTGTTGTGTAATAAATTTCTGAGGCAGTTGGGAAGACTATTTGCCGTTAGCAGAGTTCACGTATAATAATAGCTATCAGTCTAGTATTCAAATGGCACCGTACGAGGCGTTATATGGTCTAGGTGTCATACTCCTACTTGTTGAACTGAGCTAGGCGAGCGGCAAGTTCTAGGGCTTGAGTTAGTTTCTGATACCGAAGAAAAGGTAAAACTGATTCAAGACCGGTTGAAAGAAACATCTGATAAAAAGAAGTCGTATGCGGATCTTTAACACCGAGAGATTTAGTATTCTGTGGGGGACTTCGTATTTCTCAAGGTCTCCCCATGGAAACATATATTGAGGTTTGGGCGGAATTGTAAGCTTAGCCCTAGGTTCATTGGGTCGTTTAGTATACTAAAGCGTGTGGGACCGATTTCTTATCAACTTGAGTTGGCTTCTGAATTAGACCGGATTCGTGATGTGTTCTATGTCTCCATGCTGAGACGTTATCGCTCTGATCCCACACACATTGTTCCAGTCGAGGAGATCGTGGTTAGGCCAGATATGACTTTCGAGGAGGAGCCAGTGCGGATATTAGACCGTGAGGTTAAAGTACTGAGGAAGAAATCTATTCCATTAGTCAAAGTGCTTTGGCTTAATCACAGTTTAGAAGAGGCCACGTGGGAACCCGAAGAGGCGATGCGACAACAATACCCTCATCTTTTTTAACTAGGTAAATTTCGAGGTTGAAATTTTCTTAAGGGGGTAAAGTGTAACGCCCTAAAAATATAAGTCTTTAATTATTGCATGTTTTGACACAAATTGCTTGTTTGCCTTAATGACTAAGTGATTTGGATGTGTATGGGAGTGTTTGAGAAGCTTGGGTTCAAGTCTTGGCCTTGGAAGAATTTTTAGTTTTGCTCTTAAATGAATCTGGGCATAGGCATATAGGCCTTATAAATATTAGTGTTGGTTTTATGTTACAAAAAGAGCTAATGGTCAAGTGGCAAGGTGGCATGTAGTGAAACTGTGAGGTCTGAAGTTCAAGTCCTGGGTTATGCAGTAGAATATTTTTTTTTGCTACTTGAGCTGTACAGGTAGTGGAGTTTCACTGAAACACAATGGGAGTTTTAATGAAGTTTGGATGGAGTTGCTGGGGGAGTTGGAGGAGAAATTGGTGGAGTGATTCAAGGAGGGATAAGGGGAGAGATTTTAGGAGAACATCAAGGAGTTGTTTGTGAGGAGAGTTGTGTCGTTTTTGGAAAACTCTAGCTAGAGGTTTCAACTGGGGGTTTGCTTGTGCCAAATTTGGTCAGTAGGCACTGTGGTAATCAGTTTTTGAAGCTGTTATCTTTCTGTCAATTTTGGTTTCGGTCAGTTTTGTGTTCTTGTGTTTTCACTTTTGGGTGCCGATTTTTGTTAAGACTTAGTGTTTCTCTCGGGTGTGTTCGATATTTTTTTCTGCTCATCTCTTTTGTTTTTGTGTGTTGGTTGAATAGTTGTGGTTGCCCTCTGTCAAATACACTTTCCTCTTCCCTCTTCTCTTGTTGCTAAATTTCCCTTCTCTTTGCTCTTTATCTCTTCTCTGTGGGCTGAATCCTTTTCTCTTCTCCTCTTGTTCCTTGACCGAATAACCTTCTCTTTCTATCTTTGATTTCAACTTCCCATTATTTTCTTTTTGATCGAGAGCTATCCCCTTTTATTGTCTGTGGCTCAACTGTATATCACTCTTCTCTGTCGGTTCGAACTCCTCAAAGATTGAGGGAGTATCAAGTAATATCAAGTAGTCAAAACCTGTCTCTCTTCTCTTGATCTAAGGCAGTTATGTGGGCTAGCATTCTAGGGGTAGGCCGAATGCTTGTTGTATTCCTGTAAGTATCAAGTAATGTAGATTTTGGGTGCTTGTGGATCTTGGTGCATTTTCACAATTAGGTGTGTAATTGCCCCACTGCAACCGTAGATCGACGAAAAGCTAAAAAGCCGTAAATACGGCATTTGAGACCACATGGGCGTGCGATCGTTCGAGTGGTAAGCCCAACTTGCTATTGGGTAAAATGACCGAAATACCCTCGAAGGGTAAAATGACCGAAATACCTTCGAAAGGTAAAATGACCGAAATACCCTCGAAGGATAAAATGACCAAAATACCCCCGAAGGGTAAAATGATTGAAATACCCCTATAGGGTAAAATGAACGAAATACTCCCGAAGGGTAAAATGACTAAAATACCACCATAAGGTAAAATGACTGTTATACCCCTAGGAGATGAAATGACTGTTATAGCTTTATGATATGTATGGTTGATTTGTTCTATAATATATATATGACTGTTACTGCGTATGACATTCTACATTCACGTGTGATCTATGACATGACATACTACTTGGGGTTGGGATACTGATATGGGGGAAGTATATTGTACTGGTGGCTTTGCAACATATATTGGTACTGGCAGCTTCGCTGCTATTCTATTACTGGCAACTTTGCTGCGATATTGGTGTGTTGGCTGGGTGGGTCAATTTTATTCCCACATGGTGTGTTGGTGCTACGGAGTGGTGTGTTGGTTGGATTGGGATGGGTTGCATTATTGCACTGTACTAGTTACTGTATTGGGCTAAGGCCCACACTTTTCTGTTACTGTCTAAGGCACACGCCCAAACTGATACTGCATGATTACTGATTGACTGTTAGGGGAATACACGCTGAGTTTCGTAAAGTCACCCTCTCCTTTTAACTGTGCAAGTATCCTCAGCCTTAGGGGATTCAGTGCTGCGAGAGACGTGGAGGTGGCCACACAACTGCTACTGTTCATGCATGCTTTTCTTTTAATTTAAATTATATGTTGGGTTTTGTTTTTGTAATAAGGCCTTTGAGTTGGTTTAAATTTTTAATTGGGCTTTTACTTACATATTTTAAACTACTAGACAGGGGAAGATGAATTTTTAAAATAATCACTAATTTCTAAGACACGAGTTTTAAACAATAGAATTTAACAAGCATCCGTGATTTTAGACCAACTTATTAAAACAATATCAGATAATAAGACAAACGTTTTGTCTAGTTGATTTGTTCATTAATTAATAAAGGAGTTTATTCTAAGCTTCGAAACAAACTTTTACCAATGATTTAAATTTTTGAAAGACACTTCAATGTGACACGTCAGATTCGAGCATAACGACTAGGCCGGGTTTGGGGTGTTACATATTATGCCCTCGCTGTTGATTCACATCAAATTCAAAATGTAAGGCCTTACTCCTCTCACCAAGGTGTCTTCTTCGACTCCTTCCATTTTCATTTTTTCCCAGATTTCCTTCTTTCTAGAGAGAAGAGGAAGACATTCACAACCAAAAAAAAATGGGGGAGAGAGAGAGAAAAAGGGGGGGAAAGGAAAGTGCCAAACAAGCGAGTAAAATGATTTTTAACAAGAAATATTTTTTTTAAATTAAGTTAACGTATATTCTTAAAAGTAATTAATATTATCATTTTATTCATCATTTTCAATTTGTATGATTTTTAATTTTATTAAATTTTTTAGTAACAATGACACCATATATTATAATTTTTAATTTTATTAAAATTTGCCTTTTGCGATTACACTCAACAAAGACAAGTTTTATTTCATATCAAAAAAGAAGAAGAAAGTGATAGGTATTCTGTTTTGATCCCATTAAGAAATCAAAGCTTAAACTTTTTAATAAATCAGGCAAAAGGAAATAAAAATAAAGAGAAGAAGGCATAAGCTGCCAATTAAAAATAATTATTTTTATTGTATTTTATAAACTATTGCCAATATAAATAGGAAAAAAATTAATATCATAGCAATTCCTTAATTTCTAATTTGATATACTTTTCCATTAACAATGATTCTGGTCTTCAAACATGTTTTAACCTTAAAAATTCATCTTTAAAGAAAAAAAAATAACAATTATGTCTAATATAAATATGGCCTTTTCTATGCTTATCATGAAAAATGCAGTGAGGATATTTGAATCTTAAACCTTATTCAAACTCGAAGCTATGAAGTCATTTTTAATTTTAATATATATAATTATTCACAGTCATGATGTAAAATTTTAAGAATATTCATATTTTAAATCCAAAGATTTTAGTTTAAGATATTAATACCATAATTTTTTATTTAATATAAATTAATTTATTAGAAAAGTGATATAGACAATTATAAAATTAGTGATTGGTGGTATATTGGGAGTTAGGACATAAGAGTTCTTCTTTTCATATGGCAACACTTTATATAGTTGGGAAAGCTGTAACACAAGTCGGCATGATGTTGGATAAAACTGACTCTTATTTAAGCATTGCCTTAGGCATGCATATCCCAACCTTTATGCAAAAAGTTGGCCAAAGCATATGTGAGCAATTTTATCCCAACATTTAGGAAAGTGTTGGGCCAAAAGTGTCGGCATAGTGTTGGACAAAGTCGACTCTTATTTAAGTGTTGCCTTAGGCATGTATATACCAATTTTATACAAAGAGTTGGCCAAAACGTATACCGACAAGTCTATCCCAACACTTAGCAAAGTGTCGGCATGGTGTTGAACAAAGCAGACTTTGAATTAAGCATTGTCTTAGGCATGCATATCCCAACTCTTATACAAAGGGTTGGCCAAAGTGTATATCAACAAGTCTATCCCAACACTTAGGAAACTGTTAGCCCAAAAGTGTTGGCATAGTGTTGGACAAAGTCGGCTCTTATTTCAGTGTTGCTTTAGGCATGCATATCCCAACTCTTATATAAAAAGTTGGCCAAAGTGTATATCGACAAGTCTATCCCAACACTTACGAAAGTGTAACCCAAAATTGTCAACATAGTGTTGGACAAAGCTGACTCTTATTTAAAAGTTGCCTTAGGCATGCATATCCCAAATCCTATATAGAGAATTGGCCAAAGTGCATATCGGGAAGTCTATCCTAACACTTAGGAAAGTGTTGGCCCAAAATTTTTGGCATAGTGTTGGACAAAGCCGACTAATATTTAAGCATTACCTTAGACATGCATATCCCAACTCTTATACAAAGAGTTGGCCAAAGTGTATGTCGACATGTCTATCCCAACACTTAGAAAAGTGTCACCCCAAAAGTGTTGCAGTAGGTCTATTTTGTTGTAGTGACACCATAATTATGCGACATATAAAGCGCTAAGTTATAACACAACAACAAAAAAATATCATACATAGAATGTAAAAATGCGAGGTTATCAAACAAATAGAGGTAGGGTTCGCATGTCGTCTAAACAAAAAAACATAATGGTTTGCATGAAAGAAATAAAAAGAGTAATTTAGCACACTCAAACATAAATTCAAGTGTTTAGAAGTAACAATTAAGGTTCGCATAACTACGTAGGTTCGCAAATATCATATAAGTTCGTAATGCAACATAAAGCAACTTAAAGCATGAATTCGCACCAAAAACATGGGTTCACAAAATAACAGCAGTTCACATACTCCTAAGTTTGCACTTAAACAAAATATCATGGGCTCGCATGCAAACGGGCTTCACAACAGAAGAGTTTACTCATGAAAAGGTTTTCATAAATTTTTAGGATTCACTAGATAGAAAGTTTAACGCCACTAAGGTTTGCATGCATGTTGGGGTCCCAAGCATACAAAGGTCGCATATACAATATTCCATAATAAAACTGACTCGCATATTTAAGTAAAACATTGCAACATCCTAAAAATTTTGGGTTAGTAGAATCGAGAGAGAGTGGTCATGCCATAATTTTTGAGATTATCTATACATTTTTTTAAAAATAATTGGGGTATTGGTTTTTTGGTTAAGTGTTAGTGAAACGTTTCTTGAAACCCAAGTTCAAATCTCTTCTCTCGCATCATTTTTATTATTTTACAAATTTTGTTTAAACCCTAGTATGTGACATGCATTGTTTCTAAAATAAATATTGCAAAATTATTTCAAGAATGAAGAAAAATTCTAATGCTTAAAAGAAATATGAGAATTAAATGAGGTCCTAAGTTCAAATCCTTTCCCTTGCGGAATAATTAAATTTTGCAAAATCCTTTATTTTTTTAATGTGTGTGTCATCCATAACCATGAAATATAAGTATAAATAAAAAATTTTTATTTTATTTTTCAGATTTTAATTCAATTTCCCTACCCTAGCCGTTCACCTTCTTCTTCTCTTCTTTTCTCTTCAATTTTCTTTCTTTCTCCCATTGTTGTCATTGCCTACACCTCCTATTTTACCATCTCTTTCTCCTTGTTTTTGAATCAAGATTGTGAACCATCTCTTTTACTCTATTGTTGTGATTTATCCTCATCTAAATCAGCCCCAAATCTAATATCTTGAACCCCAAGATCAATCCCGAACATTGCTAAGAAAATGTCATTGTTGTTTCTCTCAACTAACTTGGGTAAGATCTCTTTTCTCTTCAATTTCTTGATTAATCTCGTCAATTCAAAAAACCCAGATCTGGAATTTTATGGATTTTAAATGATTTCAAAGGTATTTTTACAGATTTTAATGAAATTTCAAACCATTTTAAAATTTAGCCCCAATTTTTTCCACCGCGGGTGGTGGTGTGTGCGCTTATGTGCAAGAAAGGGGGTTGTTTTGTTTCTAGGGTCTTACCCATATTTTTCTAGCATTAAATTATGTTCTTTAACCCTCCTAATCATCCTTTAATAAAATTTAAATTAGGGAGAGACATTATTGATCAATTAGCCAATCGGATCCCACAAATGTGAAGCGTAAGTACAATTAAGGACAACTAGTTTGTTATTTTGACATAGTTGTTGGGTAAAGTTTATGAATTTATTAAAAGAAGGAATTTAATCATTAATTTTCTACTGATTTTCCAATATATTATTGAATTAGGTGCTGACCCAAATGCCCCAAATCATCTGTAAAGGTGAAAAACAATTGTACATACAATTCGCATAGTGTAATGAATCTAACTAGTTTGGATTCATAAAATAGCTATAATTTCAATGATTGGTTTGAACTCATAAGTGGGTTTTTGGGGGCTGGTTTAATGGTAAATTTATTGAATTTTATTTTAGGTTCATTTAAGGAATTATTAAGGAAATTTGGAAGATTAGCTAGTGTGCTGTGAGGGAGCGAAAAATAAGGTGTGGGTCCTAAACTCATAAAATTGTTTGAAAATGTTAAATATTATGTTAAATTTGACAAATTAGCTTGCTAATTGGATTGGCTTACTAGAAAAATTATTGATTTTTTTAGTGGCCGAACTAGTTATGTTTCGAGCCTTAAAACATTGACATGTTGGCAAAAATGCTAGTTTGATAGTATCAATGCTTGATTGAGTTTGTAATTTCATATTTGAGTTATGAGATATGAGAATGTTTGACTAAATGATATAATGTGTTAAGATATTAAGCTTATGTATGATTTAAACGCATGAGATATTTGTTATATTGTGTACTAAAAATGGTGCTATTTATGCACAAGGAAAATCTTTAAAGTATGTGAAATTGAACGATATTGATTGATACCAACACTAAGGTAATTTGGAAGATGGGACCACTATTTCCATGTACTGAAAGTATGTGATTATTAAGGACATGCTGAGCATGTCAAATGAATGTGAAAAGTATTGAGATATTACTATGCATGAGATATTGCATATGCATTGGGTTGGGATTTTGTGGTTGACAAAGGAGTTTCGTGGAGTACTGGCGACATATTAAGTCCTCATTATTCGTAGTCAATGCACTACACCTGGAGTACCGTGGGGAATGGAGATTTATCGCATTTTTACTAGTAGATTGTCTATCTTTTTTACTGGCAGAACTTTTTGCATATTGTTATCGGTGGTTTTAACCACAACAGGCTTAAGCCCATAATGTTTTGGAGTTCAGGTGACGGATTTTGGGGAACTCAGGCTTAAGCCCATATTGTTATCGAGTTGTTTTTAAAGAAGAGCGACAAGCAAAAGGTTTTTACAAAACAGCACTATTAGCAATAGAATGAATCCTAAGTATACACAACCGAATGAAAGAATGCTTTTAAGCTAACTCAAAGTACAACTACAGTTTTCTCTAAAATGAGTTTATTTAAGGTATTCAAAAGTAACGTAAGTTAGCTTAGCCATTTTAGTGGCTAATGTAGCCTTCTCAGTCTAGCCATAATGTCCAAGAAAGGTTTGGGAGGTTACAAACATAATTTAACTATTTTATGTAATACAACATGGCACACATGTAAGGAAATGTAATGAAAACTACAATTTTTTTTCATCTTGGTGCATAGTTTTTAAAGAAAAACTAATAGCAAATCAAAACAAAGTAAACTTATGGAAATTGTCTTAATAACAACAGTAGCATTAAAGATAAAGTAAGACCACCTAAATAATCCCATCACCTTTCTCCCTGATTTATCGATATCTATTCAGGGATGTGCCTCACCAAGTCATCTACCTTGCCACTGCCATCCGTGACCAACCTTCCTACGAAGTAAGAGAGGAGTGGGTGAGTTCATTGCAAACTTAGTGAATAATTAGGAATCAACAGTGTATACTTAAAATACAGAGTTTAAAACAAAGAGAAGATTTGGTTTGACAAATCATATTGTGTGCTAGGTTCACTAAGAAGCTGCGAGACCCAGTTCGCAGATCCTACTTGTCAGAAAACATATAAGTTTTTAAAACAGTTTCAAATTTGCTTGTTGAAAATCATACTTAAAACTTAGCTTGTTCTTGTTTGAAAACGGAACTTATATATCATGAAACATGCTCACATGCTTATCTTATCAGAATGGATGAGGAACATAAAATATGTTCTCGCACTTGTCTTAACATATTTATCTTACCAAAATCTATTCGATATGCGGATCTCCTTATAACGCCTCAGAATGACTCAAGGAGTCCTTAACATGTCCCTCCTATGTGCCAATATGTCCCAATGAATGGAGCATAGCTCAAAATTCCCTTATCTCTCAACATGTCCTAGGGCCTCAATGCACAAAACCATAGAACTTGTAAGTGACTAATTGTAACACCCAAACCTGATCCTTGAGGAGGACCCAGGATTGGTGTGTGCATCGGTTGCGCGCGTGCACATTAAAACAACTAATTTATGAAACAATTTTTAAATTATGATTTTACTGCAGGCATACATGTTAATCATAATATTTATAGTGTTACAATGAAACACCGAAGTAATCCAAGGATTGAACCTAAAGGAAAAGGCGATTGAATAATAACTAGCATACATAATAAAGGCTAAGTGGCTACTAATACGATTTTATATTACAGCGATTCATCAAAGATAAGTTTACAAGAAAATTAAATATTCTACTCTAGAGACTAAATTGTAAAAAATGTAAACTAGAGGGACTATCTAGCAAATTACTAATGGGGGTTGGTTGACTTCGATGTGGTTCACCAAATCTTAGACTAGGAACGTAACCAAGTGACTCCATTTTATTTTTCAATCTCAATTTTACCAACTTAGACAGATTAGGTCCAGTTTATCTTTTGTTCTCGCCAATTAATCTAGGACTAACAAATGAGTGCGCAACAAGATTACCTTCTAGTCTCACTTTATCTTAATATTCCCTTAGGGGCATCACTACCTATGTTCTCAGTTCTATCCAAATTAGTCCAACTTGTTACAGTTTAGCCTTTTGTCCAAATATTTTAGTTTATGCACATCCCCTATCAACCAACCTCTTTAAGGATTTAGCTAACATGCTCAACGTCAAGCAAATAAACATAACAATGGAAAACAATGCAATCATAAAAGTAAAACAAATGAAAAATGTGAAAGTTGAGATTTCTATGCAAGAAAACTTAAATAACATTAAACCAAAAGCATTTAACAAGGAAATCTAAAGCAAGAAACATAAAAGGAACAAGCTTTAATAGATTTGAAGTGAAATAAACTGAAATACATTAAACTAAAGCTGATAGAGTCTTGAAAGCAAGGTGCGGGGACTAGAAATGTAAATAAACCTTAGCTACAGTGTTAACTAACTTAACTAACATAAAGAACATGAAGAACAAGAAGTAAATGCAGAAAAATAAATTCTAATCTAAGGTAGAAGAAGAGAAAAATAAAAACCCTACAAAAGTGCAGATAAAGCCTAAAGAAAATGTAGAGAAAACTAAATGTAAAACTAAGCTAAAATGTGTCTCTTTAATTCTTAGCAATTTTGATATGTTTTGGAGGGTGTTTTGGTAACTTTTCCATGCCAAAATTGCCCCTACACGGGCCTTGTGTGATTCATGGGTCGAGTAGACAAAGGTTGCCACTTTGTCCAAGTTTTTCCCTATGACGAAGGTGATATCGCGATACCCAGAAGAGGATATCATGATATCTCAGGTAGCATTGAACTTGGAGGTCTTCCTTGAGAGGTGGATATTGAGATACCCAAGGAGGATGTCGCGGTACCATTGAAGGGTCTTCTTAGTCTTCTATACTACTGGAGGTATCGCGATTCCATGGGTTGGATATCATAATACCATTTCCCTAGATGTCGTTCTTGCTCATTTTAACCTTCGACATGTCCCTAAATCACTCAGACACACGTTAGACCTCCTAATGGCACTATCGACCAATTTGGGTCAAAAAATAGATAAAAACGAAAGATTTTCAGTTTTTACTCAAAAAATATAAAAATAAGAAACTAATAAAAAAACTAAGCTAAAAACTCATTTTGCTCGAGAAAAAACAACTTAATTGTGTCGAAAAAGCCTTTGCCACATCAATTTGTGGTAGATCATATTCCCCCACACTCAAGTCTTTACTTGTCGTCAGACAAACACAAAAAACATGCAAAAAGACAACCCTTGGACTAAATTAAACAATTAAGATATATAGCTATACAACATCAAATTTGTCCAATAATTACTTCACATTGAATTTAAGAATGATATATAGCTAATTTACCTACTCCTAATGCAAATATTATTAGTTCAGAAAGTTAAAATGTCAATAGAGATAGAGGTAATGTAAATGAACATATGTACAAATGTGGTCCATCAAAATAAATTATACGGATCGCTCATAAATATTAAAAAAAAATTGTTCACACTCAGTCTAACAAATGAAACCTATATACAAATTGATGCGTCAGTGACTTATTCGCGTCCTAAAGGTCTTTTCGGCTTGTAACATTCTGAGGTTGAGGTTGGTACGGATTCAAAAAAAGTTCATCTCAAAATGGTTCAAGCATTGCGTATGGTATAGCACATGACATTGTTTTCAATTCCCCCTAAAATGTGATCATTACATCTCACCGCCTTATTTCTTCTTCTCTCACCTTCCTTATCTCTCCAATAATGTGGAAGAGGATAATTGATTCTAGCTCGTTTTTCCACACTATGATTTCATGACTATTTTATATTCCTTTCTTTTTATTGTTTTTGAGAATTTTTACACTTTGTTTGCTTTTTTCTCTCACAATGCTTTTAATCCTCACTTTTCTTTCATTCATTCATTTTTTTTCTTTTAGCACTATTTCTAGCGAGAACCATTTACAAGCTAACTCAACCCCTCTTCACTAATCGCTTGAGTACATTTTTGTGAGAAACCTCTATAATGTTCCTATCTAACCCTCGATGTCCACGGCCTGGCATCCATTCAATAATGCATTACAAAGTTCAAGGGTAGTGAAGGGTCTATTCCAAGCCACAATGATAACGTCCTGGCCTCTACATAGTCCACCCAATAAAAAACGAACAACCACTTTCTCTTGAATTTTTCAAAGAGAATAATAAGAGCGGTTGCTAGGCCTTTATTTTATTAAGCTGGTAACCTTAACACACTAAGGGAATATCATCCTTTTATCCTTTTTGATATCACATATTAAAAGGAAAACCAAGATTATTCCCTTATTAATAGAGAAGGAAAATAGAAAGTAAGAAAAACAAATTATATTCTTTCCAAAGGAATATTAATTTCCATGTCTTTTATATTTTAACTAGAATTAATAAATATAATTATTTATATTAGTAAACCTAGTAAAATATATACAATTAATATTTTGTATGAATCAAATTCATATATTATTTATATTATTTCGAAAAGAATATTAATTCCCACATCTTTTATATTTTGACCGAAATTAATTAATATAACTACTTATATTAATAAATTCGGTAAAGTATATACAATGAATATTTTGTATGAATCAAATTCATATATTAGTTACATTCTTTCCAAAAGAATTTTAATTTTCATGTCTTATATATTTTGATCGAAATTAATTAACATAACTTCTTATATTAATAAATTCGATAAAATATATACAATTAATATTTTGTATGAATCAAATTTATATATTAATTATATTCTTTTTAAAAGAATATTTGTAATGTCTCAAATTTAAGGTTATCGGAATAGTGGTTTCGTAACCACAAATCTGATTTAAAGAGAAAATTATTATTAATTTTTATGATTTATCGAGTGATTAGATATAAGTATTAGGGTATTGATAAGAAGTTTTATTGATTGCATGCCTAAATTGCCTATTAGGACTTAATTGCAAAAGTGGGTAAATATTAGTTTTAGATGATAAAGGATTTATTTGAAGTGCATAATTAAAGTATAGGTCCTTAAATAGTAATTAGACCATAAAATTTCCATGGACAAAAATAACAAAGTTTTAATGAAAGGTATTTTAGTAAATGAATAATAAAAAGAATAAAAAGGGAAAAAGATGGCAAAAATATCATCTTCTGCATAGCTTGCTGCCAAATTTGGAAAGACGCCATAGCTAGGGTTTTCACACTTTTTCAAGCTCATAGTAAGTGATTCTAAGCCCCGTTTTTAATGTTCTTTACGTTTTTGAGATCCTGGTAGCTTAATTTAGCTTATTCTAGCAATAATTTAACCTAGAGTTTATGTTTGGAAAAATACCCATAGGTGAAAAGTGTTTATTTTGATGTTTTATGATAGAATATGAAGCTATAAATTATGTTAAACAACTTTTGCTAGCCGATTTTAAGCGAAAACAAGTTGACATAATATGTAAAAATCCCTAATGTACATAAGTAAGTGTTAGAGTGAGAATTTAATGTTGTCATAGAAGAGAAAAATGTTCAGCATGTTATATAACATAAGAATATGAGATGAAATTTAATTTCCGAACTTTGGGGCAAAAGCATAATTATGTAAAAGTTTAGGGGTAAAATTGTAATTTTGCCAAAGTTAGAGTCGAGGGCTGTTTTAATGAATATGAGTATTAAATAAGTTAAATTTGTTATTATAGATTAAGAAGAATGGAATTCAAGGTTAGATCGAGGAAAGAATAAAGTTGAAGACTAAATTGATAAGTTTGGCTATATTTGCTACCGAGGTAAGTTTACGGTAGATAAATAAAATATTTTAATAATTATTATTAATGTTGTTATTTTCCAGAAATTATATATTTATTTCATGAATTTATTTAATTTTGACTCAAGTATGAGATGATAGAGAATCAATGTTAAAAAGCCCCGGTGAAACATAAGGAATATATTGAATACAAATGTGTGACATTTGGGTAAAGAGATCCCATGTAAGACCATGTCTGGGACATGGCGTTGGCACCGAGATGAGAGGTCCCCCGTAAGACCATGTCTGGGACATGGCATGGACACCGATATGAGAACTCTCATGTAAGACCATATCTGGGATATGTCATTGGCAGTACATGAAACATCCCATGTAAGACCATGTCTGGGACATGGCTTTGGCATGTTATTATCAGAAAGAGACCTAAGTATCCTTATTATTCCAATGTGGTTCAACGGGCTAGTAAATAACTTATGTCCATGAAAGTTCAGTTAAAAGCATAAATGGCAAGTTCAAGTGAGTTATAAGAGTTAAGAGTATATTACGTTACCCATTGAGAATCAACATTTTAGCAAGATAAAAGTAAGTCATAATTAAGAGTTATTTAAGTAAACAAGTGAATGAGTAAGAGATCAAGTAAAGAGGAAATTAAAGATTATGTTACTTGGTTATTATTATTTGTGTTTAATGTTGCTATTTATTTACTTGTAAACTTACTAAGCATTTTTCTTACTTTGTTTATTTTCTTTTTATATAGCATTATTAATTAAAGTCAAGGATCCTAAAGACGTCGGAGATCGTCCACACTATCAACCACAACGACTCGGTATTTTATGATGAACTATGTTTGAACTATGGCATGTATAGTGACTTAATTATTTTGAACGTTGTATTATCATTTTTGTAATGAATGATGTGTAAATATCTAATGATGAATGGTTGTCAAAATGGCTAAGTATGAAGGTGTTTGTTGTAATACATGTTTATGTGATAAATTATGCATAGAAATCATGAAAGAGTAATAATTTGCAAAGAAACAAATTTCAAACAGTAGCAGTGATGTGATTTTGAAAAATCACTTAGGATAGTATAAAATTAATTAGAGGTGTATGATATATAGAATGAAATCTTGTTGAGTCTATTTTCATGGAAAAATAACTGTTTAGCAAAACAAATTTTATATTTTGAGATATGTGAATTTTGGTTAGACAAGTTCAGAACTGTTTTTGGAGTCCACTGTTTTGAGTTTAGAATATCATTAAAACTTGTACAAAAATAGTTATGAGTTTTAATATATATTTCTAGATTCCTTATTGAGTTTATTTTAAAAAAACAAGTGAGAACACCATATGAAAATCCTACAATGAGAAAACTTATTTTTAGTGGCAAGAGGTCAGGACAGCCGAGTGGTGAAATAGGGGAGACTTTAACTAATAAATTGTACTAATTGGCTGAATCGAAAATTCTGAAAAACTTATGGTAAGATGATATATAAGTCTAGTTTCAGGGAAAATTTACGGATTTAAATTTTGAATTCTGTAGCTCGAGTTATAAATGATTTAGTGACTACTGCGCGAGTGGACAGCTTTATCCTACAATGAGAAAACTTATTTTTAGTGGCAAGAGGTCAGGACAGTCGAGTGGTGAAATAGAGGAGACTTTAACTAATGAATTGTACTAATTGGCTGAACTGAAAATTCTGAAAAACTTATGGTAAGATGATATATAAGTCTAGTTTCAGGGAAAATTTACGGATTTAAATTTTGAATTCTGTAGCTCGAGTTATAAATGATTTAGTGACTGCTGCGCGAGTGGACAACTTTATCCTAAATAGTGAGATAAATTTTAAAAGTAAATTTTTATGGCCCGAACTAATAAGTTAACTAAAGTAAAGCCTCGAGCTCGACTCCAACTACGGTCTCGGGTAAGGGGTGTTACAATATTAATTTCCATATCTTTAATATTTTGACCAAAATTATTTAATATAAATGTTTATATTAATAATTTTGATAAAATATATACAATTAATATTTTGTATGAATCAAATTCATATATTAATTTTATCTATGTTCTCTATTTGTGTACAACAAATTTGTACTACAATGTGTTTAATATTTAACTTCAATTCATGTGATAACTAAATACAATACCAAATGTATTTGGATTATGTTCGTTTCAACTATAGGGTTTGACCCTGTAGGCTCTTGTAACGTTGGTAGTAATACTAGAACGTTTCTAACATTACAAGCAATGAGTGGAATCTAGCAATGTATTGTTGCCACCCAAGATAGAAGAAGTTGTGATTCGACATAACCTTTCTGTGATAATTTCCTGTATTATATACTTTTTCCTTAAAATCTAGATTGGACACAAGTCATGGAATAGTCACACTTGTATAGTCCAATCTCATATTTCTTGATTTTCTGAGTATACTACAATAAACAAATAAGTGTGATATCTCATATCAACTTATTTGAGCATGACCATTTCTTGTCTCACTCTATCACGAGGCCTAAGATATTGCTCCCATATTGTAGAAGGGATAAATCCTACTTGGTAAACCATATCCCACTACATGGATTGTGGTATATTCAACATCAGTCTTTATAGTACAACCTGTCATGGTAAATGTTTTGACTATATCACTATGAGTAATATTCTGAATATTACATGATAATCCAAGAAACATAGCATAGCGGCTCAGTCCAATATGTTGTTCTCTAACACATACTCATGTATTGATGTTGACATCCCTATGTCAATGACAACTCTTTGTCATCAATCAACTCTTTGCTATTTAGAACAGTAAATTGACGTAGGTAGTAAACAAAGCAGCAAAGAGTCGCAACATCAAGGTTAAGGGTTCTAAACTTTCTTTGTTATTGTTACATTGAATATATTGCTTGAATACTTCATCTATAGATTATTATGCCTCCTACAAAGCTTAAAAAGTCGATTGTGCAAGAACCACCAATGTTTTTGATTGCTTTAAAATTTCAAAACCAAAATGTCGTCAAGTATTATCTTGAACTTTAGGGCAAAGCATTTACCCAAGAATGGGGATTGGAACCAATAATGGTTCTTTGCAAAGAAATATGGTCATTAGTTTGGTATCATAGATGGGAACACTTTTGCGTAACTTTGAAGGAAAACACAGTTATTCCTCTTATCCAAGAGTTCTATGCTGCTCTTAAGGATGAGGACACCCGGAGACCATACAGTGTCCGGAGGAATACAATAACGGTGAAAGGTAAGTATGTTCCATTCAACCTAAAAACTATTTGTCAATTTTATGATGCTCCTTATTATGAAACTGATTACTTAGAAAATAGTGATTTAAATAAATTTGAGGATTTAGGTATGGAGTGTACCGTAAAATACTTATCTGAGAATCATGGTGAATGGCATCTCCAGCCAGATACAACACTTCAAACCAGTTTTAATAAGGCTATTATGTTTCCAATAGCTAAGATGTGGCTGCAATTTATTTGTACTAGGATAACACCTGCAATAAATGTCTCTAACGTAAATACTTTTAGAGTTTTCCTATTATATCGTATTTTACAGAAGAAACAAATATGCATTGAAAAGCGGATCTATCAAAACATAAAGCCTTGTGTCGGTGGCTAGAAGGTTGGGATTTTCTTTCCCTATCTAGTGACAACACTTTGTAAAAGAGCAAAGGTACCTATGGAGAAAAATGAGCAATTTATACGCCCAACAAAGAGTGTGATCGATGGTTTTATATTTACTTAGTATGTGGAACTCAACCGAAAACAGATTATGGATTGGAATTAAAGAAGAAAGGAAAAGATGGATGTGCCTCCCGCACTCAAAAGAAAAGAAACGATAAGAGCAGTGAAGCTAAAATAGATGGAATGATACAATGGATTCAGGAAATAAACCCAGTTCTTCAAGAATCCATACAGCGAAACAACATGATAGTTCCAAATTATTTTCCAAAAAAGTTTGACCCACCACAAACCCACCAGAAATGATAAGAGTAGGAAAGCGAAGAGGACGAAAGTGATGAAGTAGGAGATGAGGAGACGATTTTTGAGGAGGATGACTGAACTTTTTAAGTTTTGTTTTTTAAGATTGTATTTATTCTTGGATAATTTTAATTTTTTTAGTAGTAGGATTGATAGCAGATTATTAGCCATTTTGTGTCCTGTTCTTATTTTCTATGTAGGAATCCCACATGGAGGAGGCACAAAAATTAGAACTTTTAATGAACAATGGAGCAAGCACCCACCAATAGCCTATGGAATTATCATGATCAATCAATTAGGAGCTACACATTGAGGACAATGTGTTATCTAAAGTGTAGGGGTGACAAAGAAAATTTTCTTTTATTTTTCTTGTCATTTGTGTGCTTAAGCTTGTAGAAATACAAGTGATTGGTTAGGAGCATGTACATAGCTTACTTGTATATACAATAAATTTGGCATGAGGATATGTTATTTTAAATTTTTGCCTATTAGACTATGAAATTCTATATTTTACACTGTAAATAAGCATTAAAATAATTGAATGTACCAAATGATATAACGAATATAAGGAAATGAGCATGCTTGTATGAATGATAAATTGTAACACCCCTAACCCGTCTTCGTCGTCGGATTAAGGTTACAAAGCATTACCGATCAATCAATAATCATATAACATCATAACATTTAATAAACTAAACATATTAAAAACCGTCCATTCATAATCAATTTATCCCTAAATCAAACCTTCAAGCCCCTAAAAATAGTTTAAAAGCAATTTGGGACTAATTTGAAGTAAAACGGAAAATTTCAGAAAAATATGCAAAAATTAGAAAATAGGGGTCACACGGCTGTGTCCTAGTTCGTGTCGTCACCGATGTAACACTCTGAGTAAGGTCACATACCCGTGTGCTAGGTTGTGTAACTCAGTAACTTGAACATTTAAGAACTCTCAGATGACACATAGTCATGTCGCTAGGCCGTGTGCCTCACACGCCCATGGCTTAGGCTGTGTGAACCAAAAATTACCTAAAATCAAGCCATTCCACATCCATTCCATGCATAACTCTTCAACCATTCATGCATATCACTTATAATCATTTTAAAACTATACAAAACATACTGTAAGAGTCTTATATACAAGCATAATAAGGTAACCAAATGACCTAACTTGACAAGGCATCAAAATGCACCAAACAAACATAACTTTCAAAACTTATACATACCAAAGAAATCATTAACATGTTTATTAAAATTTAATTCTCAAACCATCACAAACATTCCAAAAGATCACGCTTTTCAATCACTAAAAGTGTTCAAGATGACCTTACTTAACAAGGAAAATAAGTCCATCATGTAAACATAAACTTCAAGCCACAAGCATACTAAATCAACCATTTAATACATTAAGGAACCATCAGCACGAAAGACCTATACATGCCATTCTTAACCTTGGCCAAAATACTCAAAAACTACTAAATTGACTGTTGGATAGTGTGATAGGTCTCTGATGTGCTTCCAACCAAATTGAGCCTTCTAATGAACTACAAGAAAACAAAACAGCTAACGTAAGCAATAATGCTTAGTAAGTTCATATAAAGGCAACTTAACTATTGAACCTTTTAAAATAAACATCTAAGCAATATTTTCATTATATCAAAAGCTAACTTTCATTTTATTCACTACACCACTCATGGATAATTGGTGTATCTTTGCATATACATATATATATTTTTCCTTATAAACATTTCATATAACCATTTTAGTTAAACATTTATTCTTACCATAACACTTACGCATTGACATATAATTGTTCTGTAATTCATCTTTCATTTCGAACTTTCATACAAAACATATAATCTCAGAATCACTTTCACTAAACAATATGAAAACTAAATAAATTAATTAATCATACCTGATATTCATTTACGAAGCACTTATAGAATTAGTATTGAAAATGGTTCATCGTATGCTTTCTGTACTATAATAATTCAATCCAAACTCATTCTTATATGTGTATAAATATCTATCATTAACCTTATAATCATCAATATAATTATACTCACAAATGATCAAGTAGTTCATTGAACATTAAAAATTTATTAATATCTTGACTGTACATTAGCCTTTAAACACATAAATAATTCTGTAAATTCCATTAACATTTAGCCCAATGAACTAGTAACTTGGTTAGGATACTCGGGTAACTACACCACACCAGAGGCATCATAGATGCATAACAGAAGCACTGAAGTGCTGACAGGGACACAAATGTGCAAATAGGGGCACCATAGTGCAAACAGGGACACCGAAGTGTATGCAGAGGAATTGAAGTGCAAACAGAGGCATCGAAGTGCAAAAAGAGGCACCAAGCGCGCATACTAACCCTATTGGCATGCCAATCATATCCTAGTGATTACTACGTTCAATCGGGCATTACATTTAATCCATTACCTTTTTACATTTTTATCAATAAAGGGCACTTCATCATTTCCGTACACATAATATGATATCAATATATATTGATACTGTCAATGTGCCATCACAAAGATTGTCACCATCCATTAATCACTTTCATATGAATTTAATTTCAATATTTTAAATACTATAATAACATATAAAATTTCACATGTATTTGTATAATTTACCAGCAATAATAACTTCTTTTCAAGAAACTTACAATTTACACATCAAACATTATGAACTTTAATACAAGTAACATTGAAATAGACAATCTGTAATTCATAATCACCAAATACGTTAGTAATAGTTCGCATATCCTTTAATTTGATTAATTCCTCTAATTGATCTATATTAATAATTTATCACATCATTACCAATTAATTTGACCATAATATGAATAACTATTTACATTCATCAAAGTGGAAAATAATAATTTCTATCCATATACGAACTTACCTCGACAAATACAGTTGTAACAACGAAGTCGAAAACTAATCCAACCACAAATTTTCCTCGATTTTGATCCATTTGGTTTTTTTTTTGTGATCTAAAGAATAATGTTTCACTCAATTAAACCATTCAATAACTTAAAAATAATTAATTTAACTTATCACTCTTATTATTAGAAAATTTACAAAATTGCCCCTAATATTTTAGATTTTATGCAATTTAGTCCCTACTATAACGCTTAGGTTTGTGCAAGTGTACACAGTCGTTATCAAGTAATAAGTAAGTATGGAGTTATCGTCTCCACGAGGATTGTACTTGTGCTAAGTCACTTAATTTGTAAAATTATATTAACAATTTGGTAAATAAAAACACAATATAGTTGAGAAGTGGTGATTAAAGTATATTAAACTAAATGCAATGATCCCTAATGCCAATTACCCTAAGTATGCAAACTATATGATTGAAATAGATTTTAGTAAAATTAAACACAATTTGCAACAATTATAACATAAATAAACTATGACAATTACTTTAATTAAACTCAATTTACTATCAACATGCTTAATAACATTCGGAAAAACATTCCATGGCAACTCGATCTTTCATGAGTTTGGAAACCACATTAGGTCCTTTCGGAATTCTTTACTTAGTAAATACGCATTTTACTGATCTTTATTTACTAAGGGTTTCTTAGAATTCGTGTGAGGTAACAGGAACGTGTTAGGTTTGAAACAATTTAATCACACAAATTTAAAAACTATGCAGATAACAGAGCTTGGTTAGAGTTGTTCTGCAACCTACAATTTAATCTTGTGAGGATCTAAATTGAGCATGCACATTTCAATTATGCGACCATTAGCCGTCGTCTGGTTAGGATCGCACAGCTAATTCGGGTGTATTTCAATCACATATGAACGAAATACAGACTTGATTTTAATTGAAAACATGATTGATTGAGGCACAAACATTATAAGCATGAATCAAATAAATATTATTTAATCAAAGCAATCTTCCTAGCTTAAATAAAATTAAGTTAACATTTTTGTAAACAAGAACAAAAAATACATAGCAAACATATTTATATTAAGTTAAAGAAATGAAAGATTAAACCAAATTTCAGAGTAGCTATCACCCAAGACGCTGACTGACGAAACTCCTTCGTTCCTTTGCTTTGCTCCTTTGCTGATGATTCTCCAAGGTTGCCGACCAAGGGTTCTTTAAGAGGATTAATTGCTAAAATCTTTATGAAGAGATGATGCTAAGCGTGGGAATGAAAAAGGCTAAGAGAAAAAGAGAGAATGATGCTTGATGGATGCTTGAGTGATGATGAATGAAGGAATGAGAGGGTCTCATTTATAGGTGAGGAGGGAGAGATAGTTTCCTAAAAATAGGAGTTTCCATCTTTCGAAGCATCTTCGATGGGTGGCCAACCATAATTTTAGCAAGTAGAGCTGATTTTTCCTTGATTTTTGGTCAACTTGAGTGCCACAACAATTCAGGACTGAGACTCAGTCAAGTGCAAATCTTCAGGTAAATCTCTAATTTTTTCAACTCTTTAAGGACCTTTTGCAATTAAACCAAAAATTGGTTTATGGACAGCCATGTGCAGCCAAATTTTGGGTTGACTTGGTCTCCAATTTGGATGGTTTTATAATCCAGCAAAGCTATCAGACCTGTCCAAAATAAATCAACAAGTTAGAGGACCAAAGAATTAAATTTGTCTAAGTTAATTAATTAATTAAAACCCAAATTATTAATGAAATGTTTTAAAATGAATTATTAAATATAATTTTATATTTTATTATTCAATTTAATCATGCATGACCCACTTTATGTCTTAAAAAATATAATATATTCAAATTAATATAAAATAAGCCATTTATTGCATGAAAGCTATATAATAAAGCATAAAATCACATTTTCATAATTTCTATGTCCTAATTTCATATTTTCACATATTTCATTAATTTATTAAACAATTACTTAGTTTTAACAATGGGTTTAAGTAAAAAGGTGATAAATTACATAGGAAAAATCCTATATATTTTTCCATTTACACACCCCCAAACTTAAATCATTGCTTGTCCCGAGTAATGTTTATGCACAGAAAAAAGGTCTTGCTAGGGCAAAATTGTTAATTGTGTAAGCAGCATCAATCTTTGTCCCATAATCATGCATTAATAACTTCATGCTTATCGATATTCTTTATTAACAAGTAATTAATATGCAAACATTTCTTAAGATTATACTAAGCTTCAAAATATGCCAACACGAATCATAGTTTGCATGTATGTCACAGCCATGGATAACATTCTTCATTCAACATAATTTCCTATTAATCAAGCAAACAATCACAAGGCTTATTTATGATCTTTATATCTTGAACTTAAGACTTCCTCTCCAATAATGTAGGTGACATAATCATCAAATCAACAGGCCTTTTATAAGGTTGTAAGGGGCTCAGTTAAAGGTAGGCATTTTAAGAGATGGGACATTTTGGTTTAAAAATCTTAACCTTTAACTTTGTCTTAGTTTTCTCGTAATACAACCTTTTTCTTTAAGTGAACCTTTGGAACACTCCCAAACTTATTTTGAACTCGAACTCATACAGTTTTCCTTTTTTTTTGAGACTGAGCTAACTTTTCTTCGCTTTTTTTTAAGCATGAGCACATACATCTTTATGAAAATTTCCTCAAATGTTGATTCCCAACACAACTTTAGTTACGATAGGTGCAAAAATTTAAAATAGCTTTAAAAAGTTGATAATTGGCTTATAATGTAAGCTCATGGAAAAAAAAAGGTAATTAAGCTCCAAATTACATTTTCAAGGGTCTAATATCATAGGGTTGGCTTGAAAAGGCTCAAATGATCCAAAGAAATAGTGCCTATATCATTTAAGATTTTTATGTCCCCTAGGATTTCGCCTCAAGAAAATTACTAAGTTAATTCTAAATATATAAACCTTCATGCATGTTTAATGTCAAAAGAACTAAGTTTTCATGGGAAACATTACTAAGGCTAAGATCATACAAGCATTCCATTCTGCATGAAAACATAATTTCACTTAGATAAAATCATCATTCATACTTGCATACAAACTATCTCAGTAACAAGAATATCTCTAAACATTCATTTATTAAAACATACTTATGAAAGAAATGATTAAAACATACTTGAAAAATATAAAAGTTTGAGCAATTTATTTGCCTTACCCCCTTTAAAAAGAAGCAATGTCCTCATTGCAAGAATAAAGTAATGAATGAAAACTGAACGCCAGGTAGCTTTGTAAAGAAAGAGAGGTGAGTTATTAAGATTGCTTAAGTACCAAGTCTTCCTTAATAACCCAATCCTAGACATGTTCATTACCATTACCACACCACTTAGTCTTATTCTTTCTAAAGAAGTGCTAAGTTTGTTCATGCTTGTTATGTTTTATTTTGCAGAAATTAAATCCTAATCACGAAAGAAATAAATTCTTAAAGACCTAAAAATAATTAAATAAATTACAGGACCAGAATCCCCCCCTTTTATTTTTCTGACTTATTCCCCTTGTCTTCTTTAGCTCCATCTTTACTTGCATCGTCAGTATCTTTTTCCATGTCTCACAGATAGTATCTGGGAACTCAGGAACAAAAGTATTAGAGATATTCTTGAAAGTATTTCGAATTGAGTCATCTCTAATTTTTGCATATTTCCAGTAAGTTTGTTGTTGATTGTGCATGAACTTGCACATATCCATCAAATTTGACAACTCTTATTTCCTTGAAGTACTTGCAGAAGTCGACATGATAGTTGTATATTCAAGTTCAACACTTAGCCTAACTGGTGCTTCTTCTGGCTCAAACCTTGGTTCAGGAATGTTCGGTTCCTTATCAGATTCTTCCTCTTTAGTGTCTGTGACTGAATTAGCTCCAGTTTCAGTTTAATCTATTGACTCCTCTATATCCAGCTCAGTTGGCTCTTCTTGCTGGCCTTGATTCAGTTCATGCACCCTCTCTACTAATCTTTCAAGATCATAATTTGTAATGTATCCTTGAACATATCCAGCAAAGTGAAGTGATTAATGATGGGAAATAAGCACTTCCTACCCTTTTTTTAGCACAATCGTGAATCTTCTTGAGGATAATTTTCCCAACATTAATGGACTTTTCTATCAAAATTGCATATAACAAAAGCATCCATTCTATCAAGATGGTGGAACTATGTGAGATAGGAATAAAACTCTAGCAAACAAAATAAAACCATACCTTTGCTACTTGTTTTAAGTATTCTCTTTGACAAGAATGGCTCCCATGCTTTCTTATAATCCATTGGGATCCCGGATTTGTCACAAAATCAAGCACTTGTTGAAGAAAATCCCAATTGATATTGTTCATCATAGGGTAATACTCATCTTCTTCAACATCAGGTAAATTGAACAAATTATTGATGGACTTAGAAGTAAGATGTACCTTTTTCTTTCGAATGATGACTTCAATAGCATCTTGCGTAGTCAAACTAGCATAGAATTCTCGAACTAGTTCATCATCGGGAAGTGAACAAGCTTCACAAAATCGTTCCCACTTGAGAACATTGATTTTCTTTCTAATCAGTATAGGAACTACAATCAAATCATTACTCTTTAAGTCAAATCCTTTTTCCGGCATCATAGGTTGATGCTTGAAGATTGAATCAAATCTCTCTTTCACTACTTCATCGATCAAAAATTGGGTTTTCAAGAGTAGTCTTTGAAGATCTGATTATTTTTCAAGACATGGTGTCTTTTCTCGAAAATTTGGCAAAGTTTATTAGGGTTACTTGGATGGAAAGCAATGGGTGTGACGGTAAGGCATGGATTTTTCCCTCCTTTTTCCTGTCTTCGGCCTCAAGCTTAGATTGTATCTTACTAAAAAACCGATTAGTACTTGGGCCAAATTTGACCCCCTTTATTAACATAAAAATTTAAAATTTAAATAGAACAAATGAAATTTTAAAAAAATTTAGTCTTAATTAGAAAATTTCTTCTTAACAAATTACATTAAATTAATTCTCAGGAAAGGTTGGAGGGGTCACAACGATCCTGCTTAAGTTCCAATCTCCATAGATAGAATTAATTAAATGTAATAAGTTAAAAAATAAGTTATAATTATTTATTTATTTACAAAATGAATTCATGAAAAATTAAGGGTCTGCTAATTGTAACGTTCGGGTTTGTGCAAGTGTACACAGTCGTTATCAAGTAATAAGTAACTATCGAGTTATCGTCTCCACAGGGATTGTGCTTGTGCTAAGTCACTTAACTTGTAAAATTATATTAACAATTTGAAAAAAAAATGAAAAACACAATATAGTTGAGAAGTGGTGTCTAAATTAAATTAAATGCAATGATCCCTAATGCAAGTTTTCCTAAGTATGCAGACTATATGAATGAAGTAGATTTTAGAAAAATTAAACACAATTTGCAACAATTATAACATAAATAAAATAGGTTAATTACTTTAATTAAACTTAATTTATTATCATCATGCTTAATAATATTCGAAAAAACATTCAATGACAAATCGATCTTTCATGAGTTTGGAAACCAAATTGGTCCTTTCGGAATCCTTTACTTAGTAAATACGCATTTTACTGATCCTTATTTACTAAGGGTTTCTTAGCATTTGTGTGAGGTAACAGGGACGTGTTAGGTTTGAAACAATTTAATCACACAAATCTAAAAACTATGCAGATAACAGAGCCTGGTTAGGGTTGTTATGCAACCTACAATTTAATCGGGTTAGGATCTAACTTGAGCATTCAAATTTCAATTATGAGTTCGTTAGCTGTCATCTGGTTAGGATTGCTCAGCTAATTCAGGTGCATTTCAATCACGTATGAACGAAATACAGACTTGATTTTAATTGAAAACATGATCGATTGAGGCACAAACATTATAAGCATGAATCGAAGAAATATTATTTAATTAAAATAATCATCCTAGCTTAAATAAAATTAAGCTATCATTGTTGTAAACAAGAACAAAAAACTCATAGCAAACATCTTTAAATTAAATTAAAGAAGAGAAAGATTAAACCCAATTCAGAGTGGCTGTCACCTAAGACATCAATTGACGAGGCTCCTTCGCTCCTTTGCTGATGGCTCTCCAACGTCATTGACCATGGGCTATTTAGGTGGCTAACTTCCTGAAATCCTTTATGCAAGGATGGTGATAGGCGTGACAGCTAAGAGAGTTGAGAGAATTAAGAGAGAAGAGAATGATGAGAAGTGAGGGATGATGGGATGAGGGATGATTGAAGAATGAATGAGAGGGTCTTATTTACAGGTGAGGAGAGGGGGATAGTTTACTAAAAATAGGGGTGTTCATCCTTTGAAGAATCTCCCATGGTTGGCCGGCCATAAATCAAGCAAATCAAGCTGATTTTTCCTTGATTTTTGGTCAGGTTGGATGCCACAACAATTCAGGACCGAGACTCGGTCAAGTGCAAATCTTCAGGTAAATCTCTAATTTCTTCAATTCTTCGAGGACCTTGTATAATTAAACCAAAAGTTGGTTTATAATCAGCCATGTGCAGCCGAAAATTGGGTTGACTTGGTCCCTACTTGATCGGTTTTGCAATTAGAAGAAAATCCTTAGACCTGTCAAAAATAACAGATAGTTTAGAGGACCAATAAATTAATTTAACAAAATTAATTAATCAATTTACTTAATTAATTAAACCCAATTTTTATTAATGAAATATTTAAAATGAATTATTAAAAAATATCATTATATTTTATTATTTAATTTAATCATGCATGGCCCACTTCATAGCTTAAAAATATAATATGTTTAAATTAATATAAAATAAGCCATTTTATGCATGAAAACTATATAATAAAACATAAAATCACATTTTAATAATTTATATGTCCTAATTTCATATTTTCACATATTTCATTAATTTATTAAACAATTACTTGGTTTTAACAACAATTTTAAGTAAAAAGGTGATGAATTATATAGGAAAAATCCTATATGTAAATACCCAATTTTGCCCGGGCATAAAAGGCCCAAATTACAAGCAGGCCTGTATGGCCTAATTAATAAGACAAAATAGTGGCCCAATTAACCTAAACCATATTACAACAAAATAGGCCCAAAATTAGTAGTGGCCCAAGTAGTTTCGGAAACCCTAGGGTTTCTAGGGTAAACTGCAACCTTCCTCGTTCGCGCCGCAGCCCCGTATGATCTTTGTACCTGCACATCAAGAAAGAAAATAATAGTATATGGAAAGAAAAGATTTGCAAATCAAATCAAAGATTTGTTTCTTTATATTGTTGATACTTCGGTTATAAAAGCACACTCAATGTACTGTAATAGGGATGGGGAATTCGAAAATCAATAAAAAAGCTGTCATTCTCACAGCAAACAAAGTACCAAAGAGCAAATATCAATCAACAACACAAAGGGTGATATATATATATTTGTTTCACTTATTTACTTTCTTTTACTTTTTTTTACATACTGATAAAATAAAGGAAAAAGGGAAAGAGTTTTACCTTCGTGTGGTCTGTCACGCCGTGAGAAGACCGAGGGAGCCAGCCCCGAGGATCGATGGCCAGAAACTGAAGGGTTTCTTGATTTTCTTAGTATTTTTGGTTCGATTTTGGGGATTTGGAACCCGGATTTGGGTTTAGAAGGTTGCAAGGACCAGATCAAGGATTTTCCCTCTTTTTCGACCATCACAAATGGTGGTGCCGGTGCCGGAGAATGGCGGCTAGCGCGGTGGCCGATGACCGGTCGATGGCTGGACTGGATGCCGGATGGTTGGGGAAGGGAGAGTTTTTTTGAAAGGTTTTCTGTTTTTTTTAAATGGAATGAAAAATGAAAATTTTTGAATTTTCTTGGCTTAAATAGCCATTTGGAAACGACGTCGTTTCATTAGGCCTCCCCATGTGCTAAAACGACGTCATTTTGGGGAGGCCAACCCAAACCCGACCCGACCCAGCCTAGGATCTGCGTGTTTTTTAGCGGAGGGGTAAATTGCGCTTTTAACCCCTCCGCCTTTTAATATTTTTGCAATTAAGTTTATTTTGTTTTTTAAAATTCGCTTTTAATTTATTTTAAAATTCAATTTGGTTCGTATCGAACAATGCCGTTTAGAGGGAAAGGGAAATTTGCTCTTCCAGTCCCTCCATGATTATACGCGCGTTCAATACAGTCCTTTGGGCTTTATTTATTTGCGGATATACCCTAGATTTTTTATTTGCAATTCAATTTAGTCTTTTTTTGTTATATTTTTCTTAAAATTAGTTAATTTTAATAATGTAATTATTATTTTTATTTTTATAATTTTCATATGTAATTATTATTTTATCTATATATATACTTATTTTTATGTACGTATTTATATTTTTTTTCAAACTAATATTTTTCGCATATTTATATATATACACATATTTTTTTATTTAATTAGTTTTGATAATGTAGATATTATTTAATTATTTTAAACCTATATATATATTTTTATATGTACATGTATACATTCTTTTTTATGAATATTCTTTTATATTTATATACATATATGCGTATATATCTATGTTTTTTTATTTATTTTTAAAAAAATGTTTAACTACCTATTTATATCTATAATTTCAATGTATATATTATGTATCTCTTATTCTTTATATTTTTTTGTTTATTTCAATCATTTGTTTATCAATTTATGTTTTCATATTTTTTTTATTTTGCTCATTTATTTGATATTTTGCATGTCATTATTTTTATTTATTTATTATTTATTTATTCATATTATTTCTATGTAATTGTTGTATTTATTATTGATATTTGTTTAAGGGTCATCTATTCATACATTCAACATAACATTACGTCATCTTTTTACTCGAATTTAAAAATGGAATTTTTCAAAATAGAGATAATACTCGTATTTAGTATTTTCGAGAAGATTGAGCCCTAACGTATTGGATTCTAATTTTCTTCGTTAAATCTAACAATCATGAATTGCTCTTTAATCAAACAAAATAAAACTTGTCATCAGGAATTCAATATGCTGTGTCCTAAAGTATTAGATGTGACACGTTGATTTCTAGAGACAAAGATTTTTTTTTAAATAAAGGAAATATTGAATGTTTGGGATTTTAGGAAATTGTGCCGTAACGTATTCGGCTGCGATTTCTTCATAAATTTTAAACAATTAGATATTTTCTTAAATTTTATTACACGAGTTTTTTGGACTAACTCATCTTGAAGAGAATAAAATGTTGTGCCCTAATGCATTGGGTGTGATATTTTTCTTTTTTTTTTAAATGAGAAAGTCTTAATAAATAATTCAATTAAGGATCACATTTTTTTAACTCTCGACTTTAAGACACTAACTAATCAATTTGGTACCAATTTTTGGGTGTTATGAGGGTACTAATCCTTCCTCGTACGTAACTGACTCCCGAATCCGTTTTTCCAAAACTCGTAGACCAAAGCTATTTTTTAGGTGATCCAATCACACCTCAATAAAAGATTGGTAGTGACTCCCAATTTTTGTTTACTTAAAGTCGACAACTAAATTTTTGTTTTTTTCAAAAGAAAAGGTGGTTTCGACAGCTTGGCGACTCCACTGGGGACTTTTTTTAAAAAAAATAAGAGAGTCGAGCCACAAAGTTGATTAATTCTTGTCCTATGGTCAAGAAAATTTTGTTTTTTTAAAAAAATTCATGGTATCCTATTGCATTCATTATTTCTTGCTTAATGGATTTAAGTATTATTTGCATTACACATTACATGAGTTGAATAATTTTACCCTTTTAAGTGGGAGCGAGAAACTAGTCCTTCGTGAGGTTTTCACCTCCGTGTAGGGTAGTGGACCGCTTCCAGGATACATCTGTACCAAGTTGGAAAGATCTCTTCATCAGTATCAGAATCGAAATTCCGCAATAGAGTTGAAAGCAAGCTTGAGCAAGATTGAGGAAATGAATAAAAGAATCGAAGAGCTAGAAATGACGCTACAAAATTTTGAGATCCAGATCAAGTACTTGAAAGCAAATGAGAGTCGTAATAATGAACAGCTCCACTACTGTCAGAGTCAAGTTAGGAGCAGAGAACATCTTATGGAGGAAGCTGTGGTCCAGATTCGAGAAATAGCTGATCACATACAGACTTTAGCAGTACAAGCTAACATGCTGAGTGTGAAGTATGGATTAGAATTGGATCGGGGGCAAGAATTAGCTTTGTTACTTAGAAAGATTAGAGTTCTGGGTACTAGGGCAAAGTCTTATTTGTAATTCACTTGATGTAAAGAAATTTAATTTCTAGTAAAGTTTTCTTAAATGGAATTGAATCAAAATTGACGCATTTTTGCATTCATTTCATGCATTGCATTTGCTTCACATGCATTAAAAAGTACTAAAAGATTCTAATCAATTTAAGACATTCCTCAGATAATCTGGAAACCAACCAACCTACCAAATACAGCTACAGTACTCGATCGAAAACCAAAGACATGGACTAAAGGCTAGAACAGTTCCAAAAGGAAATACAAGATCAGCTTCAACAACAAATGAATGAGCAGCTTGATAAGATTCGACAAAAAAATGATGGATAAAATGATGGAATCTCAGGGGAATATGATGGCTAAGTTGACTCAGTTGTTGACTGGAGGAGTTGATAAAGGGAAAGGCTCTATGCTTAATGTTGAAGAATGAGACAGTGAGGGACCTGTCTATCCTCCAGGCTTTACCCCTCAGCAAGTTGAAGTATATCCGCACAAATCCTCTGTCACCATTAAGCCTTAGCAATTTTAGGTCGGCATTGCAATGCCAACGAATTTTCATGCTGGAACAGGCCCTAACCTTAGAGACAACCTTATTAATCCTGCTATCCCTGATTTCGATGAAACAGCTGAAAAGGAGAAAATGAATGATGAATTGACAAAATAACTAGAGGAAAGGTACAAGTGGCTGGAAGAGAAATTTAGAGCGATGGAATGTGCCGAGAGCTACTATAGGATGGATGCTAAAGAATTAGGCTTGGTTCCGAATTTAGTACTCCCTTACAAGTTCAAAATGACAGAGTTTGAGAAGTACAACGGCACTAGTAGCCCCGAAGCTCATATTACCATATTTTGTAGGCGAATGACTGGGCATGTTAATAACGACCCACTGCTGATACACTGCTTCCAGAATAGCCTCACAGGGGCAGTGTCCAAGTGGTACAATCAATTGAGCTGCACCAAGATTAATTCATGGAGAGATTTAGCACAGTCATTAATAAAACAATACTGTCATGAGACTGACATGGTATCTGATAGAATCACTCTACAAAATATGGAGAAAAAACCCGGTGAAAGTTTTAGGCAATATGCACAGAGGTGGAGGGAGGTTGCTGTCCAAGTTCAACCGTCTCTTCTAGAAAGAGAGATGACAATACTTTTTGTTAACACATTAAAGACCCCATTTATTACTCACATGTTGGGAAGAGCTACTAAAAGTTTTTCTAACATAATTATGAATGGTGAAATGATAGAAAATGCTATCAGAAGCGGGAAGATAGATTCGGGAGAAAGTAGCAGAAGGTCAGCCTCGAAGAAAAAGGAAAACGAGGTTAATAACGCCATTTATTCAAAGACTATTACGGTGAATCAGTCGAGAAAGGTGGCTATTGACAAACAAGGAACCGACACAAGGAAAAATAGGGAAAAGCCCCAATTTACACCCATTCAAATGTCGTATAAGGAGTTGTATCAAAATTTATTTAATGCACACGTAGTTTCTCCCTTTTATTTAGAGCCTCTACAGCCTCCGTACCCCAAGTGGTACGATGCAAACGCACAATGCGATTATCACGCGGAAATCGTGGGACATTCCATAGAACATTGTACGGCGTTCAAAAAGCTGGTTAAAAGACTCATAAGCATGGGCGTTGTTAAATTGGATGATTCGCCTAAGACAGAGAATTCGTTACCTGATCATAATGGAGTGAACATGATATGTGGGAGCATGGGAAAAATCAAGGAAGATATTGCAGAAGTTAAAATTCCTTTGAGATGGTCTGGAGGAAGATAGTAGAAAGGGGATTATTTGTTTTGGATTCAGAGAGAAGCTTTGAAGGAGTGGAAAACTACTGTGAGTTCCATCATGAGGAGGGACATGAGATTCAAGAATGTACAGAATTCAGAGCCTTGGTTCAAGGCATGATGGATAACAGGGAAATGGAGTTTTACAAAGAAGTTAAGAAGAAGGGGAGTATCTACACATCTGAATCCACGAAGGTGCCAAGAGTAACGTAGTCGGTGGTCATCATTTCGCGACCAAAGAATAATGAAGTGAGAATGCCAATAACACCAAGGATCATAATAAAGAAACCTGCAACCTTTGCTTACCACGATAGTAAGAGGGTTCTGTGGAACTACAAGTGCAATACAACTGTCCCTGGAAAGGAGACTGCAAAGGACCAAGGTGTGAGTGCCGATCCAGAACCTGTGAAAGGAAAGGCCGTAGCAGTGGAACAAAAAAGGAAAGTAGCTGAGCCTGTGCTATCTATCAATGAGCCAGTGAAGGAGGAAGAAGCTGTGGAATTCCTCAAATTTTTGAAGCATAGTGAGTATAATGTGGTCGAACAGTTGGATAAACAACCGACTTGCACATCCAAACTAGCCTTGCTCTTGAATTTCGAAGTACACCGTAGTGCGTTGATGAAGGTGTTGAATGAAACCTATGTAGCCAATGATATTTCTGTCAATAAATTGGATCGGTTGGTCAATAATATCAGTGTTGATAACTTCATATTCTTCAACGATGATGAGATACCACCTGGGGGCATGGGATCTACTAAAGCTTTGCATATCAGTACACGATGCAAGGGGTATACTTTTCCAGGAGTGTTGATTGACAATGGATCAACTTTGAATGTGTTTCCATTATCCATACTTAACAGACTTCCCATAGACAGCTCGCACATGAAAACATGCAAAATATAGTGAGGGCATTTGACGGTATAGAAAGGAAGGTCATGGGATGAATTGAGATACCCCTATTGATCGACCCAACAGTTTACGAGGTGGATTTTCTTGTGATGGATATCAAACCCTGCTACAATTGCTTAATAGGGAGACCATGGATACATTCGGCGGGGGCCGTACCTTCATCGTTACATCAGAAATTAAAGTTGGTGTCAGAAGGTCGGTTGGTGACGATAAATGCTGAAGAGGATATTATAGCGGTCGCATTCAATGAGGCGTCGTATGTGGAAACCAATGACGAGGCGGTGGAATGCTCCTTTCGATCTCTAGAATTTGTAAATGCAACATTTATTCCGAAGGGAGTAAAATTTTGGTGCCTAAAATATCCAAAACTACAGAGATGGGTTTGTAGTTGTTGTTGGGGAAAGGAGATTTACCCAGAAGAGGATTAGGAAAATACCTTCAAGGAAAAATTGGGGTTCCAGCCCTAAAAGAAAAACATGACAACTTTGGCTTAGGGTATAAGCCAGATAGAGGACAGAGAAATAAGGAGCTGGATAGAAGGCAAGAAAGAAAAACGTCGCGTTTAAATGGGGAGGAAATCAAATGGGAGCCAATGATAATTCCCATCATATCCAAAACCTTCATGTCTGGGGGTATTATTGACTTTGAGAGAAGGATATCAACTGAGGAAATCATCGAGGAGACACTGGAAAATGTGCACATTAATGCCATTTGTGAGTGTACAAAGGAAGAAAGAAGTTTGTTAGACATTTGTCCTTATGAGCCTGGGAGTGTTCTAGATAATTGGATTGCGGAAGAAATACCTGAAGTCTTTAGAATTGTCTTAGAGTAATATTCAGAACAAACTTGTTGTTTTAGCCTAGAAATAATAAAAACTCTTTTGTGAAAAAGGCTTATGTTCAAGCATCGTTATTTTAATAATACACATCTTTGCAATTCTTCGAGCAAATATTCTTTCCATACGAGTAAATATTATATAATTATTTTTTCATTTGTAATCATATTGCACAAATAATTGTACATAAATTCATACATTCCTTTGTAACCATATTAGGTCCCTGTATATCAATGATGTGAATGACGCCGCTGCAAACTCAGAGTCTCCTTTTGAACAAAACATGTGTTTACAAGGATCGCACGACTTTGAAGGTGACATAGATTGTGGTTTATCCTTGGACTTGTTAAAGATGGTAGAACAGGATGAAAAACAAATTCTACCTCACAAGGAAACAGTAGAAGTTGTGAGTCTGGAAGAAGGAAAGGAGGTGAAAATTGGAACTGAAATCTCCCCAAAGAGAAGACGAGACCTCATTGAATTACTCCAAGAATTTAAAGATGTCTTCGTATGGTCATATTAGGATATGTCCGGATTGAGCACTGACATTGTGGTACATCGCTTGCCCATAAGGGAGGATTGCAAGCCAATTCAGCAGAAGCTCAGAAGAATGAGGCCTGATATTGTGCTTAAAATAAAAGAGGAAGTCAAGAAGGAGTTTGATGTTGGGTTTTTACAGGAGGTCAAATATTCTAAATGGGTAGCCACCATTGTTCCAGTCCCGAAAAAAGATGGAAAAGTACGAATGTGCGTGGATTACAGAGATTTGAACAAGGCTAGCCCAAAAGACAATTTCCCATTACCGCATATTGACACGTTGGTAGACAATACGGCGGGATATTCAATTGTTTTCTTTCATGGATGGTTTCTCAAGATATAATCAAATAAAGATGCATCCTGAAGATATGGGAAAGACTACGTTCATTACTTTGTGGGGAAAATTCTACTATAAAGTGATGCCCTTTGGGTTAAAGAATGCGGGAGCAACATATCAAAGAGCCATGGTAGCCTTGTTCCATGACATGATGCACAAGGAGATTGAGGTTTATGTTGATGAAATGATTGCCAAATCCAGAACAGAGGAGAAACATGTGCAGGTCCTGAGGAAGTTGTTTCTAAGACTAAGAAAGTTTCAGCTCAAACTCAATCCAACAAAATGCACCTTTGGAGCTAGGTTAGGAAAGCTGTTGGGCTTCGTAGTCAGTAAGAAAGGAATCGAGATTGACCCAGACAAAGTTAAGACAATACGGGATTTACCGCCACCACGTACTCAGAAAAAAGTTCGAGGTTTCTTAGGAAGACTGAATTATATTGCTCGGTTCATTTCACAGTTGACCGAGAAATGTGACCCCATATTTCGTCTTTTGAAGAAACATAACCCAGGTCTTTGGAATGAAGAATGCAAGGAAGCTTTTGAGAAGATAAAACAACACTTATCCAAGACTCTAGTGCTGTCACTACCCAGCCCGGATAGACCATTGATTTTGTATCTAACGGTGTTCGACAACTCCATGGGATGTGTGCTGGGTCAGCATGATGAGACTGGAAAGAAGGAAAATGCGATATACTATCTCAGTAAGAAATTTACTGATTGTGAAATGAGATATTCATCTATCAAAAAATTGTGTTGTTCATTGATTAGGACAACGAAGAGATTGAGGCAATACTTGTTTTATCATACAACTTAGCTGATTTCAAAACTAGACCCTTTCAAGTATATGATAGAATCAACAGCGTTGAATGGAAGAATGGCTAGATGGCAAATCTTGCTCTCCGAGTTCGATATAATATATGAGCCAAAAGGCCATCAAAGGGAGTGCAATAGCAGATTTCTTGGCTAGCAGAGCTTTAGAAGATTATGAACCGCTGGACTTTGACTTCCCAAATGAAGACTTGATGTATATGGCAAATGCTGAAGAGGATCCCCAGGAAAATCATTCTTGGAGGTTAAACTTTGATGGAGCTTCGAATGTGTTAGGCAATGGGTTGAGGCAATCCTAATATCTCCAAATGGAGATTATCATCCTTTCACTAGTAAATTGGATTTTGATTGCACCAATAACATGGCTGAATATGAAGCTTGCATCATGGGTTTCCGAGTGGCCATAGAACGGAAAATCAAGACACTAGAAGTATATGGAGACTCAGCATTGGTAATATACCAACTAAAAGGGGAATGGGAAACGAGAGACCCCAAGTTGGTCTATTATCGGAGATTGGTTCTGGATTTGATTGAAGAGTTTGACAACATTACTTTTCACTATCTCCCACGGGAAGAAAATCAGATGGCTGATGCTCTTGCTACTTTAGCCTTCATGATTGAAGTGAATAAATTAGAGGATATGAAGCCCATTCAAATTAGTATTTATGAAATCCCGGCTCACTGCTACAGTATCGAAGAAGTGGAGAATGATAATCGCCAATGGTACCAAGATATATTGCTATATGTGAAGAATCGCGAATATCTTGATCAGGCAATGGAGAATGATAAGAGGACATTGAGGAGGTTAGCTATTGACTATGTCCTAGATGGAGAGATTTTATATAAAAAGGGAAAGGATCGAGTACTGTTGAGATGCGTGGATGCTGTAGACGCTAAGGAAACTTTAGAAGAAGTCCATGAGGATGTTTGTGGAACGCATGCCAACGGATTCACCATGGCTAGGCAGATCATGAGATTCGGGTATTACTAGTCCACCATGGAAAGAGATTGCATCAATCATGCCAAGAAATGTCATAAATTTCAAATTTATGGGGATAAAATGCATGCGCCTCCTTTGCCTCTTCATGTTATGACTTCTCCATGACCTTTTTCCATGTGGGGAATGGATGTCATTGGGCCAATATCACCAAAGGCTTCTAATGGACATCGTTTCATTTTCGTGGTTATTGACTACTTCACTAAGTGCGTAGAAGCAGCCTCGTATGCTAATGTCACGAAGTCAGCAGTCAGTAAGTTTTTAAAGAAAGAGATCATATGTCGATATGGAATGCCTGAAAGGATCATATCTGACAATGCGCTGAATTTGAATAACAGCACAATAGCGAAAGTCTGCAACCAGTTCAATATTAAACACCATAATTCATCACCGTATAGTTCGAAAATGAATGGTGCAGTAGAGGCGGCCAACAAAAATATCAAGAAAATTGTGGCAAAAATGGATGAAACTTACAAGGATTGGCATGAGAAGTTACCATTCACTCTTCTTGCTTACCGAACATTTATCAGGACTTCTACTGGGGCAACACCTTTTTCTTTGGTTTATGGGATGGAAGCAGTCCTACCCATCGAAGTCGAAATTCTTTCTTTTCGGGTTTTGGCTGAATTAAAATTGGATGAGGCCGAATGGATCCAATCTCGATATGAGTTGAACCTGATAGAAGAGAAAAGACAAAAAGCTATTCATCATGGTCAAATGTATCAGAAGTGAATGATGCGAGCTTATAATAAGAAGGTTCGTCCCAGAGAATTTCATGAGGGGGATTTGGTGTTGAAAAAGATCCTCCCTTTACAAAAGGATTTTAGAGGGAAATGGATGTCAAATTGGGAGGGACCTTATGTTGTAAAAAAGGCTTTCTCTGGAGGAGCTTTGATTTTGAGTGAAATGGATGGCAAAAATTTACCGAATCTTGTAAATTCAGATTCAGTCAAGAAATACTTCACTTGAAGGAAAAGGAGGACTCAAAGGGAAAACCCGCAAAAAGCACTTCGAAAAAAAAGGGATTTGAGTTGAAAACTCGAAAAGGGCGCCTTGAGACCAAAGGGGATTTGAGTTGAAAACCCGAAAAGGGCAGCTCAAACATTGATCAAATTGGGGCATGTGGTGATCTTGCTATACCTAAACAGTAGGGAAAGGATATGCGACATCCTGGGGCATCGACAAAGTACTGTGGATCTCCTAAACACATGTTAAATTCAAAACGATTCTTAGTTTGCACAGAGAAGTTCAAGTTGTGATATCCAAGGCACATAGTCTTTATATTACTTATACAGAATTTGTTTGTTCTTGTAATACTTCATTCTTTGCTGTTTTTGAATACTTTTTCTTTTCAAGAAACTTGCTATCAATAAATTCCTTTTCTATTTTTCGAGTTATGCCCTAGCCATTATTTTCGAAAACATGTCGCATTAGAATAATGATTGATGGACTAATAAACTTTCACAAAAGAAGTTTTGCATATTACTCTGGGAATTTCTAAATAATTTAGTAACCTAAAACAGGACTATTGTTTAGGACGCACCAGGCTTAAAATATCTAAGAAGGGAAAGTCTAAATTAGGACTGTTCTTTCGGATTTTGTGGAGATGACAAGAAGTCTGGCTTGGCGACAAAACTTCAATCATCAAGGAATAAGAAGAAGTTCCCCCGGAGAAGAGAGCCTTCATTTGTGCGTAAGCATTTGGTACGATACCCTGGGAATAGTATAAAGGACCAGAAAGATCTAGATCCTTTAAATTTTTATAGGAGAGGATTGAGGAAAATCCATATATTCCTACCCTTGCGTTACAGTAGGACAAACAGTAAAAAAAAAGCATTCTACACTCAGGCAAACACCATTCATACATGTCTGGTTAAGATCATTTGATGCATTTTTGATCATGCCATCCTCATCTTAGGCATAATTGGGTTCATCATACAGGTCATGTTTCACAAAAAATAGATTAGTGAAATCATAAAGCCTTATCTCCCTAGGCAACAGTGGAGCAGGCTAAAAAATAGCAGATCTTGTCTTCATGTATTGGCGTGAAGTAGATCGAAGATAACAGATCCTGTCTTCCTATATTAGTAGCGAAGTGGATCGAAGATGCAGATCTTGTCTTCCCATACTGGTGGCGAAGTAGATCGAATAAAGCAGATCTTGTCTTTATGTATTGGCGTGAAGTAGATCGAAGATAACAGATCATGTCTTCCTATATTGGTAGCGAAGTGGATCGAAGATGCAGATCTTGTCTTCCCATATTGGTGGCGAAGTAGATCGAAGAAAGCAAATCTTGTCTTCATGTATTGGCGTGGAGTGGATCGAAAATAGCAGATCCTATCTTCTTATATTGGTAGTGAGGCAGACTAAGTAAGAAAGTCTTATCCCCCTAAAGTTGCAGTGGGGCAAACTAAATAAACAAATCCTATCTCCCTAAAGTTGTAGTGGAGTGGATTAGATTGATAGATCTTGTCTCTCTGAAATTATAGTGGAGCAGATCACATCAAATTCATCTTTACGTTGCAACAAGTTGAAGCTATAAGTCTTATCTCCCTGAAGTTGCAGTGGAGCAGATAAAAGATAGCAAATCTTGTTCTCTTGAGAAACTATGATGTACAAATTTTATCTCTATGGCATTGTAGTGGAGTAGATTTAAGCACTAGTTCCTACACCTCTGAAGATGCACTAGGAAGGAATGAGGCTACTTGAAGAAGAAGAGTTCCAAGGTCCAGCACGACTGGGAAAAATTGGGCATTTTTTAAATCTTTGCTCTGTTCCTGTTACACAATAACGAGCAAAGAGGGACAGCTGTAAATACCCGGTTTTGCCCGGGCCTAAAAGGCCCGAATTACAAGCAGGCCTGTATGGCCTAATTAATAAGAAAAAATAGTGGCCCAATTAACCCAAACCCGGTTACAACAAAATAGGCCCAAAATTAGTAGTGGCCCAAGTAGTTTCAGAAACCCTAGGGTTTCTAGGGTAAACCGCAACCTTCCTCGTTCGCGCCACAGCCCCGTATGATATTTGTACCAGCACATCAAGAAAGAAAATAACAGTATATGGAAAGGAAAGATCTGCAAATCAAATCAACGATTTGTTTCTTTATATTGTTGATACTTCGGTTATAAAAGCACACTCAATGTACTGTAATAGGGATTGCGAATTCGAAAATCAATAAAAAAGCTATCATTCTCACAGCAAACAAAGTACCAAAGAGCAAATATCAATCAAAAACGCAAAAGGTGATATATATATTTATTTTTATTTCAGTTATTTACTTTCGTTTACATTTTTTTTACATACTGATAAAATAAAGGAAAAAGGGAAAGAGTTTTACCTTCGTGTGGTCTATCATGCCACGCGAAGACCGAGGGAGCCACCCCCGAGGATCAGTGGCCGAAAACCAAAGGGTTTCTTGATTTTCTTAATATTTTTGGTTCAATTTTGGGGATTTGGAACCCGGATTTGGGTTTAGAACGTCGCAAGGACCAGATCAGGGATTTTCCCTCTTTTTCGGCCACCGCAAATAGCGATGCCGGCGCCGAAGAATGGCTACCGATGCGGTAGCCGATGACTGGCTGATGGTCGGACTGGATGCCGGATGTTTGGGGAAGGGAGAGTTTTTTTGAAAGGTTTTCTGTTTTTTTTAAAAAGGGAATGAAAAATGAAAATTTTTGAATTATTTTTGGCTTAAATAGCATTTTGGAAACGACGTCGTTTCATTAGGCCTCCCCAGGTGCTAAAATGACGTCGGTTTGGGAAGGCTGACCCGACCCGGCCTAGGATCCCCGTGTTTTTGAGCAGAGGAGTAAATTGCACTTTTAGCCCCTCCGCCTTTTAATATTTTTGCAATTAAGTTTATTTTGTTTTTTAAAATTCACTTGTAATTTATTTTAAAATTCAATTTGGTCCCTATCGAACGACGCCGTTTAGAGGGAAAGGGAAATTTGCCCTTCCAGTCCTTCCATGATTATACGCGCGTTCAATACAGTCCTTTGGGCTTTATTTATTTGCGGATTTACCCTAGATTTTTTATTTGCAGTTCAATTTAGTCTTTTTTATATATTTCTTAAAATTAGTTAATTTAATAATGTAATTATTATTTTATCTATATATATACGTATATTTATTTTTATGTACGTATTTATATTTTTTTTCAAACTAATATTTTTTGCATATTTATATATATACACATATTTTTTTATTTAATTAGTTTTGATAATGTAAATATTATTTAATTATTTTAAACCTATATATATTTTTTATATGTACATGTATACATTCTTTTTTATGAATATTCTTTTATATTTATATATATGCGTATATATCTATATTTTTTATTTATTTTCAAAAAAAATGTTTAACTACCTATTTATATTTTTAACACATATTTTATTATTTATGTATATATGTATATTTATATATTTTTCTTTATTTTCATAAATGCATTATATATTTATATAAATTTTATAATTCAAAATTTTATATGTAAATCATGTGTTTGTTTTTTTTCCTTAATAATTTTAATGTATATGTTATCTATCTCTTATTCTTTATATTTTTTTGTTTATTTCAATCATTTGTTTATCAATTTATGCTTTCATATTTTTTTTATTTTGCTCATTTATTTGATATTTTGCATGTCATTATTTTTATTTATTTATTTATTCATATTATTTCTATGCAATTGTTGTATTTATTATTGATATTTTTTTAAGAGGCATCTATTCATACATTCAACATAACATTACGTCATCTTTTTACTCGAATTTAAAAATGAAAATTTTCAAAATAGAGATAATACTCGTATTTAGGATTTTCGAGAAGATTGAGCCCTAACGTATTGGTTTTCGATTTTCTTCGTTAAATCTAACAATCGAGAATTGCTCTTTAATCAAACAAAATAAAACTTGTCATCGGGAATTCAATATGTTGTGTCCTAACGTATTGGATCTGACACGTTGATTCCTCGAGACAAAGATTTTTTTAAAAAAATAAAGGAAATATTGAATGTTTGGGATTTTAGGAAATTGTGCCCTAACGTATTGGGCTGCGATTTCTTCATAAATTTTAAACAATTAGATATTTTCTTAAATTTTATTACACGAGTTTTTTGGACTAACTCATCTTGAAGAGAATAAAATGTTGCGCCCTAACGCATTGGGTGTGATATTTTTCTTTTTCTTTTTTAAATGAGAAAGTCTTAATAAATAATTCAATTAAGAATCGCATTTTTTTTAACTCTCGACTTTAAGACATTAATTAATCAATTTGGTACCAATTTTTGGGCGTTACGAGGGTGCTAATCCTTCCTCGTACGTAACTGACTCCCGAATCTGTTTTTCCAAAACTCGTAGACCAAAGCTATTTTTTAGGTGATCCAATCACACCTCAATAAAAGATTGGTGGCAACTCCCAATTTTTGTTTTCTTAAAGTCGACAACTAAATTTTTGTTTTTTTCAAAATAAAAGGTGGTTTTGACACTATATATTTTTCCATTTACACACCCCTAAACTTAAATCATTACTCGTCCCGAGTAATGTTCATACGCAACATAAGGTCTTGCTAAGGCAAATTTTGCTAAGAGTGTAAGTAGCATCAATCTTCGTCTCATAATCATGCATCAATAAATTCATGCTCACAGATCTTCTTTATTAACAAGTAACTCGTATATAAACATTTTAAAAGTTTTATTCTAAGTTTCAAGATACGCCAACATGAATCATAGTTTGCATGTATGTCATAGCCATAGATAATCTTCTTCATTCAACACAATTTCTCATCAATCAAGCAAAACAATCATATCTATGATCTTCATATCTTGAACTTAATACTTCCTCTCCACTAGTGTAGGTGACATAATCATCAAATCAATAGGTCTTTCACAAGGTTGTAATGGGGCTAGGTTAAATGTAGGGATTTGAAGAGATGAGACATTTTGGTTTCAAAAATCTTAACCTTTAACTTTGTCTTGATTTCTTGAAATTCAACCTTTTTCTTCAAGTGAACCTTTGCAACACCCCTAAAATTATTTTGAACTCAAGCTCATACATTTTTCCTTTTTGAAGATAAAGTGAACTTTTCTTCGCTTTTTTTTTAAACATGAGCACATACATCTTTATGAAAAATTTCCTCAAATGTTGATTCTCAAGACACTTAGGTTAAGATAGGTGCACAAAATTAGGATAGTTTTAAAAAAATTGGTAATTGGCTTATAATGTAGGTTCATTGCCAACACAGGCCTTAAAGCTCAAAATTATGGTTTCAAGGGTCTAATATAGTAAGGCGGGCTTGAAAAGGCTCAAATGATCCAAAGAAAAATGGTGCCTATATCATTTTAGATTTTTATGTCCTCTAGGATTTTGCCTCAAGAAAGTTACTAAGTCAATTCTAAAAATATAAACCTTCATGCATGCTTGATCTCAAAAGAAACTAAGTTTTAATGGCAAACATTACCTAAGACTAAGATCATAAAAACATTCCATTCTTCACGATAACATACAATCACTCAGATAAATCAATGCCCCATACGTCGAACAATTCAATCTCCAAAATGTTTGTCAAGGGCATCTCATTCCTCCTTGATATATTTCCAGTCCTTTGGCATTTATCACAGTTCTTTACATAAGCATAAGTATCTTTAAATAGTGTAGGCCAAAAGAAACCTACTTGCAAAATCTTTACTGCAGTACGTGAACCACCAAAGTGTCCCCCACTTGGAGATGAATGGCAATGATACAAGATCTCAGTAATCTCGCTTTCTGCTACACACTTTCAGATTATATTATCTGCATATTGTTTAAACAAAAATGAATCCTCCCAAAGATAATACCGACAATCATGAAGTAATTTTTTCCTTTGTTGGTATGTCATTTCTCGAGGAATTATTCCACATGCAAGATAATTGGCAAAATTAGCAAACCAGGGTATTTCATGAATTTTTTTTACCTCAAATAAGTGTCCATCTAAGAAATTCTCGTTGATAGGCACACATGTTGAGTTACCTCATCTTGCTCTAACCTCGACAGATGATCAACTATTTGATTTTCGACACCCTTTCTGTCTTGGCTCTCAAGGTCCAATTCTTGGAGTAAAAGTATCCAATGAATTAGCCTTGGTTTTGTATGTTTATTTGTGAACAACTATTTAATGGTCGTATGGTCAGTAAATACTGTAACTTTGGTACCTATAAGATATAAGCAGAAGTTGTCAAAAGCAAAAACTATATCAAAAAGTTCTTCTTCAGTTACTATATAATTGCATTGGGCTCCTGTAAAAGTTCTACTTGCATAGTAAATAGGGTGAAACACTTTATTTCTTTTTTGACCCATCAAAGTTCCAACGACATAGTGACTTGCATCGCACATCAAGACAAAAGGTCAGTTCCAATCAGGTGTAACGATTATTGGAGCTGAGATTAACCGCTTCTTTAACTTTTCAAAAACTTTCAAACATGCTTTGTTGAAATCAAACACTGTATCTTTCTCTATCAACAAACACAACTGTTTAGAAATTTTTAAGAAATCTTTGATAAACCTTCGATAAAAACTGGTATGCCCTAAGAAACTTCTGATTCCTTTCACATTCATTGAGGTCGTTAATCTTTCAATTACATCCACCTTTTGTTTATCGACTTCAATTCCTTTCTTTGAGATCTTAAGACCTAAGACAATCCCTTCCTTGACCATAAAACGACATTTTTCCCAATTAAGGACAAGATTCGTCTCTTCGCATCTTTTCAGTACCTTAGTCAAATTACTCAAACAGATATCATAAGTGTAACCAAAAATAGAAAAAATCATCCTTGAAAACCTAATAAAATTTTCAACCATATTAGTAAATATTGTCATCATGCATCATTGAAAAGTTGCAAGTGCATTGCATAAACCAAAAGGCATTCTCCTAAAAGCAAACGTACCTTATGGACAAGTAAAGGTTGTTTTATGTCGATCCTCCGAGGCTACAACTATTTGGTTATATCCCAAATAGCCATCTAAAAAACAATAGAATTCAATACAGATTCTCTAACTAGTAACAATTCTCGTTGGAACTAACTCGTTACGCTCATTTTCAACAGTCATGATTCTACCTTTCTTCAGCACACACTGCACCAACTTACCCATAAACTATCTGAAATAGGATAGATGATTCCTGCATTTGATCACTTCCTTTCTCACAACTTCTTTCGTAATAGGATTGAACCTCTTTTGCTCATCAATTCGAGCCCTTTCACCTTCTTCTACATTGATTTTATGCATGCAAAAAGAAGGGCTTATACCTCAAATATCAGCTATGGTCCAACAATTGGTTTCTTAAATTTCTTTAGATATGCAATTAGCTGCTCCTCTTGATCTTTCGTCAGTTTCATTGAAATAATCACAGGCAAACTAGAACAATCACCTAAATAAACGTATTTTAAATGGGAAGGAAGTACCTTTAGTTCGAGTTTATGTGGTTTTTCAATTGGAAACTTAGGTTGCACAAATTCTCCAACTTCCAACTCTAATGGTTGAAACTGTGTGGATTGAATAAAACTTCCTGGATAGGCTTCCATCAAAGACATGTTTTCTTCACCTTCTTCATCCTCCAAAGGGTCAAGATCTAAAGGTCTCTCCAATGGATCTTCTTCAAAATTGCTTTCCACAGAAACCAAGGTTTCTATCTCTTCCATAACTAAACACTCCTCTGTCAGATTGAGAAATTTCATCGCTTTAAGAATGTTAATGGTTACCTGATCATTTTGAACTCGCATGGTGAGTTCTCCTTTTTTCACATCAATTAACGTTTTCTCGTGGCTAAGAAAGGTCTCCCAAGGATGATCGGCATTTCCTTGTCCGCTTCAAAATCTAAGACAATGAAATCAGTAGGAAAAATAAATTTATCAGCTCTTACCAAAACATCCTCGATCTTTCCTTTAAGATATGCTAAAGATTGATCCGCTAGCTGAAGCGTAACAATTGTAGGTCTTACTTCACCTATCCCTAACATCTGAAGATAGACTTAGGCATCAACTTGATACTCGCTCCTAAGTCACACAAAGATTTACTACAATAGGAGTCACCAATGTTACAGGGTATAGTAAAGCTTCCTAGGTCTTTCAATTTCGGTGGCAATTTATTTTGCAGGAACGCACTGCACTCCTTTGTCAAGGCAATAGTCTCATACTCACTCAGTCGTTTCTTCTTGTACAGTATATCCTTCATAAACTTCACATAATTCAGTATTAGTTCTAAAACCTTCACCAACAGAATATTGATGTGTAACTACTTTAGAACATCCAAAAACTTCTTTTGGACCTCCTATTTCTGCTTGTTTTACTGTAATTTTTGCAGATATGGAGGTGATGAAACTTTCAGTTGAACCAGAAAACTTTTCTGAGTAGGTAAATCTGCATCCAAAGGAGATGATAAAATATCTGAATTGACTAAGCCAGGGTTTACCTTGTCAGACTTTGCAGATTTTGATTCCTTTGGTGTAGGAACTTCAACAGCTAGTTGATTCTTCTCAACGGGCTTATTTTCGACATCAATCAATCGAGGTTCTAGAATTTTACCACTTCGTAGTGCCACTGCCTTGATATGTTCTTTCCCCAAATTTCTTGGATTCTTAGTATCACTTAGCAAGGTTCCTTGCGGTCTATTACGTAGCTCCGTAGCTAGCTGACTCATTTGGTTTTCCAAAATTTTCAGTGTTGCTGCTTGGCTTTGGATCAAAGTGTCATTCTTTGTGATGTACGCTTTCAACAAGTTCTCCAAACTGTTTGATGCCTCAGCTTGAGGTGGTCTTGAAGCTTGCTAATTATACCCTTGAGATTGGTTGGGTCTTTGTTGTAATAAGTTGTTGTTCGGTCTATTTCCTTGGTTGCTCCAAGAAAAGTTAGGATGATTACGCCATGAAGGATTGTAAAAGTTGGACTGGGTCCTTTTTCATTCCTATTTTGATATTGGTTTCCCACATAGTACACTAACTCGGCATTTGATGGATAATTCTCAAAAGAATGACCTTCCCCACACTACACACAAGAAACTATTTCAAACAGACTTAGTGGCTGAGCTGCAAAATTATTAGTACTATTAGCCGTTAACTGTTTTAACAACAGGATCACTCAGCTAATTCAAGTTCATTTCAATCACGTATGAATGAAATACAAACTTGATTTTAATTAAAAACATGATCGATTGAGGCACAAACATTATAAGCATGAATCAAATAAATATTATTTAATCAAATCAATCATCCTAGCTTAAATAAAATTGAGCTAACATTGTTGTAAACAAGAACAAAGAACACATAGCAAACATCTTTATATTAAGTTAAAGAAAAGAAAGATTAAACCAAATTCATATTGGTTGTCACCCAAAACTCTAACTGACGAAACTCCTTCATCCCTTTGCTTTGCTGCTTTGTTGATGATTCTCCAAGGTGGCCGACCAAAGGTTTTTTAATAGGCTTAATTTCTAAAATCTCTATGAAGAGATGATGCTAAGTGTGGAAATAGAAAAGGCTAAGAGAAAAAGAGAGAATGATGCTTGATGGATGCTTGAGGGATGATGAATGAAGGAATGAGAGGGTCTTATTTATAGGTGAGAAGGGAGAGGTAGTTTGCTAAAAATAGGAGTTTCCATCTTTTGAAGCATCTTCCATGGGTGGCCGGCCATAATTTTAGCAAGTTGAGCTGATTTTTCCTTGATTTTTGGTCAATTGGAGTGACACAATAACTCAGGACTGAGACTCAGTCAAGTGCAAATCTTCAGGTAAATCCCAAATTTCTTCAACTCTTCAAGGACCTTGTGCAATTAAACCAAAAAGTGGTTTACGGACAGCCATGTGCAGTCGAATTTTGGGTTGACTTGGTCTCAAATTTGGACAGTTTTGTAATCAGCAAAGCTATCAGACCTATCCAAAATAAATCAACAAGTTAGAGGACCAAAGAATTAAATTTATCTAATTAATTAATTAAAACCAAATTATTAAAGAAATATTTTAAAATGAATTATTAAATATAATTTTATACTTTATTATTCAATTTAATCATGCATGACACACTTTACGTCTTAAAAAATATAATATATTCAAATCAATATAAAATAAGCCATTTATTGCATGAAAACTTTATAATAAAGCATAAAATCACATTTTAATAATTTCTATGTCCTAATTTCATACTTTCACATATTTCATTAATTTATTAAACAATTACTTAGTTTTAACAACGGATTTAAGTAAAAAGGTGATAAATTACATAGGAAAAATTCTATATATTTTTCCGTTTACACACCCCCAAACTTAAATCATTTCTCGTCCCAAGTAATGTCTATGCACAGCAAAAGGTCTTGCTAAGGCAAATTTGCTAATTATGTAAGCAGCATTAATCTTTGTCACATAATCATGAATTGATAACTTCATGCTTATCAATCTTCTTTATTAACAAGTAATTCATATGCAAACATTCCTCAAGATTATACTAAGCTTCAGAATATGCCAACACGAATCATAGTTTGCATGTATGTCACAACCATAGATAACATTCTTCATTCAACATAATTTCCTATCAATCAAGCAAAAAATCACAAGGCTTATTTATGATCTTTATATCTTGAACTTAGGACTTCCTCTCCACTAATGTAGGTGACATAATCATCAAATCAACAAGCCTTTTATAAGGTTGTAATGGGCTCAGTTAAAGGTAGGCATTTTAAGAGATGAGACATTTCAGTTTAAAAATCTTAACCTTTAACTTTGTCTTAGTTTTCTCGTAATACAACCTTTTTCTTTAAGTGAACCTTTGGAACACCCTCAAACTTATTTTGAACTCAAACTCATATAGTTTTCCTTTTTTTTTTTTGAGACTGAGTGAACTTTTCTTCACTTTTTTTAAGCATAAGCACATACATCTTTATGAAAATTTCCTCAAATGTTGTTTCCCAGGAAAACTTTAGTTACAATAGGTGCACAAATTTAAGATAGCTTTAAAAAGATGATAATTGGCTTATAATGTAAGCTCATTGCAAAAAAAAAAAAACAGGCCTTTAAGCTCAAAATTATAGTTTCAAGGGTCTAATATCATAGGGTTGGCTTCAAAAGGCTCAAACGATCCAAAGAAATAGTGCTTATATCATTTAAGATTTTTATGTCTCCTAGGATTTCGCCGCAAGAAAATTACTAAGTCAATTCTAAAGATATAAACCTTCATGCATGCTTAACCTCAAAAGAACTAAGTTTTCATGGGAAACATTACTAAGGCTAAGATCATACAAGCATTTCGTTCTTCATGATAACATACTTTCACTTAGATAAAATCATCATTCATACTTGCATACAAACTATCTCAGTAACAAGAATATATATAAAAATTCATTTATTAAAACATACTTATGAAAGAAATGATTAAAACATGCTTGAAAAATCTAAAAGTTTGAGCAATTTATTTGCCTTACCCCCCTTTAAAACGAAGCAATGTACTCATTGCAAGAACAAAGTAATAATTGAAAACTGAACACTAGGTAGGGTTGTAAAGAAAGAGAGGTGAGTCATTATGACTGGTTAAGTATCAAGTCTTCCCTAATAACCCAATCCTAGACATGTTCATTCCCATTACCACATCACTTAGTCTTATTCTTTCTAAAGAAGTGCCAAGTTTGTTCATGCTTGCTATGTTTTATTCTGCAGAAATTAAATCCTAATTAAGAAAGAAATAAATTCCTAAAGACTTAAAAATAATTAAATAAATAACAGGACCAAAATCCCCCTTTTATTTTTGTAACTTATTCCCCTTGTCTTCTTTAGCTCCATCTCCGCTTGCATCGTCAGTATCTTCTGTCCATGTCACAAAGCTAGCATCTGGGAACTTAGGAACAAAAGTATTAGAGATATTCTTAAAAGTATTTTGAATTGAGTCATCTCTAATTGTTGCATATTTCCTGTAAGTTTGTTGTTGATTGTGAATGAACTTGCACATATCCATCAAATTTGACAACTCCGATTTCCTTGAAGTATTTGCAGAAGTCGGCATGACAGTTGTATATTCAAGTTCAACACTTAGCTTCACTGGTTCTTCTTCTGGCTCAACCCTTGGTTCAGGAATGTTTGGTTCCTTATCAAATTCTTCCTTTTCTGTGTCTGTAACTGAATTAGCTCCAGTTTCAGTTCCATCTATTGACTCCTCTGTATCTGGCTCAGTTAGCTCTTCTTGCTGGCCTTGATTCAGTTCATGCACCCTCTCTACTAATCTTTCCAGATCATAATTTGTAATGCATCCTTGCACATATCGCCCCTTCAAATTTGCTTTTGTTTTAAACGGGCCTTTAAGTAAAGTGAAGTGATTAATGATGGGAAATAAGCATTTCCTGCCTTCTTTTGAGCACAATCGTGAATCTCTTTGAGGATAATTTTCCCAACATTAATGGACTTTTCTGTCATAATTGCATATAACAAAAGCATTCGTTCCATCGAGATGGTGGAACTATGTGAGATAGGCATAAAAATGTAGCGAACAAAATAAAACCATACCTTTGCTACTGGTTTTAAGTATTCTCTTCGACAAGAATGGCTCTCATACTTTCTTATAATCCATTGGGATCCCAGATTTGTCACAACATCAAGCACTTGTTGAAGAAAATCCCAATTGATACTGTTCATCACACGGCAATACTCATCTTCTTCGACATCAGGTAAATTGAACAAATTATTGATGGAATTAGAAGTAAGAACTACCTTTTTCTTTCGTATGATGACTTCAGTAGCATCTTGCGTAGTCAAACTAGCATAGAATTCTTGAACTAGTCCATCATCGGAAAGTGAACGAGCATCACAAAACCGTTCCCACTTTAGAGCGTTGATTTTCTTTCTAACTAGTATAGGAACAACCATCAAACCATGACTCTTCAAGTCAAAACCTTTTTTCGGCATCATAGGTTGATGCTTGAAGATTGAATCAAATCTCTATTTCACTTCTTCATTATCAAAATTGGGTTTTCAAGAGTAGTCTTTTCCCAAAAATTCAGCAAAGTTTATTAGGGTTACTTGGGCGGCAAGCAATGGGTGTGACGGTAAGGCATGGGTTTTTCCCTTCTTTTTGCTGTCTTGGGCCTCAAACTCAGACTGTATCTTACTAAAAATATTTATTAGTACTTGGCCAAATTTGACCCCTTTTATTAACATAAAAAATTAAAATTTAGACAAAGCAAATGAAATTTAAAAAAAATTAAGTCTTAATTAGAAAATTTCTTCTTAACAAATTACATTAAATTAATTCCCAGGAAAGGTTGGAGAGGTCACAGCGATCCCGCTTGAGTTTCAATCTCCTTAGATAGAATTAATTAAATGTAATAAGTTAAGAAAATAATTCTAATTATTTATTTATTTACAAAATCAGTTCATGGAAAATTAAGGGTCTGCTAATTTGAGCGAGGATTCAATTCACTTAACTTCACCATCCCAGTAGTGTTTAAGACGTTGACCATTAACTTTCAACTTACCTCCGTAATTATCGTATAATTCAATAGCTCCATAAGAATAAACTCGGTAGTTGGTATAAGGTACTTTCCATTGGGATTTAAGCTTCCCAGGAAAAAAACTTCAACCTTGAATTAAACAACAAAACCTTCTGACCTTCTTTAAACTCGCGAGGTTGTATATGACTATCATGCCATCGCTTTGATCTTTCGTTACACGTTTTGGCATTCTCATAGGAAAACAACCTCAGCTCTTCCAACTCATCAGGTTGTAACATCCTTCTCTCACCGGCTTACTTAAGATCAAAGTTGAACTGCTTCAAAGCCCAGTGAGCTTTATTCTCCAACTCTAATGGCAAATGACATGCCTTTCCAAAGACTATTCGATAAGGATTCATTCCTAACAGAGTCTTAAATATTGTTTGATAGGCCCATAATGCATGATTGAGCCTTCGAGACAAAAATGGTGTACTACCATTTCAAGGATACCTTTGATTTCGCGATTCACTCTTTCAATTTGCTCATTAGACTGGGGGTGATAGGTAGTAGCAATCTTGTGCTTCACATCATATTTATCAAGCAACCACTTAAGCCATTTGTTCACAAAGTGAGAACCTTCATCACTAATAATAGCTCTTGGTGTCCCAAATCGTGTAAACACATGCTTATGTAGAAATCGCATGACTACCTTAGCATCACTTGTAGGGTATGCTTCAGCTTCAACCCACTAGGATACATAGTACACAGCAACTAAGATGTATTTGTTCCCATACGAAGAAGGAAATAGGCCTACGAAATCAAGGCCCCATACGTCGAACAATTCAATCTCCAAAATGTTTGTCAAGGGCATCTCGTTCCTCCATGATATATTTCCAATCCTTTGGCATTTATCAGAGTTCTTCACATAAGCATAAGTATCTTTAAATAGTGTAGGCCAAAAGAAACTTGCTTGCAAAATCTTTGCTGCAGTATGTGAACCACCAAAGTGTCCCCCACTTGGAGATGAATGGCAATGATACAAGATGTCAACAAACTCACTTTCAGCTACACACTTTCTGATTATATTATCTGCATATTGTTTAAACAAAAATGAATCCTCCCAAAGATAATACCGACTATCATGAAGGAATTTTTTCCTTTGTTGGTATGTCATTTCTCGAGGAATTATTCCACATGCAAGATAATTGGAAAAATCAACAAACCAGGGTATTTCATGAATTCATTTTACCTCAAATAAGTGTCCATCTGGGAAATTCTTGTTCATAGGCACACATGACTGAGTTACCTCATCTTGCTCCAACCTCGACAAATGATCAGCTATTTGATTTTCGACACCTTTTTTGTCTTGGATCTCAAGGTCAAATTCTTGGAGTAAAAGTATCTAACGAATTAGCCTTGGTTTTGCATCTTTCTTCTTGAGCAAGTATTTAATGGCCGCATGGTCAGTAAATGCTGTAACTTGGGTACCTATAACAAATGAGCGGGATTTGTCAAAACTAAAAACTATATCGAAGAGTTCTTTTTCGGTTATCGTATAATTGTGTTGGGCTCCCGTCAAAGTTCTACTTGCATGGTTTGTTGGGGCTGAGATTAACTTCTTCTTTAACTTTTTAAAAGATTCCAAACATGCTTTGTTGAAATTAAACACTGTATCTTTCTCTATCAACAAACACAACGGTTTAAAATTTTTTGAGAAATCTTTGATAAACCTTCAATAAAAATCGACATGACCTGAGAAACTTCTAATTCCTTTCACATTCATTGGGGCCCTTAATCTTTCAATTACGTCCACCTTTGCTTTATCGACTTCAATTCCTTTCTTTGAGATCTTTTGACCTAAGACAATCCCTTCCTTGACCATAAAATGGCATTTTTCTCAATTAAGGACAAGATTCGTCTCTTCGCATCTCTTCACTACCTTAGCCAAATTACTCAAACAGATATCATAAGTGTTACCAAAAAAAGAAAAAATCATCCATGAAAACCTGAACAAAATTTTCAGCCATATCAGTAAATATTGTCATCATGCATCGTTGAAAAGTTGTAGGTGCATTGCATAAACCAAAAGGCATTCGTCTAAAAGCAAACGTACCGTATGGACAAGTAAAGGTTGTTTTATGTTGGTATTCCGGGGCTAAAACTATTTGGTTATATCCTGGATAGTCATCTAAAAAACAATATAATTCATTACCTTCCAGTCAATCTAACATCTGATCCATAAAAGCCAACGAAAAATGGTCATTTCGAGTGGCTTTGTTCAACTTTTGCAATCAATACAAATTCTCCAACCGATAACATTTCTTGTTGGAATTAACTCACTACGTTCATTTTCAACAACAGTGATTCCACCTTTCTTCGGCACACACTGCACCAGACTTACCCATGAACTATCTAAAATAGGATACATGATTCCTGCATCTAACCATATGATCAGTTCCTTTCTCACAACTTCTTTCATAATAGGATTGAGCCTCCTTTGCCCATCAATTAAATCTTTTTCACCTTCTTCTAAAATGATTTTATGCATGCAAAAAGAAGGGCTTATACCTCGAATATCAACTATGGTCCAACCAATTGGTTTCTTAAATTTCTTTAGAACAACAATTAGTTGCTCCTCTTGATATTTCGTCAGTTTCGATGAAATAATCACAGGCAAAGTAGATCAATCACCTAAATAAACGTATTTCAAATGGGAAGGAAGTACCTTTAGTTCGAGTTTAGGTGGTTCTTCAATTGGCAACTTGGGTTGCACAAATTCTCTGACTTGCAACGCTAATGGTTTAAACCATGTGGATTGAAAAAAATTTCCTGGACTGGCTTCAATCAAAGCCATGTTTTCTTCACGTTCTTCATCCTCCAAAAGGTCAATATCTAAAGCTTTCTCCAATGGATCTTTTTCAAAATTGCTTTCCATAGAAACCAATGTTTCTATCTCTTCCACAACTGAACACTCCTCTGCCGGATTGGGAAATTTCATCGTTTTAAGAATGTTAATGGTTACCTGATCATTTTGAACTCCCATGGTGAGTTCTCCATTCTGCACATCAATTAAAATTCTTCTCATGGCTAAAAAAGGTCTTCCAAGGATGATCGGCACTTCCTTGTCTGCTTCAAAATCTAAGACAATGAAATCAGTAGGAAAAATAAATTTATTAACTATTACCAAAACATCTTCGATCTTTCCTTTGGGATGTGCTAAAGATCGATCTACTAGCTGAAGCATCATAGTTGTAGGTCTGACTTCACCTATCCCTAACATATTGAAGATAGACTTAGCCATCAAGTTGATACTCGTTCCTAAGTCACACAAAGCTTTACCACAATAGGAGTCACCAATGTTACTGGGTATATTAAAGCTTCCTGGGTCTTTGAATTCCTTTGTCAAGGCAACAGTCTCATACTCACTTAGTCGTTTCTTCTTGGATAGTATATCCTTCATAAACTTCACATAATTTCACATTTGTTCTAAAGCCTCCACCAATGGAATATTGATGTGTAACTGCTTCAGAACATCCAAAAATTTCTTGAATTACACCTCCTGTTTCTGTTTGTTTTGCTGCAACATTTGCGGATATGGAAGTGATGGAACTTTCGGTTGAACTGGACAAATTTTTTGAGTAGGTAAATCTGCATCCAAAGAAGATGCTAAAATATCTAAATTCACTAAGTCAGGGCTTACCTTGTCAAACTTTGTAGATTTTGATTCCTTTGGTGTAGGAACTTCAACACCTGGTTGATTCTTCTCAACGGGCTTATTTTTTACATCAATCAATCGGGGTTCTATAATTTTACCACTTCGCAATTCCACTGCCTTGATATGTTCTTTACCCAAATTTCTTGGATTCTTAGTATCACTCGGCAAGGTTCCTTGCGGTCTATTACGTAGCTCCGTAGCTAACTGACCCATTTGGTTTTCCAAATTTTTCAGTGTTGTTGCTTGGCTTTGGATCAAAGCGTCATTCTTTGCCATATACGCTTGTATGCTTTCAACAAGTTCTCTAAATTGTTTGATGCCTCAGCTTAAAGTGGTTTTGAAGCTTGCTGATTATACCTTTGAGATTGGTTGGGTCTTTGCTATAATAAGTTGTTGTTTGGTCCATTTCCTTGGTTGCTCCAATAAAAATTAGGATGATTACGCCATGAAGGATTGTAGAAGTTGGACTGGGGTCCTTGTCCTCTCCTATTTTGATATTGGTTCCCCATATAGTACATTAACTCGGTGTTTGATGGACAATTCTCAAAAGAATGACCTTCCCCACAATACACACAGGAAACTGTTTCAAACGTGCTTAGTGGCTGAGCTGTAAAATTATTAGTAATATTAGTAGTTAGCTGTTTTAACATAGAGAAAATAGACGATACTTGAGCTGATAACGAAGTGAAAGAGTCAACTTCATGAACTCCAGCTACGCGTCTTCCTGAAGCTGTTCGATTTGTTGGCCATTGATAGTTATTAATCGCGATCCTCTTGATGATCTCATAAACCTCATTATAAGACTTAGAAAAAATTGCACTATTCGCGGAAGCATCTACCATCAATCTTGTATGTGCATTGAGACCATTATAGAATGTCTCCAACTGGATACAGTGAGGAATCTCATGATGAGGACACTTACGAAGTAACTCCCTGAATCGCTCCCAAGCCTCATACAAAGACTCTTCATCCAATTGTTGGAAAGTTGTGATCTCGTTCCTTAACTTAGTGTTTTTGCTAGGTGAGAAATACTTAACCAAAAATCTCTCTGTTAATTCTTGCCATGTAGATATGGAACTTGGTGGCAATGAATTGAGCCATGCTCGTGCTCGATCTTGCAACGAGTACGAAAATAACTTTAACCTCAGTGCATCTTCAGTCACATCGGCTATCTTGAATGAATCACTCACCTTCATATCCAATCGAAGGTGGAGATGTGGATCTTCCGTGGGCATACCACTAAATTGGCCCACTGTTTGTAGCATTCGAAACATCACTAGTTTCAATTCAAACTAGGTTGCCTCAGTATATGGCCTTCTAATTCCTTGGTTTAACTCACTGAAAAGTGGCACAGCATATTGCCTGATGCATCGATCCCTATCATTGGCAACGAGGATAGGATTTCGTACATGATTGACTTCATTGCCTTGGTCTTGATTCTAATTTCCAAGGTCCATCTCGACTTATCTTTGAGCTGTTCGTTCATGTCTTCTTTGTCTGAAAGTTCGCTCAATTTTAGGGACTACAGGGAGTAAATCGATAATTCGATCTATGCTCATAAACACCTGAAAAGAAAATCAAAAGAATTAAAAAGAATAAGTTAGTAATGTTAGAAATAAATTAAATTAACAATAAATAATTTCACGAAAAAAATAACTATGGCAACAGCAGACAATCCCCAGCAACGGCGCCAAAAACTTGTAACGCTTATGTTTGTACAAGTGTACACAGTCGTTATCAAGTAATAAGTAAGTATCGAGTTATCATCTCCACAGGGATTGTACTTGTGCTAAGTCACTTAATTTTTAAAATTATATTAAAAATTTTGTAAATAAAAACACAGTATAGTTGAAAAGTGGTGATTAAAGTATATTAAACCAAATGCAATGATCCCTAATGCCAATTATCCTAAGTATGCAAACTCTATGATTGAAATAGATTTTAGTAAAATTAAACACAATTTGCAACAAATATAACATAAATAGACTAGGGCAATTACTTTAATTAAACTCAATTTATTATCAACATGCTTAATAAAATTCGGAAAAACATTCCATGGCAACTCGATCTTTCATGAGTTTGGAAACCACATTAGGTCCTTTCAGAATCCTTTACTTAGTAAATACGCATTTTACTGATCCTTATTTACTAAGTGTTTCTTAGCATTCGTGTGAGGAAACAGAGACGTGTTAGGTTTGAAACAATTTAATCACACAAATCTAAAAACTATGCAGATAACAGAGCTTGGTTAAAGTTGTTATGCAACCTACAATTTAATCATGTTAGGATCTAAATTGAGCATGCAGATTTCAATTCTGCGTCCATTAGCCGTCGTCTGGTTAGGATCGCTCAGCTAATTCAGGTGCATTTCAATCACATATGAATGAAATACATACTTGATTTTAATTGAAAACATGATCGAGTGAGGCACAAACATTATAAGCATGAATCAAATAAATATTACTTAATCAAAGCAATCATCCTAGCTTAAATAAAATTAAGCTAACATTGTTGTAAACAAGAACAAAGAACACATATCAAACATCTTTATATTAAGTTAAAGAAAAGAAAGATTAAACCAAATTCATATTGGCTATCACCCAGGACTCTAACTGACGAAACTCCTTTATCCCGTTGCTTTGCTCCTTTGCTAATTTGTAATGCCCCAAAAATCTAAGTCTTTAATTTCTGCATGATTTAATACAAATTGCTTGTTTGCTTCAATGGTTAAGTGATTTGGTTGTGTGTGGATGTCTTTGAGAAGCCTGGGTTTAAGTCTTGGCTTTTGCAGAATTTTTAGTTTTTCCCTTAAATGAATCTGGACACTGGCACTTAGGCCTTATTTATATTAGTACTTGTTTTATGACACAAAGAGCCTATTGGTCCAGTGGTAGGTGGCATGTAAAGCATTCTTGAGGTTTGAGGTTCAAGTCCTGGGTTGTGCAAGGAAGTAATTATTTTTCTACTTGAGCTGTGTAGGTAGTGGTGTTGGACTGAAACACAGTTATGGAGAGTCTGAATGGTTTTTGAACGGAGTGGTTGGGGGAGTTGAAGAGGAAGTGGTGGAGAAAATTAAGGAGGGATAATGGGAGAGTTTTTAAGAGAAAATCAAGGGGTTGGATGAGGAGGGGGAGTGTGTGCCGTTTGGGGTAATTCAACCCTTGAGAATTAGACTATGGGGGAAAGTTTGTCATTTTCGGCATTTGTAAGAACTTCTTAGGATAGCATTTGTCGAATTTGGTCATTAGGTACTAAAGATTTTCGGTTTTGGGGTCAATTTCGTGTTCTTCTATTAGCTTTTGGTGCCGAATTTTTCCTAGTTTTGGGAAGTACCTCTTGCATTTTGTTCACTTTTCTTTTCTGCTCTTTTCCTCTCTTTTTCCCTCTTTGTCGAATCCTCTCTTTTCTCTTTTCTACTGGCCGAACCTTCCTTCTCTTTTCTTTTTCTTCTTTGGCGAAGTAATCTCTTTGTTTTCATCGGTTTGTCCCTGTCAGGTTTTCTCCTTTCTTATCTTCTAGCCGAATATTACGCATTCATTGTATCGTTCTCTTCTCTGCTGCTTCTTGATGTTCCTATGCTGCAGGTTTTTGGCTTTCGGTAAGTGGTTATACTTCTCACTTGAGTATATTTGTTCTCTTCTTTTCTTTTTCAAAACCGAATACTCTTCTTCCTTATCCCTTGATTGCCTTTGGTTGTTTTCTTCCTCATATGGTGTTACTTGTTGTGGTCTTAGGGATCCCTTCGAGGAGTGGTGGTTTGCAAGTTATTTGAAATAGTCAATCTTTGGCCTCAGTGTTCAATCAAGGTAAGGAGGGTGTTTTGGATTAAGTGCTTTTAGGAGGGCGTTTTACCCTAGCAGTAATGAACTAACTTTGGGTCATGTTTGATTCTAGGTGGGCGTTTGTAGAGATTTACGCTCTTCTTATAAACAGGTGTGTAATCACCCATTGCAATCGTAGATCGGTGAAAATTTGAAAAGTCGTAAACACGGAGTTTGAGACCACACGGGCGTCTGATCGCTCGAGTAGTAAGCCCAATTTGCGATTCGTGGGAAAATGACCAAAATACCCTTGAAGGGTAAAATGACCAAAATACCCTCAAAGGGTAAAATGAACGAAATACCCTCGAAGGATAAAATGATAGAAATACCTTCAAAGGGTAAAATGACCAAAATACCCTCAAAGGGTAAAATGACTGAAATACCCTCAAAGGGTAAAAGGGCCGAAATACCCTCGAAGGGTAAAATGACCGAAATACCCTCGAAGGGAAAAATGATTGAAATACCCTCGAAGGGTAAAATGACTGAAATACCCTCGAAGGGTAAAATGATTGAAATACCCTCGAAGGGTAAAATCACTGAAATACCCTCGAAGGGTAAAATGATTGAAATACCCTCGTAGGGTCAAATGATCGAAATACTCCCGAAGGGTAAAATGATTGAAATACCCTCGAAGGGTAAAATGACTAAAATACACTCAAAAGGTAAAATGACTGAAATACCCCTATTGGGTAAAATGATTAATATACCTTTAGGAGATGAAATGACCATTATAGCCTTATGATATATATGACTGTTACTAAATATGACGTTCTACATTCACATATGATTTATGACATGACATACTGCATGGGGTTGGGATACTGATATGGGGGAAGTATACTGTACTGGTGGCTTTGCCACATATACTATTACTAGCAGCTTTGCTGCGATTTTATTACTAGCAGTTTTGTTGCGATATTGTTGTGTTGACTGGTGGGTCGATTTTATCCCCACATGGTGTGTTGGTGGTACGGAGTGGTGTGTTGGCTGGATTGGGATGTGTTGCATTACTGCACTGTACTATTACTATATTGGGCTAAGGCCTACACTGTTACTATATTGTTGGATGAGTCACTGGTTCCTCGTTTCCGTCAGGTTAAGAATGGGGAAACTTTTGATTTTGGGTTAAATAGTGAAGGAGTATTGTGTTTTCGTGGGAGAGTCTGTGTATCGAGGGATAATAATTTGAGGCAGTCTATTCTACGAGATGCGTATAGTAGTTCTTTTGCTATGTATCCTGGAGGGAATAAAATGTACCGTGAACTTCGTGAGTTATATTGGTGGCCTGATCTTAAGCGTAAAGTTACTGATTTATGGGTAAGTGTTTAACTTGCTAGCAAGTGAAGGCTGAATATCAGTTACCTTCAGGATTATTACAGCCAGTTAAGATTCCACTTTGGAAGTGGGAGAGAGTAACCATGGATTTTATGAGTGGGCTACCCTTAACGCCTACCAAGAAGGATTCGGTATGGGTTATTATAGATCGATTGACTAAATCTGCTCATTTCATACCAGTCCGTACTGATTAGTTTTTGTAGAAGTTGGCTAACCTGTATGTGGCTAATATTGTAAGACTGCATAGGGTACCAGTTTCTATTATATCAGATAGAGATCCTCGCTTTACATCTCAGTTTTAGAAGAAATTACACGAGGCATTAGGTTCGAGACTGGACTTTAGTACTGCGTTTCATCCCCAGACTGATGGTCAGTCAGATAGGGTGATTCAGATACTGGAGGATATGTTAAGGTGTTGTGTAATGGATTTTCGAGGCAACTGGGAAGATTATTTGCCGCTAGTAGAGTTTGCGTATAATAATAGCTACTAGTCCAGTATTCAAATGGCACCGTACGAGGCGTTATATGGTTACCGGTGTCGTACTCCTACCTGTTGGATTGAGCTAGGTGAGCGGCGAGTTTTGGGGACAGAGTTAGTTTCTGATACCGAAGAGAAGGTAAAACTGATTCGAGATTGGTTGAAGGAAGTATCCGATAGGCAAAAGTCTTATGCGAATCTTAAACGCCGAGAGATTGAGTATTCTATGGGGGATTACGTTTTTCTCAAGGTTTTCCCATGGAAAAAGATACTGAGGTTTGGTCGGAAAGGTAAGCTTAGCCCTAGGTTCATTGGCCCTTACCGTATACTGAAGCGTGTGGGACCGGTCCCATATCAACTTGAGTTACCTCCAGAGTTAGACCAAATTCACGATGTGTTCCATGTCTCCATGTTAAGGCGTTATCGCTCTGATCCCACACACATAGTACCAGTTGAGGAGATCGAGGTTAGGCCAGATCTAACCTTCGAAGAGGAGCCAATGCAGATATTGGACCGTGAGGTTAAAGTACTAAGGAAGAAATCTATTCCTTTAGTCAAGGTGCTTTAGCGTAACCACAGTTTAAAAGAAGCCACGTGGAAACCCGAAGAGGCGATGTGACATGAATACCCTCACCTATTCTGACCAGGTATATTTTGAGACCAAAATTTTGTTAAGGGGGTAGAGTTGTAACGCCCCAAAATTCAAGTATTTAATTTTTGCATGATTTGTCACAAATTACTTGTTTGCTTGAGTGGTTAAGTAATTTCGGTGTGTTTGGGAGTGTTTGAGGAACCTGGGTTCAAATCTTGGCCTTGGCAGAATTTTTAGTTTTTCCCTTAAATGAATCTGGACACTGGTACATAGGCTTTATAAATTTTAGTGCTTGCTTTATGACAAAAAGAGCCTAATGGTCTAGTGGTAAGTGGTGTGGGCAGTACTCTTAAGTTCGGAGGTTCGAGTCCTGTGCTGCATTGTGGCGTGTTTATTTTTATCACTTGTGCAGTGAGGTGGTAGAGTTTGACTGAAATGCTGTGGAATTTGAATGGAGGAGTGAGTCATGGAGAGAATAGTGGGATTGTGATTGGGTGGAGTAAATCAAGGAGGGATAAGGGGAGGATTTTTATGAGAAAATCAATGAATTTGAGAAGGGAGAGTGTGTGCCGTTTGGGGTAGTTCAGCCCTTGAGATTTCAGCTAAGGGGCTAAAATTTTGTCATTTTCGGCATTTGGAAGAACTTCTTGGGGTAGCATCTGCTGATTTTAGTTTTTAGGTACTAAAGATTTTCGATTTTGGGTCAGTTTCGTGTTCTCCTATTAGCTTTTGGTGTCAGTTTTTGCTAAGTCTTGGGAGGTACCTTTCGGGTTGCTCACTTTTCTTTTCTGCTCTATTCTTCTCTCTTTCCCTCTCTTCTTGTGCTGAATGCTCTTATCTCTCTTTCTCCCTATCTTCTCTACTCATCTATTCTCTTCTTCTCCTCTTCATTCTAGTGCTACAAGTGTTGTCGACTATCGATAAATGTTATACTTTTGACTCTATTCATTTCTTTCTCTTCTCCTAAAACTGAATACCTTCCTTCGTAATCTTTGGTTACCGACTATTGATGCTTTTCTCTCGATGTGCTGCTTGTTGCGATTTTAGATTTTTCGTTGAGGACTGGTGCAGTGTAAGCGTTATTAGTTGTCGAAACCACTCTCTCATCCCTCGATCAAGGTAAGTAGTCTATTCATCTTTTAAGTGTAGGTCGAATGTTCCTACGATTCTATAAATGATCATATGTGGATTTCAACCACATGATCAAACAATACTGTTTAATAAAGTTCGCTGTATTGTAGATATCCGTTAAAAAGAGTGAAGTCAATTTTCATCGGTTGTAAAAGTGGGCTAAGCCACTTTTGTCATCGAGGCAAGTTTTAGTTTAATTTTGGTTAAGGATGTAAAAGAAAGAGATTAACCCTATTGTTAGTGACTAATGGAAAACTTGTATGAATGCAAATTTTGGGTGTTCGTGGATCTTAGTACATTTTCACAAAGAGGTGTGTAATCACCCACTGCAACTGTAGATCGCTGAAAAGCTGAAAGCTGTAAACACGGTGTTTGAGACCTCACAGGCGTGCGATCGCTTGAATGGCAAGTCCAACTTACAATTCATGGGCAAATGACCGAAATACCCCCGAAGGGTAAAATGACATAAATACCCTTAAAGGGTAAAATGACCGAAATACCCCTAAAGAGTAAAATGACTAGAATTCCCCTGAAGGGTAAAATGACCGAAATACCCTCAAAGGGTAAAATGATTGAAATACCCCTGAAGGGTAAAATGACCGAAATATCCCATAGGGTAAAATGACTGTTATACCCCTAAGAGTTGAAATGAGTGTATGACCAATTTGTGCTATGTTATTTATATGACTGTTATTGAGTATGACATACTGCATACACGTATGATTTATGACATGACATACTGCATAGGGTTGGGATTCTGATATAGGGGAAGTATAATATACTGATGGCTTTGCCACATATACTATTACTGGTAGCTTTGTTGCGTCACTATTACTAGCAACTTTGCTGCGATATTGGTGTGTTGGCTGGGTGGGTCGATTTTATCCCCACATGGTGTGTTGGTGGTACGGAGTGGTGTGTTGGCTAGATTGGGATGGGCTGTATTATCGCATTGCACTGATTACTGTATTGGGCTAAAGTCCGCACATTGTTACTGTAATGGGCTAAGGCCCGCACTGCACTGATACTGTATAGGGCTTTGGCGCAGACTGATTTTGCATGTTGCATAGTGATTATCTAGAAAGGGACTACACACTGAGTTTCGTAAACTCACCCTCTCCTTTAACTGTGCAGGTAATCCTTAGGCATAGGCAATTCGGTGCTGCGAGGGACTCGGAGATGGCCACACAATCACTACTTTTCATTTTTGCTTTTATTTTATTTTAAATAATAAGTTGGATTTTGCTTTTGTAAAAACATCTTTAAGTTGGTTTAAATTTTTAATTGGGCTTTTGCTTTCATATTCTAAACTGCTAGTTTAGGAAAAGACATTTTAAAATAATTACTGTTTTCAAAGACGAGTTTTAAACAGTAGGATTCAAAAAGCTTTTGCGATGTTAGAATAATTGAGTAAATTAATATCAGATAACAAGACAGACGTTTCGACTAATTCATTTTCTAGTTAATAATAAAAGGGGGTTTACCACTCAGAAGCAAAATGGAAAAAAAAATTTACCAACGAGTTTAAATTTTCGAATGACACTTTGATGTGACACATCAGATTCGACCATAACTTCTAGGTCGGGTTTGGGTTGTTACATAGTACTTATTTTTGGAGCCAGAAAACACTTCTTGATGAACCTTTGTACAAAATCCAGGCCAAAACATCAATTTGTACTTACTCGTTTTCTTTGGTCTTGAGCTGCACAACTATAGTCGTCTAGCCATATGTATTGAGGGTTAAGTGGATACATTATGGAGGATTTTGTAAAAATAGAGTGAAATAGGAAGGATAAGTGTGTTATAATAAGTATATGTTAGCTAATATGTGCAACAAAAGAAAATTTTAAGAAGAAAATCAAAATGAGTACCAAAAGTTTTTGAAAAGTACAAGCATTTGTGAGTGAGATGTTAGAAAAAGGAAAGAATGTGACAAAGTTACAAAAGTAGAAACACTCAGTCATTGGTGCACAAAAACTTGTAAGCTAACCATGATTGTTATATTAGGCTGTGACTTCCTATGTGGAGAAACAAGGAAGGTGAGAGAATGAGACATAAGGCAGTGAACGAGAAATGGTTACTAAAGGGGAGAATAGGGGACACTATGATGTGTCAAACTATTTTTATGCTTGAAACTATTGATGCTTACTATTCTTCAAAATCCATACCAATCCAAAGCCTTAGAACATTTCAAGCGAAAAAGCCCTATGCAACCTAGGTTGTAAGGCCCTAAATATTAGGAGTTAATTGGGGTTATTAGTAATTTTTCTCTTACTTTAGTTAGCTTAATTTCATTTTAAAAAATCAAGAAATAGTATTCCAGAAAATAAAAATATTTTTAGAAAAATTAATTGTATAGTTTTATATAATTTTTGGGTAAAATAAATATTTTTGGTCAAATTAGAATTGGAAAATAAATTAAAATGGGGGTTTAATTGAGAGAATTTAAAAAATTAATTATATAGCACCATTTTGCAAAATAAGGGAAATGTTTGAGTGGTTTATGGCAAATCACACATATTTTCAGAATTTTGGAGGGAAAGGATTACTTTGTAAAATAAGGGAATTGTGGGAGTGCCCTGATGGCAATTTCCCCAATTTTTGAAAATCAAGTGGGGGTCCTTTAGCTCAAAAGCACTGCAATCCCCTCACCTTACAAACAATTTCACCCGATTTCTAAGCATTTTTTCTCATTTTTCTCTTTCATTTTCGAAGTCCACATATCAAAGACAGATCTCATCTTTTATTTTCTCCAAATTCTCTCAAAATTCTCCAAAAAAAATTTTGAAGTTGGGAAAAATCTCATCCAAGTTTGGCTATACCATGAGTTTTCGGTAAGGTATATTTGAGAGGTGTTTTAGATCCGTGTAGTTCATGTTTTTTTAATTTTCTTGTTGTTAACGATAGCTTGTAACATGCATTTTATCTCTGCTTAAGCTCCACAACGAGGAGATGTATCAATGATAGCTTGTAACATGCATTTTATCTTTGTTTTAGCTCCACAACGAGGAGATGTCATTGTTAACCAAAATCAAGGTCCAAACATAGCTACTTGATACACTTGGGCTTGAGAAGCAAAGTACAAAAGTGGGTGGTTTTTAAAGGCAATTGGTAAACATGCATATTTACATTCTAAATTATGTTTCTAATGATTCAATTGTATCTCAAATGGTTTAGAATATTAAATTTGATTTTAATTTTATATAAGCATATTTGTAAATGATATATGGAAATTGTGAATTTTGTGTTTGGTATGAATGATTTGGATTGTATTGAATAATAATTGGAGCATGAATTACTATATATTAGAGCACTTGATGATGGTTTTATGATTGGTTTTAGATCCATGGACAAAGACACTTATTTTGCTTATCTATGTTGGTACTAAAGTTGCTAAGTGACATAATTTAAATTGATTTTTTATATCATGAATTAAGTGCTTGAATATAAGTTTTTATGCCCTGTATGATTGGTTATATTGTCAACATTTTATGATGGATCCATTGGATATAGATGCCATGTCAAAGGATTAATGAGTACTCACTACTATATGTGTTATTTGTGAGCATATAGCTCTAAGATTATTGATTTTGTTTGAGTGGATAAGGGAGTGTTAAGCCTTTTTTCCACTCAATTATTTGCAATTTCGAGGCGGTATAAGGGAGTGTGTGGCTACGCCCCACTCAATCGGAGTACTGTATTCGATATTTGGGAGATTGGTGATCCGTTTATCCAATACATGATCACATGTTTATATTTTTCCATGATGTCATTTGCCAATATAAGTGTTTGTTTGTTAATTAAATTATGTTTCCATATGCCATAATAAACGTGATTTTTACTCATGCAATAACATATGGAATTATATGATGTTATGATGTTGCATTGTTGCTGGAAATTTCAGTTAATTGAATGCTATAATTGAGCATGACAATATAATTGAAACTATGATTCGTATACTCGAAATTTGATACATGATTTGTGTAACATCTCGAAATAGGGCCTAAACAGAATAGTGGTTGTGAAACCACGAATTCGAGATAGAAAAGTTTATTGTGATTAATTTTTATGATTTACCGATTGATTGGATGCATGTGTTAGAATACCGATAAGATTTCAGCGATTGCATGTCTGAATTGCATATTAGGGTTTAATTGCAAAAGTGGGTAAATATGAGCTTTAGATGATAAAGGATTTAATAGAAGTGCATAATTGAAGTAGAGGTCCTTAAATGGTAATTATACCATTAGATTTTCATGGACAAAAATGGGCATGCATAGATAAAAATAACTAAAGTTTTAATGAAGGGTATTTTAGTCATTTGGTAATAAAAAAATTAAAAGGGAAAAAGATGGCAAAATGTGCTCATCTTCTCCATAAAGGCCGTAATTTCAAGGGACTCCATAGCTAGGGTTTCTTCACTTTCCCAATCTCATAGTAAGTGCGTCTAAGCCTCGTTTTTTTTTTACGTTTTTGGAGTCCTCGTAGCTCGATTTAGCTTATTCTACCATTAATTCATGTTAGGGTTCATATTTGGAAAAGTAGCCATAGGTAAAATGTGTTTATTTTGATGTTTTATGGTAGAATATGAAGTTTGAAATTATGTTAAACAACTTTTGCTAGACGATTTTAAATGAAAATGAGAAAAACAACATAATCGGTAAAAATACCAAATGTTCATAAGTAAATGTTAGAGTGAGAATTTAATGTTGCCATAGAAGGGAAAGATGTTCGGCATGTCATAAAACATGAGAATAAGAGATGAAGTTTAATTTCTGAGCTTTGGGGAAAAAGTGTAAATATGTAAAAGTTTAGGGGCAAAATCATAATTTTTCCAAAGTTTGAGTCAAGGACTGTTTTGATGAATGTGAGTATTAAAGAAACTAAATTTTTTATTATAGATCAAGAGGAACGAAATTCGGAGTTAGACCTGGGAAAGAAAAAGGTTGAGGACTAAGTTGCTAGATTTGATCGTATTTTGTACTGAGGTAAGTTTACGGTAAATAAATGCAATATTTCAATAATAATTATTAATATTTTTATTTTCCAGCAATTATGTAATTATTTCATGAAATTATTAAATGTTGACTCAAGTATGAGATGATAGTGAATTAGTGTTAAAATGTCTCGTTGAAACATTAGGAATGTATCAGATACAAATGTCATGACATTAAGGGAATAAGATCCCATGTAAGACCATGTCTGGGACATGGCATTGGCATTATTGAGGTTATGAGAGGTCCAATGTAAGACCATGTCTGGGACATGGCGTTGGCATCAAGATGAGAGGTCCCCCGTAAGACCATATCTGGGACATAGCATAGGCACCGATATGAGAACTCTCATGTAAGACCATATCTGGGATATGGCATTTGCAGTACAGGAAACATCCCATTTAAGACCATGTCTGCGACATGGCTTTGGTATGTTATTATCAGACAGGAGACCCGAGTATCCTTAGTATTCCAAGTGGTTCAACGGGCTAGTAAATAGATTATGTTACATGAAAGTTCAAGTAAAAGCATAATAAATAGATTCAGGTGAGTTATAAGGGTTAAGAATATTTCAGATATCAGCTGAGAAAGAAATTTCAGCAAGGGAAGAGTAAGTTATAATCATGAGTTTTTTAAGTAAGCAAGTAAGTAAACAAGTAATAGAGTAAGTAAAGAAGAAAGTAAAGATCAAGATACTTTATGATAATTTATGAGTATGATAATTTATGATAAATGTTGTTATTTATTTGCTTGTAAACTTACTAAGCTTTTCGCTTACTCCCTTTATTTTCTTTCTCTTCTCTATAGTATCGCCAAGCAAATTCAGGGATCGTAAGGACGTCCGAGATCGTTCCACACTATCAATAGGTCATCTCAGTATTTTGTGATTCGAAACGTTTTAAGTTATGACATCTATAGGGACTTGGTCATTTTGTAAGTGTGTCCTTATGGTATGGCTAATGAATAGCATGTAAATATTCGATAATGATTAGCTATTGAAATGGCTATTTAAGAACATGTTTGTGCTATGTATGCCTAAATGACAGTTAATACAAAGAAATTATAAAAGAGTAAAAATTTGCAATGGAACAGTTTTTGGACAACAGCATTGACATGATTTTGAAAAATCACCAAGGATAGTAGAAATGTAATTAGAGAGTGAATGAGATATAAAAGTAAATCTTATCGAGTTTAGTTTCATATGAAAGAAACGGTGTAGGCAAAAGAATTTTATATTATGTAATATTTGAATTTTAGTGAGACAGGGTCAAAATGGAATTATGAGTCATAATTTATATTTCTATATTCATTAGTGAGTCTATTTTAAATATAAATAAGAGGAAGCACCGTATGAAGCCCGTACAATGAGATAATTGATTTTTAGTGAATAGAGGTTAGAACCGTTGGACAGTGAAATAGGGGAGAATTTAATGAATAAATTGTACTATTTGACTAATCCAAAAATTCTAGAAATTTTATGATAAGAAGATATATGAGTCTAGTTTTAGGAAAAATTTACAGAGCTAAATTTCAAGTTTCCTAACTCGAGTTATAATTAAATTAGTGACTATTATGCGAGTGGACACTTTTATTTTGAATAGGGAAACAAATTATTTTGATTTGTTTAAGTATGATGAAAATTTTTAATGTTCCCGGTTTGGACCCGAACTGTTTACGTTATATGTTTTAGGGTCTCGAGGGTTCTTTTTATGGATATATTGAATGAACGTGGGCAAATAAAATTTCTTTTTTAAAAAAAGTAATTTTTTATGCTTTGAACTAGTAAGTTAAGTCAGGTAGCACCTGGTGCTCGACTCTGGCAATGTTCTCGGGTAAAATTTTTAGAGGTTTAGTGTTTTGGTTCCTTTGATTTGAAGGTCCAGGTTGGTTCCCTCCCCACTTAAGGTTAGGATGACCATGCCATCCAGGGTTATAGGTGTTGGAGTAAGGGTTATATCCTTTATTACCTACATAATTAGCCTCCATATGGTTGCTCTCATCATCGTGCCCTGCATTAAAATTAGTTAGATTGGGTGGTTTTGGACTTGTGCCTTGGTCACGTTCATATCGAATTGATTAATCCTCTCGAGGACTTCTTGATACTTATCCTTATTAGTGGCAGTGTTTGTTGCCGCTTGTTTGGCTCGATATGTGAATCGCTCAGCCGACCACATGTAAGAGTTCATCACCATATCCTCGATGAGTCGACAAGACTCAGCGTAAGTCTTTAACTTGAATGCTCCAGCAAATGCTCCATCAAGACTAGAGTGTAAATTCCCGTTAAGTCCATTGTAGAAAATTTGAAGTTGCAGCGCAACATCATTTTGAAGCGCTCTCAAGCCTCGTATAATGAGTCTCCTTCCAATTATCAAAAATTCATAATGTCCATCCGAAGTTTCATCATCTTACTTGGTGGAAAATATTTTGCCAAAAATTTGCTCACTATCTCATCCCAAGTGTTGATTGAATCTACCGGTTGCGAATCTAACCACATAAAAGCATCATCAGTAAGAGAGAAAGGGAATACCCAAAGATGAATAGCACCATCGGATACCTCATTATACTTGAAAGTATCACAAATTGTTAGAAACCACTTAAGATGTTGATTGGAATCCTTTTTCATTGACCCTTGGAATTGAAGGTTTAATTGTATCATTTGGATCATTGCCAGTTTAATTTCAAAGTTGTTAGCATTAATCGTTGGGTGATTAATGTTTTTTCGAACAACGTCTAAGTTGGGCAATACATCGTTGCGTAAAGTTCTTTGCTCCATGGGTAGGGATGGTGGTTGTTGAATTTCTCCTTGCAGGTCATTTCAATTTGATCACTATCTCCCTTGACAAAAATCCTACTAGTATGACCCCCCAGAATACGCCAATTTATTCACGAGAATCTGAGAACAAAACAGCCAGCTCATCTTCCCAACTGTAAGCCAAAACAATTCCAACCCAACGCGCGCTTTATGTTAAAATTGAGTTAACTTTACGAGATGAATTTTTCAATCTCAATATTCCAGAGATACAATGAATACTGTTATGAAAGATTTTTAGTGCAGTTACATTTCTAACGATTCTTAACCGAAAAGAATACCGACCTAAAGCTAAGTAGAGATTTAGTGAAGCATGAAATTAATCATGCTTTTGTTTGTTTATGGAAGTATATTTAATGGAAATAGAAGGGACATGGAAATAATTAAGCCAATTTGTAAAAGCAAAGAAATATGAAATGAAAAAGTGGCAGAATGCTTATGAAAAAAATGGCTACTGGCGCATAGAAGTAAAAAAAAGAATAGAAATAATTTCATCCAATTTCAAATGTACTCAAATGTTTCAAGTGTGTTTACAAAAGCCACCATACCCCCAATTTATATACAAACCATATAATAATATTAGGCTAATCCCACCTAACCACTAATTACATGAAATAAAATATTAGATTTTCTTTTCTAAATTTTGCTTTTAAAAGGTAAAAAATCTAATTAGCCCTTAAGTGTCTCCAACTTTCTGATTTGGCCCCTCTTCTATTGTGCATGCTCCAATTGAATCCTTTTCTTCTTGTTTTTACATCAAAGCATCCGAATTTTGTTCCTAACAAGATTTAAACATAAAATTCACTAATTATTCAAGAACAAGTTGATTTGAACATGTAAAATATGCAAAATAAACATGCTATCAAATCCCTCTACTTAGCCTATGCTTGTCATCAAGCATATTGTATATTCCTACTTTATAATATATCCAACAATTTATCAAAAATCACTCCTCTCTCCCACAACCATGATCAATGTAAATAATTTAGGTGAAAATGAACAAGTGTTCAAATACTCAATTTAGTCAACAAGTGTCCATAAAATTCAAACATGTATATTCAATCATTTCACTAAATTGAAATTGAACAAAAAATTGAAAGGTATTTGTTCTCAATTAATCATGTATTAAATTTGGGACATTGTCAAACCTTTTTACGTGAAGTGAGATAACAGCCCAAGCACCTTACACCGGTCACTCAATTTGACACGTCTCCAAATAGACTATTTTTCCCTACTCTTGGAAGCCTAATTATCGGTGTGTTTGCAAGTTCTTGGTTCGTCAGTCTAACATTTTTTTGCAAAATAAGATGACAACCCCAGCACCTCATCCCAATTACTAAATTCATTCATATTCCTGAAATCTTCACTCACAACCTGAGCCATCGACGGAGTAGAATTATTTTTCTTTTTCTTTTTTTGTCTTTATTTATTTATTTATTTACAAGCAAATACATTATTCTTACTAAAAAATCAATTTTCATGAAACAATCTAATTACATATATAAACTTTATAACACACATGTTGATTAAACTAGATAATGAACACTTTAATTCAAGAATCACCCAACTATCTAAATTGACTAAGCAATGGAATTAGAGGTTCAATGCCAAATAAATTAATGAATAATCCAGCATAAGAGTTAACACATGAGAAGTGAAACAAACATGCAACGAAAAGAAAATCAATCATGCACACTTACTAATCCAACACCCCCTACTTAATCTATGCTTGTTCTCAAGCATACTGTATAAGAATTAAAGTATAGTAGAGAGAAAGATCAAGTATACTCCCCGTGTATATTTAACATGGTTGTCGGTGTTGGGTGTGGCTACTTTGTAAGATGGCAAGAATTTTGGAGACTTGGGTTTAGTTGAAGAAAAATGGAGTGTGTGTTTTCTTATTTGGGTTTCGAGTGTTGGGTTGTGAGCAAAACAAATGGTGGTACTGATCAAGGCATGCCCACACCAAGACCGATATTCAATTTTCAAAAAAACTTGTTAGCCTCCACCACATTCCTGAAAACTAACACATTAAATGGATTAAATAATAATCTAATTATCATTCATTTTATTTTCAACCTAAATTTTACTGATATTCAAAATTAAATAAATAAAAATAAAATTGGGTTGCCTTCCAAAAAGTGCTTTTGTTTAACTTCATTAGCTCAATGACCTTAAATGTTATTAAATGTTATTAAATTAAATAAATCACTTTGCTGAGGTTTCATTGAACTAACAGTTCCAAAAGAGTAGTTTTAAAATTAAAAAAAATTAGTTCTTAAATGAAACCGTCTTAACACCACCCCCATGCCATACATAATACAAAATACTTATAATTCTCATGGAATAAATGTCTTCTGGCCTAGTCTTTTAGGAGGCATTTATATTGTCAACGATCATAAGAAGGAAAGGTAACTAAATAAGTTCAAAGAACTTAGTGAGTTCCAAAGCAGACACTATGATAGATATTCATAAGACCATTAAACCTTTCTAATTCAGTGAGACATACAATTCACCCATTGGCGTATACCAAACACAAGAAGACTGTACACAGTTTACCCACTGGCAAATACAAAACACAAGAAGACTTTACAACAGGCAATGTTCTCTGCCACATAAACTACGCCAACACATTGTACAGACAACCTTCATCGTGTTAGCCCCCAACCCTAGTCCATGTTCAGAGTATATCATTGTTCATTCCTTTTTTCCTTTGTCATACCTTGCCAATTTGGTTTGGAATATCACTTGTGCTACTGGTGGCTACACAATCCTTTTCATGTATTGTGATCTTCCAATTCAAAGCTCATTTCATTGAAAGCATTGCCATGATTTGAATTTCATAACTCAATTCATATTGTTCATTCTAGAAACAATGGGTGATAGCTTAAACACAAAGAAAGGCCCTTACAACATTTACATATACAGTTAACTCAGAATCATAACCATAAAACTTTATTACTCATACACAAACACATCATCTCATGGGATACAAGTGCTTACCTCAATCGACAACAACAAAAAATATAATACATACACGCATGGAAGCAAGAAGAAACTCACCAAAAATTGCAACAAGATCATAGAACAGGACTCTTTCCTTTATCACGACGATTTTCAAGAGTTTCTTGAGCTATAATGTGAAGAGTTAACTTATCATATCATTTTACCAAGAAAACTAAACAAGTTTTAATATAAACCTTAACAGGAAACCCAAATCTGGAAGTTTCCTCCCTCATACCCTAACCTGACCCTAAAGCATAAAACACTAGAGCCCCATAAATAACCACGAAAATAACTTAAGCTTCATCAATATTTCCCAGGCACCAAATGACGGTGGAGTTGGCTGAGTACAACGAACCCAAGTCTTTAAGCAAATTTTAAGCCAAGATTTTTTTTTTAGAGAAAGATTACAAAGAAAGATTGAAAAGAAAATGTTGTTGCCTAAAATAGCATAAAACTTGCTCAAGAAGCCAAAGTTTGCTTTATACACAGAAGGGAAAAACATAGTGGATAAGTTTGTTTTCCGTTAAAACCCGTTGTTCCTTGTGACTAAGCATTTTTCACTCATTATAAATGTGGGTCTAACAGGTTACAGAAACTTTGTCCTATACTAACCACATTCTCGTTCGTCTAACCATATTGTTCAACCAATAATAATGTATATAGTTCTTGCAAAATAAGGTCTTAACACTAAGGGCTTTACATTTATCTAATAGTTAGGGTGGCATATACTCTTCAAAAGAGTCTGCCAAACCACTAAGCTTGCCTAATACAAACTTTGCCTGAACGCACACTCAAAGAGTCCTTATACTTAATTGAATTTAATACCTATCTACTCTAAACTTGCTCTATATGCTTTACTTCTAAAAACAGTATTTGAACATTAAGGCTTCGCTAGGTAAGATGTTACAGTACTCACAATTCTTTAGTATACAATATCTCCAACATAAGGGTTCGCAAAAGAGCTTGCACAGAAACTTACCACATACAGTTCACATAAAGAGCTCGTAAAAAAAAGTTTATAAAACTGTACTATTAAAATATGCTTTAAAAAATAGGCTCGTATAGGAGCACACGTAAAACATATTTTTGAAACATAACTTGGAAACATATCTTGAAAACAGAATATCAGTACTTTACAAACAGGTTTTAGTTTCCAAAGAAAAGTTTTTGGAAAACATAACATTTCACACACAAGTTATGAACCTTGAGCATTTATACTGAAAAAGTTTATAGTTAGCACACTTATGGCAATTCTTAACCACTCATCGATAAAGCTGAGAATTTTTGAACCAAACTTTAATTCACCTACATGATAGTTCCATAAATATTCAATAATAATATTTTTAAGCTTGATTTATGAAAATGTGGTCCTAATACCTCATTTTCCAAAACCACTTAACTTTCAGTATTCACCACTTGTACCCTAAATGTAACGCCCCTAATTTTGGGACTAGAAGTATTGGGCCTGGAGCTTGGAAGTGGATAGAAGACTGCTCTTAGTTATTTTAGTTGTGCAAGTGAGTAACACAAATTGCATGTTTGGTTGAGTGGCTAAGTGATTTAAGTATATTTGGGAGTGCTTGAGAAGCCTAGGTTTAAGTTTGGCTTTTGGCAAAATTTTAATTTGGGTTCTTAAGTGAAACTGGATGTTAGCTTATAGGACTTATAATAATTAGTGGTTGTTTTATGACAAAAAGAGAGGACGGATCTAGTGGCAAGGTGGCGCTACATGTGTGGCAAGGAGTCTGAGGTTTGAGGCATGGTGTGCACAATTATATGTTTATTTTGCTTCTTGAGTTGGGGAGGTGTTGGAACTAGACTGGAACACTGTAGTTGAATTGGTCATAAGAATTTGAATTGAATGTGAATGGGGAGTTGGAGTAAATCAAGGAGAAAATTCAGTTGAGGGTTTGGTGGAGTTTTTGAAGGATTTTTGAATGGGAGAAGCGGGAGCCGATTGGGGGGAATTTTGTTTAGGAAAATTCGGCTAGGGAGTCCATTTGGTGCATTTTCAGCAATTGCTTTCTTATATGCCAATTTGTTTTATTTTCTCTCTTCTATCGATAGTGCCAAATATTGCCATAGACCCTTTTGGGTGCTTTTCTCATTTCGGTTTTCTTTATTCTTTTCCCCTTGTTTCCTATTTTTCTTAATGTGAGCCGAATTCAACTTTTCTTTCTCCACCTTTATTCTTTTTCCCTTCTCTATCGATCAAACGGCTTAGGAAGTATAACCTGATTCAGTCAAGGTTCTACACTCGTGTGCTACTGCATTTCTCTCCCTCTTCTTCTTCTTTGCTTCCCCTCTCTCTCCCCATCCTAACCATTTTTCTTCAAGGCTCTTTTCAGTAGTAGCCATTCTGAGGGAGGATCAGGAATGGTGCCAGCTGAGAATGGGCACGTAGCCCTTGCCCCGAAATATAAGCAGCGCAAGGTGTCAGTTGTTCGGGATTTTCCACCGGGGTGCGGCAGGGTGGCTGCACCAATCCTTGGATCAAGTGCGCAACCACAACCGACTAATCTAGTCAAGGGAGAGGTAATCTGTTGGACAAGTATTTTTCGGTAGAGGCTGCTTTTGATAAGTTGATTGGGATTCGATTAACCCGATTGATAAGTGTTTAATGGATTACCTTGATTGAATGTAGGTTTGTTAAGTTCAATTTTGAGCTTAACTTATTCAATTAAATTATTTAAATTGTTGATTAATCTTTGGTCAATTAAGTTATAATTTAGCTTAAATTGATTAAGTACATGCCATGCCGTAATAATTTAATTTCACTCCAATTTAACAAATTAATTTTAATTTTAATTCATGCGCAGGTAAGGAACATTTTGATGTTCGTATGAGCTCGATTTAGAATTAATTTTCATGAATAAAGCTGTTGGATGAAGGTTGATGACATGCTGGTTTGAAAGAATTAAATTGACATGATCAAAATATAAAATTTAAGTGACCAAATTTACCACAAAATTCATTGGGACAAAGACGAAAATTCGGTCCAATTAGAAGTACAGTAGGCCAAACATGTGACAAAATCAGCAAAGGAATTATTATTAATTTTCTCAATTTCCTTCTTGCTAGCGGTGGCTGACTCTAATAGAAACAAGGGAATTAAATCAGCCTTAAAGAGTTTAATTAAAGTAAAACTCTAGTAGGCTGAAGCTATTTTTATGCGACGGGTTCAGCTATGATAAAGGGGGATAAGATCAAATTTTATTTTGAATTATTGGAGGTTATTATTATTCCATAAATAGAGGTGAACAGCAGCTGAAAAAAAAAAGAGAGAACAGAGCAGGAGGGCGTAGAACTCGAGCAAGCAGAATCTCAGATTGGACCAGCAAAAGCCGATCAAGCAGTTGGAGTAGCTACCAAATTTTGGCGCCGTTGCCGGGGAAGCGACGTAGTCAAATCTATTTGATTTTCAGAACTCATTTTGTTTTCTTGTTTTTTTTATGCAGGTAGATTAGTCCCTTTAGTATATGTTATTAAGGAGCGGACGACGAACATCGAATTTCCCTGTTAACATTACCGATCAGCAAGTCGAATCACACATTGAACCTAATGATTTAGAGGACATCGACATGGCCAACCAGACCTTGAAACAATTGGCTGCACCTAACTTGGCTGCACAACCACCATCTATCACTTATCCCGCCCTTGATAGGCCATTAAAGCTTAATTTGGGATTCATGAATTTGTTGCCAAAATTCAATGGATTACCAGGTGAGGACCCTTATCGACATATTAATGAATTTATAATTACTTGTTCAACTATGCAGCCAGATGGAATTGAAGAGGAACAAGTCAAGCTCCGAGCTTTTCCTTTCTCGTTACAAGGATTGGCGAAGGACTGGTTATATTATATGCTGCCAGGTTCGTTTACCACTTAGATAGGGTTACATAAAGCTTTTCTTGAGAAGTTTTTTCTGGCATCAAGGATAAGGTCAATTAGGAAGGAAATTTGTGGAATTAAGCAACTGGTAGGTGAGTCACTATATGAGTATTGGGAAAGATTTAAACTGCTATGTGCGAGCTGTCTGCAGCATCATATTAGTGAGCAGCTTTTAGTACAATATTTTTATGAGGGGTTGACGCCAAAAGATCGAGGAATGATTGATGCAACGAGTGGAGGTGCACTGGTTGATAAAACTCCAGAGCAAGCCCGATATTTGATCGCTAATATCGTGCAAAATACACAACAATTCAGTCTCAGGAGGTCCGACTTGGGTAAACGAATGGATGAGGGCCAGGCGAGTTTGATGGAGGCTCAAGTAGCTAATTTAACAGCTATGGTAAGTAAGTTGATGACTGGAGGTAATGCGAAAGCTTCCCTATGTGGCATTTGTTGTTTAGAAGGACATACCACAGATATGTGTTCAACATTACAGGAAGGGGAAGCTAACGCCGTCTTTCCAAATCAGAGAAGGTATGATCCATACTTGGCTACTTACAATGAGGGATGGAGAGACCACCCAAATCTCAGATATCAAAATCGAGCCACACCTCCGGGATTTGAGCAGTAAAATTCCCGACCATATAATATGTCACAACCAAACCATTAAAACCTTAGTGCTGAAACCAAGACCCATACCATGCTTGAACAAATGATAAATATGATATCTGACTAAAAGAAGGAGACCGATGGTAGATTCCAAGCTTTAGAAACAGTCGTTAAGCAACTGCAAACTAGAGTCTCATCAACCGATGTTAACCTTGGGAATTTGCAAGCACAAGTAAATAACCGGTTGCGCTCACAGTCAGTGACAAATCCAAGGGATAATGTTAGTGCCGTAACTTTGCGAAGTGGGAAGGAATTAAGACCTATACTAAAAAAGATCCAAAACAGCAAGGAGGAGAGTGAGACTGTGGTAAAAAGGGTTCGATTTGGTAATAGAACAGAGGAGAATTTAGCCATGCCAAAGGCTGATTCACAATCATCACAAGCCGTCCCAAGAAAGGCAGAAAAAACACACCTACCACAGTCCACTGTTTCACGCGATACAACAAATCTTGAGCGGGAGGCGCAAACCTTTGAGCCTCAAATAGAAGGAAGTTTACACATTAATGACCAGCAGCAATCTTACGAGCCGAAAGCTCCTTTTCCACAGCACTTGAGGAAGGAAAAATCAGACGACGTCAATGCCGAAATCCTTGAGACGTTTCGTAAGGTACAAGTTAATATTCCATTGATTGATGCAATTAAACAAGTGCCTAGATATGCTAATTTTTTGAAAGAATTATGCACATCTAAAAGGAAATTAATTGGAAATGAGAAAATTAGCTTAGGCGAAAATGTATCTGCGGTATTTCAAAAGAAACTTCCTACTAAATGTAAAGATCCGGGAATGTTTTCGATACCTTGTAAGATAGGAGACCTTAAACTTGATAGAGCTATTCTTGATTTAGGAGCTTCTATAAATGTCATGCCTAGGAGTATCTACGATAGGGTTCAATTAGGTGCATTAAAAGACACATGACTGATAATTCAACTTGCAGATAAGAGTAATGCCTACCCTGATGGCATTTTAGAAAATGTTCTAGTGCAAGTAAATGAGTTAGTCTTTCCGACTGATTTTTATGTTTTAGACATGGGACCTAATGATAATTCGATTGATGTGCCCTTACTCTTAGGAAGGCCTTTTCTTAAGACAGCTAGAACGAAAATTGATTTGCATAAAGGGAATTTAACTATGGAATTTGATGGTGAGATAATTAAATTTAATATATTTGATGCTATGAGATATCCCACTGATATTAATTCCATGTTTACTCTTGATGTAATTGATAATTTTGTTCAAGATGTTTATGAATTAGGGGATGAGGACGAGTTGAAAAGCGTTCTAACTAAAGGCTTTTTCGATATTGATGAGCATGAATTTGTCGTTTCTGATTCTTCAATTGACTCAGTTTGTGCATTAGACTCGCCCAAATTGACATGATTCAAGCCGATTCTCCCAGCCTTACGGTGACTGGTAAGCAAGTTCCTTCATTGATTTCACCACCTAAATTAGAGTTAAAAGAGCTACCCAAAAATTTAAAGTACATCTTTTTAGGTGAAAATCAAACCTTGCCATTAATAGTGTCAAATGCTTTAACCGAAATCCAAGAATCCAAGCTGCTTAGAGTTCTTAAAGAGCATAGAGAAGCCTTCGGTTGGACACTAGCCGATATTAGGGGGCTTAGTACGACTTTATGCACTCACAAGATAGCCTTAGAGCTAGATTCAGTCTCTAAAAGAGACCCCCAATGCCAATTGAATCCACCGATGATGGAGGTGGTTAAGACTAAAATTTTAAAATGGTTAGAAGCTGATGTTATTTAGCCTATAGCCGATTCAAAATGGGTAAGTCCGAAACATGTTGTCCCTAAAAAAGGAGGAACTACAATAGTCACCATCGAAGAAGGGTTAGGGATTCCTACAAGAGTGTAGAATGGTTGGCGAGTTTGCATAGACTATAGGAAATTGAACAAAGCCACTAAAAAAGACCACTACCCCCTCTCATTCATGGACCAAATGTTAGAAAGGCTAGCTGGTCACTCACATTTTTGTTTTTTAGATGGATATTCAGGTTATTTACAGGTACCCATCGCGCATGAGGATCAAGAGAAGACCACTTTCACTTGCCCGTTTGGAACTTACGCCTTCAAGAGAATGCCCTTCGGATTGTGCAACGCACCAGCCACTTTTCAAAGAGGTATAACGAGTATTTTTTCGGATTTTATTTCACATTTAATGGAGGTGTTCATGGATGACTTTACTGTTTATGGTGATTCATTTGATCAATGTTTGCATCATCTTGTGTTAGTTCTTAGGCGTTGCATTGAGACTAATCTGATATTGAATTTTGAGAAATGTCATCTCATGGTTGAGAAGGGTGTAGTGTTGGGGCATGTCGTCTTAGCTAAAGGTTTAGAAGTCGACCAAGCCAAAGTCGAGGTAATTAAAAATCTACCTTATCCATGTACTGTGAAAGGAATTCAATCCTTCTTGGGACATGTAGGTTTTTACAGTCGGTTCATCAAGAATTTTTCGCAAATATCGTCATCTTTGTGTCCATTACTAGGTAAGGATGTCGCATTTGAATTTAATGAGAGTTGTAAAAAATATTTTGATGAATTGAAATTGCAATTGATCATGGCCCCTATCATTCAAGGACCGAATTATGCATTACCCTTCGAGATTCTATGTGATGCTAGTGATAGGGCTGTTGGTGCGGCATTAGGACAGAGAAATGGTAGGGAGTCTTATATTATTACGTATGCTAGTGAGCTATTAAACCCAGCTCGGTGCAATTACACCACGACCGAGAAAAAACCCTATGCCATAGTCTTTACCTTAGAGAAATTTAGAGCGTCCTTGTTAGGAGTCAAAGTCGTTGTCTTCTCTGATCATAGCGCTCTTAAATATTTGTTGCATAAAGAAGAAGCTAAGCCCAGATTAATAAGATGGATTTTGCTTTTGCAAGAATTCGACTTAGAGATTAAAGATAAGAAGGGTATAAAAAACCTTGTGGCTGACCATTTGAGTAGGATAGAGACTGGGGACATGAGGAGTGAACCGAGTGATTTATTTCCCGATGAGAGACTTTACAGTGTGTCTAGTAATTTGCCATGGTATGCCGACAGAGTGAACTACTTAGTGACTAAACAGTTTCCTACAAATGCACCTAGACATTTGAGAGAAAAATTAGAAGTCAAGCCCGATTTTACTTATGGGAAGAACCATACCTTTGGCGATGTTGTAGTGACCAAATAATTAGGCGTTGTGTCGACGATAGTGAAATAGAATCGGTGCTTAATTTTTTTCTTTTTCGAGAAGGTGGGGAACATTTCGGACCTAAGAGAACAACTTATAAAATACTTGAGTGTGGGTTATTTTGGCCGACTATTCACAAGGACTCATACGCATTTTGCAAAAATTGTGCCTCATGTCAGAAAACCGGTAATTTAAGTAGCAGAAATCAAATGCCATTACATAATTTTTATGTTTGTGATATCTTTGATGTATGGGGTATTGATTTTTTGGGGCCTTTTCCTTCTTCTTTCGGTTATCTATACATTTTTGTGTATGTTGATTACTTGTCGAAATGGGTAGAAGCATTTCCAACTAGGGCCGATGATGCTAAAACTGTGGTGAAGTGTCTTAAGACTAACATCTTAAATAGATACAGAGTACCAAGGGCTATAATTAGTGACAAGGGAACACATTTATGTAATAGAACATTGAAAGCTTTGTTTGCACAATTTGGTGTCACCCACAAAGTATCGATGACTTATCACCCTCAAACAAATGGGCAAGCCGAGAGTAGTAACAAGGAAATTAAGGGGCTTTTGGAGAAAATTGTTAAACCCAACAAGAAAGATTGGAGCCAGAGGTTCAATGAAGCGTTGTGGGCTGTTCGAATGGCTTACAAAATGCCAATTGTGATGTCGCCTTACAGGGTTGTTTTTGGGAAGGCATGTCATCTTCTCGTGGAGCTTGAGCATAGGTCATTCTGGGCTGTTAAGCAATGCAATTTGGATTATAGTTTGGCAGGTGAAGAACGCAAATTGAAGCTACAGGAGTTGGAGGAGGTGCGCTTGGAGGCATATGACAATTCAGTCATCTACAAAGGTAAGTCGAAGGCATTTCGTGACTCGAAGCTGATTCGCAAAGAATTCAAGGTAGGGGAAAAGGTATTATTATTTAATTCTAAGCTTAAACTATTTCCCGTTAAGTTGAAATCAAGATGGCTTGGATCATTTATAATAACCGAGGTGCATCATCATGGGGCAGTCAAAATTAGGAGCCTCGATACTAATAAAATTTTCAAAGTAAATGGTCACAGGTTGAAACATTTTTATGAAGGGGAGCAAGCAGCTTGGATGGAGGAGATCAATCTTGAGGATCCATGAGGAATTGCAATGTTGAGCCAACGACTTAAAAACAAAGGCGCTTGTGGGAGGCAACCCATATATTCAGGGAAGTTTTCTTTTATCTTTTCCATTATTATTGTTTCTTTCCTTTAAGTAAATTTTAAATTTTAATTTTCTTTTGCATTAGGGGCAATGCAAACATTAAGTATAGGGGAGAATCATTTCATTGATTTTCTAACATATTTGATGTTTGTCTTTTTTAGCAAATTTCATGAATACAATTTTGAATAAATTGTACTTTCCAAATTCAAGTTGATTTTTTATTGTTGCGTGTAGATTGGTTGGGTTAAATTGTGTTTTCAAATTGAATGATTTTGGTTCGAAGGAAAAAAGACAAATTCCATGTTCTCAGTTATGCTCTTTAATCGGAGTTGGATCGAAAGTTAGTCTGTTTAATTGATCAATCATGTGGTCCTTGTGAGGAGTTTGAGCCTAGAGAGTAAGTTGGGACATCCATGCCAACTTGAGAGATTATTATTCATTCATGTGTGATTATTGTTATCGGCTGTCAATTACTCTAGAAATTGCTTTAGATCTTATTAAGTCTAGTAATAAATTTGATTTACATTAATATGATTTAAGTGGCATTAGGAATTAAGCCACAATTACTTATAAAAGACGACCTTGACATTATTCCAATTAGTTAGCCAATTTGAAGCCTTAATTTCCCAATTTTTATGTACCTCCAGAAATTGAACCAAAGACTGAAACCAACTCATCTTCTTAGGCTAGTTAAGTCAGTTTGGGAAATCATCTTAATTTTGACATATGTTGGCCAATTTGGGGTGGTTCTTAGCTGGAAATTAAGGGCTGATTTTTGTGAGAAAGAATCAGCAAGTTGCAACCTTCCTATTGAATTAAATGAACGAAGCGTTATGTGATCACAATGAGGTGGATTGGCCGAATCAAGTGATATGGAAATGATAAAAGGGTGATTGAATTAGTTGTCTACTAAAGAAAAAAGAAAAAAAAAGAAGAGAAATAAGAGAATTGATGACTTCTGAACGATTACCTAGCTTAAGAAAATTAGTTCCACCACCTAAATAAATTCCTTCCGTCCACCGCACATTACCTCAGCCCTATTACAACCTTTATTTAGCCTCGATTATATTTATGAAATTTTATGTATTATGTTTAAGGTAAGATGGACAAGCAAGCCTATGGTGGTTAATTACTGTCGATTTCAATTTGAGAGCAGCATATTAGCCTAAACACATTGAGTGATATGAGTTAAACATTTTTTTCTGGAAGGGATTGATTAAGAAAGCATTCTTAAGTTTTGATTAAACTTTGAATTTAGTTGTGGATTTAAAGCAGATTGTTTTTTTTTACGAACCAGAATTCGGGATTGATGAATCCAAAATTTGCTCCAAGCATGAAAGATGCAACAATTCATGAGTCGACTTGAGTTTGTTTTAAGATTTTATCATGCTTTTATGGGCTTCGATTCCTGACTTTTCGATTTAATTTCTCAGGGACGATCAATAACTTAAGTATGGGGGAGTTTATTAAGTTCAATTTTGAGCTTAACTTATTCAATTAAATTATTTAAATTGTTGATTAATCTTTGGTTAGTTAAGTTATAATTTAGCTTAAATTGATTAAGTACATGCCATGCCATAATAATTTAATTTCACTCCAATTTAACAAATTAATGTTAATTTTAATTCATGCGCAGGTAAGGAACATTTTGATGTCCGTATGAGCTCGATTTAGAATTAATTTTCATGAATAAAGCTGTTGGATGAAGGTTGATGACTGGTTTGGAAGAATTAAATTGACATGATCAAAATATAAAATTTAAGTGACCAAATTTACCATAAAAGTCATTGGGACAAAGAGGAAAATTCGGTCCAATTAGAAGTACAGCAGGACAAACATGCGACAAAATCAGCAAAGGAATTATTATTAATTCTCTCAATTTCCTTCTTGCTAGCGGTGGCTGACTCTAATAGAAACAAGGGAATCAAATCAGCCTTAAAGAGTTTAATTAAAGTAAAACTCTAGTAGGCTGAAGCTATTTTTATGCAACGGGTTCAGCTAGGATAAAGGGGAATAAGATCAAATTTTATTTTGAATTATTGGAGGTTATTATTATTCCATAAATAGAGGTGACCAGCAGCTGAAAAAAAAAAGAGAGAACAGAGCAGGAGGGCGTAGAACTCGAGCAAGCAGAATCTCAGATTGGACCAACAAAAGCCAATCAAGCAGTTGGAGTAGCAGCCCAAAGTTTCAACTAATTGAGAAGAGGGAAGCTCGACGACTTGAGGAATTTTTTCTTTCCAAGATTCAATTTGTAATTCATATTGTTCATAATTGATTTTTGTTTTGTTTTACTTGCTATGAGTGGCTAAATTACTACGCTTAGTTAGACACGTATGAAACCTCGCACAAGGAATTTGAATATTTATTTTGTTTTAAATTCGAATTTGGCATTCTTGAATTGCTCATTTTAACGTTCAGAGAAGTTTTTCTAAATCAATTAGATTGATCAGCTATTTAATTTAGGAATTTTCTTATAATCATTTAAGTGAAAATTAAGTAATCGAATTTCTCAATTAGACTTAGAATTGGTGATGATTAATTGGCCTGCAACTAATTAGAGCAATTACGGATCTGGAGGATTTTTTCTTTGATTAATGCAAGGTGAAGTCTCTAAAATACTTAACGCACCTTTAATTGGTTAACGAATAGGTAATTAAAGGAAGATTCTCAATTATGAATGTTTTCTAATTGAATAAAATTTACTAGAGATAGGAACTCGCTTCGTAAGTGATTTTTCAGTCTTGCTGCTAATTTAGTCTATTAAAATAATTTAAAGTCACAAAGAACTTGTGCTTGGTGAATTAAGGCGTCGATAACTAAGTATTCTTTCTCTTGATAATTTTTCAGCATTCACAATTTGAGCCAAAACTTATTCGCACCTTAGATCAATTTTTTTTTAAAAAAAAACATAAACCCCCAATTATTTTCTTTCTCGCATGCATTTTTTTTCATTACTCATTTCACGCAAGCTTCATGGGACGATTCCCTATTTACTCTATATTACCAGTTAATTTTGGTTGAATAGCAGATTAAATTCGGTAGTCGTAAACGACAGCTACCAAGGTTGGCGTTCTCATGTGTCATTCACACTTTTCGCAATCAGGTGTGTATTTGCATGCGGTATTCGATGATCAGCTGAAAAGTCGAAAGTATGTGTTATTACCCTGCTATGAAAGTAGATCGGCAAAATGCCGAAAAGTTAGAAATATGGTTATGATTCCACATGAGTGTGCAATCGTGCATGTGGTGAACCGAGCCCACGAACATGGGCATTAGTCTGTAGAGGCCACCACGAGCGCTCTCGTGGTCTTGGGCTGTTCTAGGCCTTGTTGGGGCCAAAATGGGTTGTATGGGCCCAGTGGGCTTGTGGGCCACACGGATAAAATGTATGTGATGTGGTAAGTGTTGTTGGACTGTGACGTTTGTATAGCTAGGGTCGTTATGGGCCTCGATGGGTCAAAATGGGCCGTATAGGCCCAATGGGCTTATGGGCCGACACGGGTAAAATCCTCGGTAAGAGATCATTGATAGGTTGGGTTAGGAAGCTAACAATGCCGTATGCGAATCTAGACTAAATGGGCCACATGAGCGTGTGGGCTCGACCCAATAGCGAGTTTTGGGCCCATATACATTGTTCTGGCTGTGTAGGTTATTTGCGTCGCTCGAAGCGACAATAGACCTTTTAGGAGGTCGTAATAAGTACTGAAACCCAAATATTTGTAAAATGGTCGTAATACCCCTGTAGGGTAAAATGACCGAAAAACCCCCTTAGGGTAAAATGTCCGTAATACCCCCTAAAGGTTAAATGACCAAAATACCCCTATAAGGTAAAATGACCGTAATGCCCCTAGAGGGTAAATGACTATTTTGCCCCTCGAGTGTAAATGATTTATTTTTCCTTGATTTATATGACTGATTTGTCTGTGATTTGTATGACTGATTCTAACCATGGCATTCTGGATGCACGACATACTGCAAGGGGTTGGGATACTGTTATGGAGGAAGTACTGTACTGGTGGCTCTTGCACAATCACTGTTACTGGTGGCTTGGCCACACATACTATTACGGGCAGCTTTTTTGCGATACTATTGCTAACAGCTTTGCTGCGATGCTATTGATAGCTTTGTACCGATCATATTACCATTACTGATGGCTTTGTGCTGATCATATTACCGTTATTATGTTTATAGCTTAAGCTATCCTGTTTACGGCTCTTAGCCATTCTGGTGACCAGCAGCTTTATTGCGATACTGATTAGTGCCACAACCGGTGCTGATACTGGTGTGTTGGCTGGGTGGGTCGATTTTATCCCCACATGGTGTGTTGGTTGGTACGGGTGGTGTGTTGGCTGGATTGGGACGGGTTGTATGATTGCTTTGTTTCATTTCTATTACTGATTTTGTCACTGTATTGGGCTTAAGCCCACATGTATTCTATTTCTAATCCTGATACATCAGTCAACCTACCACTAGGGGTGTAGCGGTCATTTCGTCAGTTAGGGGTAAAATGGTAATTTTACCGTAGGGGTATTTTGGTCATTTTGCCCTTCAAGGGTATTTCAATCATTTAACAACCTTTTCGAAGGCCAAAAGTAGTCTCGAGTGACATAGATAAGCTAAATGGTCATAACAGTACAAATGGCCCAAGGCCCATATTCAGCCCAAGTGGGCCCACACGCTCGTGTTGCCCATTTAGCCCAAATTCAGTCACGACTATGCAAACTACATAGTCTAGTCCAGTATTTATCACTTAGCATGGATTTTATCCGTGTGGGACGCACAAGCCCATTGGGCCCACACAACCATTTCAGCTCAATGTGGCCTATAACGGCCCAAGATCACGAGAACGTTGGTCATGGCCTCAATAGTCTAACACCATGTTTCGTGGGCTCGATTCACCACATGAGCGTTCGCACACCCATGTGGCCTAAATCACCGTATTTTCAGATTTTCAGCTTTTCAGCTTTTTGACTTTTGCCGATTCACAGAAGAGACAGTGTGATTACACACACTCTTTCGGCTTTACGAGAGTAATGATTTATGGTGTACAAATACAAATCTGATTGCGAAATGTACGAATCGTCCACCTGCTCCAAAGCCTATTTTCCATCAAATAATAATTTTAGTTTTCCAAACATTAGGATTCCTAAAGATTCAATCCCAAACCATTACCCTGAATAAGCAAAAAAGACTTTATTGCTCTTAACGCTGACTAAGGATCGATCTCGATGATTACCTGCTCAGGCAACGAACCTTATTAGGCAAAACTATTTCCATGAGTATGGCTTAAAGTCCCAATATTAAGTCATAGAGTATTCGGCTAACACCATTTACCCCCAAGACGATTTAATGCCGAAAGAAGGATTTGAGCACACCAAATCAACTGATAGGAACAGTAGAACAATGAAGCAGCCGGCCACTTGTCAAAGCCTACACGAACCCCAAAAAGTGAGAATGGAGAAGTATTCGGCTTAAAGTCGAGATAACATGAAAAAGATCTAAAAAGTACTAACCAGAAATGATTATACTCATAATTACCAGAGAAGAACCACTAAACCGAAACTAAGTGAAGAGGTAAGGAGGGAAGAATCAGTCACAAAGGAGTAAGAGGAAAACGAGTAGTGTGATTCGGCAAAAGGTAGAAGAACAGAAGTTAAGAATAAGGATTTTGGCACTAAAACTTACACTAATCAAATCCCGAAAGAGCACGAGAGGTAACTTGCGAAAATGAGACTAGGGAGAAAAGAGGCCAGAATCACCAAAAAGAACAAAAACCCCAAATGACAGAGAGGAAATTCGGCACCTATTCACTCACAAATTGTCGAAAATGCATACCCAAATACCCGCTTAGTCGAATTGCACAAACAAGTCCTAATTGGCTGCAAAACTCCCTAATTCGAATTCCTTAACCTTCTCCTAAAATCTCTCCCCTTATCCCCCCTTGATATCCTCCATAACACCCTCCAAGACCCATTCAAACTCTCACCCAACAGAGTTCGAAACCACCTCAAACTCCTACCGCCTCATTCTAGCATTATAAATATCCTTTTTGCTAACAATGGGATTCAAACCCAAGCCCCCCTCAATAGCTCAACACACCACCTACCTCCTTGCCACAAGCTCTTTTGTGACACATTTTATCTTCAATTAATTAAAAGGTCTAAAGGCCAAAGTCCAGGTTCCTTTAAAATAAAACCAAAATAAATTGTAAGAGCCAAGACTTGAACCCAGGCTCCTTTTCAACCTTAATGATGCCACAACCACCTAACGACATGCTTCCTTATGACATTTTTTTAACACAACAATTTAAAAGGCCTACATCCAAGCATCCAGGGTTTTATCCTCTTAAAACCAAAATTTTTACAAAAGCCCAGGTTTGGACCCAGGACTTTTTCAGCTCCTCTCAAGACCCTTAACCACTAAAGCAGACATACTTTTGTGCACAGTTTCCTAACTGTTCGCTTGCTCAAGGCCCAATACTTCTACGCCTAAATTTCAAGGTGTTACAGCACTGGTGTTAGTTCATCCTAAGTCGGGTAAAGAATTCATGATTTTTAGTGATGCATCTTTAAATAGTTTAGGCTGTATTTTGATGCAGGAAGGTAAGGTGATAGCTTATGCTTCTAGGTTGAAATCGCATGAGAAGAATTATCCGACACACGATTTAGAGCTTGCGATGATTGTTTTTGCATTGAAGATTTGGTGACACCAGTGATGATTCCAGAATGAAAATAGGAGCGCGTCACAATGGATTTTGTATCGAGGTTACCCTTTCTCTGAAGAAGAAATATACAATTTGGGTTATTACTGATCATCTAACGGAGTCTACACATTTTATCCCTGTGTGTACAGATTATTCACTTGAGAGATTAGTCGAGCTTTATGTTGCTGAGATTGTCAGATTGCACGGAGTACTAGTTTCTATTATTTTTTATAATGATCCACAATTTACGTCACGATTTTGGAGAAATTTACATGAGGCTCTAGGTACTCATTTGCGTTTTAGTACCGCATTTTATCCCCAGAGTGATGGTCAGTCTGAGCGTGTGATTCAGATACTTGAAGACATGCTTCGATGTTGTGTTTTAGAGTTCGAAGGCAATTGGCAGAAATTTCTATCATTAGTTGAGTTCATGTACAATAACAGTTATCAATCAAGTATAAAGATGGCACCGTATGAAGCATTGTATGGTCATAAATGCAGAACTCCATTGTATTAGACTGAACTCAGTGAGAAAAAGATTGACGGGGTTGATTTGGTACGGGAAACAAAAGATAAGGTAAAAGTAATTCGAGATAGTTTGATAGTAACTTCGGATTGAAAAAAATAATATACAGATTTGAAAAGAAAAGACATCGAGATTTAAGTTGGCGATAAAGGGTTCTTGAAAGTGTCGCCCTAGAAGAAAGTTCTTCGATTTGGTCGTAAAGGAAAGTTAAGTCCGCGATTTATCGGGTCATATGAGATTATTGAAAGAATCAGACCAATAGCTTATAGATTAGCTTTGAAAGTTAGAAAGGATCCATAAGGTGTTTCATGTATCTATGCTACGATGGTATTGATCAGACCCTTCGCATGTTATCTCACCAGTAGATGTCGAGATTTAGTCTGATATATAGCTCGAGAGGTTAAAGAATTGAGAAATAAAAGCATAGTCTTAGTGAAAGTTCTTTGGCAACGACACGATATAGAGGAGGCCACTTAGGAACCTGAAAAAGCTATGAAAGCGCAGTACCTGAACCTCTTTTCTTGTAAGATTTTCGGGGATGAAAATTCCTTTAAGGGGGAGAGTTGTAACAGCCCATTTTTAGTGAAATCGAAATAGTGATTTTGGGACCACAAATCTGATGTGAGAATTTTTAATTTATTATTTTAATGTCTACAGCATATTAGTAGTATCGTATAAAAATTTCGTTAAGAAATTTTATCGTTTGCATATTTAATTTGGTGTAAAGGACTAAATCGTTAAAGGTGCAAAAGTTACATTCTATAAGCTAAAGGGGTGTAATGGCTATGCTATTAAATGGTTGAGGGATTTATGTTGTTATTAGACCATAACTTTATTGAATGGACAAATATGGACATTAATTAACTAGTTTTAAGGTTTATAATAAAAGGTTAAAAAAGTAAATTAATAAATAAGGTTAGTAAAATAATCAAAACAAAGGCCATCATCGTCTTTTGTCCATTTTTTGACCGAAAGTAAAATTAGAAAGAAGCCATAGCCAAGCTTGAGTGTTCAGTCATCTCTTCCTTCCACATGTAAGTGATTTCTCATCTTATTTTTAATGATTTTTATGTTTTTGAAATCGTTGTAGCTTAGTCTAGCTAGCCTAAGGACTAATTTCCAAAACTATTAAAAGATTAGAGTTTTTCCATGAATGTATTCATGTGGTTTTCTATGTTTGATAGAGGAAAATGCATCTTTGTTGTTAGATAAACAACTTTTGTAAAGTGATTTTTGTTGAAAATGTCAATTACGTATTTAATTGAACAATGTGTAATATTCACGGTGAAAATTGTGAAAAAATGAATTTTTTAAGCTGCTATGGAACCATATTAAATTTGCTAGCTTGGGTAGGGATGAAATTGCATGAATTTCAATTTACGAACTTAAGGATTAAATTGTAAAGAAATTAAAATAATATGGGCAAAAGTGTAATTTTGCAAAATATGAAATTTGGATTCAGTTGAATAGAGTGATTATTGAATGGATTGAATTTGATTATTTAGATTAAGTTAAGCCTTGTACGGATTTAGGTCGAAGGAAAGATAAAGTGTCATACTAGTCGATACTATTTCATCATTTTGTGATCAGGTAAGTTTATATGTTTAAATAGCGTTTTAATGTATTTGATTTAAATGTTATTGTATTATTTGTCATATCATGTCACGATAGAAAATCAAATGATGATACGACAACTATTGAGCCCATTTGAACCTTAGAAATTTATAGGATACAAATGACATGTCATTAGGGTTAACTTGTTTCGAGTGCTGGTCCTGAACGTCCTACCGATGGCTGAGTTTTGGCATTTATTGTGGATACTTATCATCTTGTGTGAGCAGCATCATGTAGTTACGTTTCAACCATTAGCTTGTGTGAGCAGGCCCATTTATGGCTCGTAGGAGCGTTTACATAAAGGAAAAGAAAAGGAATGGTTTCAACCATGTGTTAGCACACTATGTGTGAGCTTCCCGTGTATCCGACATTATTCTAAGGGATTCAACGGGCATGAAAACATATGAACCGATAAAGGTTTCGATTAATTTCATAATGGAATTATGGAAAGGTATGAATTATTGGTGACCAAGTTTGTATAGCCATGTTATGAAAAGTATGAGTTCATATGTATTATTTTCACAAAAGTTACCTTACCATGTGATGATATTGTTAAGTTATGTGTTTAATCACTAACTTGTGTTGTTGATGATGCTTAGGCTTGTTCCAAGCTATCTAGGATTGATTCTTGTTTCTTTTTTAAGCTTATACATTGAAATGGTAAGCATTTTTCATGATATACGAACTTACTAAGCATTATATGCTTGCATTGTGTTTATTTTCTATGTTTTATAGATTATCAGAAGCTCGATTGGTTTGGAAGCTCATCAGAGACCTATCACACTATTCAATGACTATATCGGTCGATTTTGATGTTTTAAGTCATGGTTATAATGGCATGTATAGGTGAATTGTGTTTGATGAAATTGTCATTATGTTTGGCTTGTAAATGTCGAGTTTTGGTTGATGAAATTTTGGTATTTCAATGCTTTGATGCTTGGTGTTGAAATGGTCAAGTGAAGTTATGTTTTGAATAGCTCTTTTGGCATGCTTGAATGTGATTTAGGTGACGCAATCCAGCTCGGTAGGTTGAGTCAAGTAGTCTTAGTTGCCCGATCGTCAACGAAGAAGTAGCTTTGAAAGACTTGTTTTTGGATAAATAATAGAATAATGGATGTAAATAAGATTGAAGTAGGGTAATTATAATCTTAGATAGGTATGGTTAAAGTGGAATTAAAGATAGATAATTTTGATAATGGATGGAAATGGAATTCGAACTTAAGCGTCAAGATCGAACCAAGACTATAAGAGTGCGACCTGGGACTTATATGGCTTAGGGTGGTTTGGTGATAGAAGAAAAAAAAGGACCTTGACCCATTACCTAAAAAGGTAGGAACCAAAGGTATCAAAAGAAGAGAACCAGGTTGACACCACTGACAAGCAGATAAGTCAAGCGAGACTCGAAAGAAATTTGGAGAGGAAAAATCTCACAAGAACTCAAAGTTCAATTAGTTTAAAATTTTATCAAAGATCCTTACAAAATAAAATTAGCTAAGTATTTATAGCTATTCCTAGGCTACCCAAATAGACAAAGTTACATGACTTAAAGACTAAGCATTCGGACTTAAATGAGATAAAATGTATTAGAAAAAAATTATTTATTGCCTTGTCTATATTCAGCTATTTGGGACGCCATTGGACAGCTTCTAGGAGCAGAAAAATCAGCTTAATGTAATTGGCATCTTTGGAAACTAATTGGCCATGTCTAGGTTCGGCCATGTGATTTAATTAAGCTCAATCAATTTGCTTTGGTTCAGCCGAATGTTGAAGGCTTAAATGAGCAGCTTGAAGAGTTACTTGAAGTGTGAACTCCAACTTGAAAGGTCACTTGAATGTGAAAGCTCAAAACCAAATGGACAACAAATGTGAATGGGAAAATCTGTTGGTGTGAACTCATTGAAGCAACATGGGAATTTGTTCGGCCAACTAGAGAAATTTAATGGGCAGCTACTCTTTGGCCGAATAGGTACTTGGGAAGGCCAATAACCAGCACACCATACATTGTAGCTGACCATGCATGAACCTTTCTATTCATTGCATCCAGCCATGCATGCACCAAGCTTTAATTGTCATTCATGTATTCAGCTGCACCTAGAAGACATTGAATCCAATATTAAATTCGGCTATGACAAATTAAAACATATTTAAACACTTTAATAAATATCTAATAAAGCTAGGAAAAATTAAATATAGACTTAATGAAGACATATTAATTCGGCTAGCTCTAATTGTGTTAAAACTTGCAATCAGTTGTACTAAGCTAAAGATTAATTAATGAGCTGTAACAAAATAAACTAAATGAATCAAACATTTAGTTTATTCTAGAAATAAAGTAAATGAGGTGGAAAAAATTGAAATGAGCTAAAACGAGCTGAAACGAGCTTAAACGAGCTGATTTTAGCTGAACGGAGCTCGGGGAGCTATTAAGGACCTGAGGTCGACTTGCAAGAGGTTGCAAGGAGTCTTCATGGAGCTAGTACAAACTTCTTCAATGGGTTTGGACAGCACTTCAACCCATATTCGCGAGACTAAGGTTGAAATGGCCTCTTTGAAAAGCTTAGCTCGTGCTCGCGTTATAGGTCCTTCTGGCAACACCTTTGGTTCTTTGTTTGAACTAGGGAAGCTCTCGGGCATGCTTACATCATTAGGTATATGGAAATTTTGGTAAGATTTGGTATGGGATTAGGTTACAAATATTTGGTTGATGAATAGCTTTATTCTCCATGTTATAGGTATATTTTGTATCTTGAAATTATGTGCCTAGTAGGTGTGAGCATGGTTTGGGTGAAAGAAATGGCTTCAAAATGGCTTAAAAATGGTCTATTCTATTCCATAAGGCCTAAGACACGGGCATGTGTCTCAACCATGTGTGACACCTGGTCATGTGACACAGCTGTGTGTTCCCTGTAGATTTCAAAGAGTTGCAAGTCAGGCTGTTACATGGCCTAGCACATGACCTGGCACACGGGCATGTGAGGCCATTTCGAGAGTTACACGGCCTGGCACACGGGCGTGTGGCTTGGTCATGTGATCCAGGGCAGAGAGTTACATAGGCGCGAACATGGGCTAGAACACAGCCGTGTGTCCCTACTTCGAATGTCCACACGAGCGTGTGTCTCAGCTGTGTAAGTCACTTGGCCGTGTGACCTCTGCAGTGTGAAAATTTTTATCTTTTTCCATGAAGTTCTAAATGTTTCTGATTTAGTCCCGAATCATTTCTTAAGTGTTTCTAAGGCCTCGAGGGCTCGAATAAGGGACATTATGAATGAGTTTGATTCAATTATACCATAATTTATAAAATGGTTGAAATTGAATATTTTAAGTTAAGATTTTCTGGTAATGCTCCGTAACCATTTACAAGCCATCACAAACACACCAAAAGGACCTTATATACAAGCACTTAAAAGTGACCAAAATGAAATAACTTGGTAAGTTATTAAAGTTCACGAAACCAAACATAAACTTCAAAGCATTTGCATACCAAAACATCCATTACATATCCATAACCAATACAAAAGACCTATACATGCCATTATTAACCTTGGCCAAAACACTAAAAAACTACCGAAATTGTTGTTGGATAGTGCGTTAGGTCTCCTACGAGCTTCCAACCAATCGAGCTTCCAACCGGTCAAGCTTCTGATAATCTATAAAACAAAAGAAAGTAACTACGTAAGCAACGAGTGCTTAGTAAGCTCATAAAAACTTAAACATAACTTACCATTTCATTAACACAATTTATAGATTAAGCATAAAATCATTACCACTGCCCTAAGCTTAGTATAAGCCTATACAACATCATCAAACTCACAAGTTAGTATACTTGTCCATGATACAAATGAATCCAACCATAAGATTCATCATTTAACCCATCAACATTTTCATAAGATCATGATTCATTCCATTTGCATACTTACCATTTTATTTCCTTTTCTTACCCATTGAACCATCTAGAATTACATCGTTTACTCAGCAATGCTCACACATAGTGTGTCTTTCCATATAACCGTAACATTTCCTTTACATCAATGCTCAAACGAGCTGTGAAATGGGCATGCTCACCCAAGCTGTGGGTCAGAATGTTAGCTACACAATGCTTCTTACAAGAGCTATGAAGAAGCTGCAACAAATGCATGACCTCATCCATCGGTAGGACATTCAAGACCAACCTTCGAAACATGAAATCCCTAATGACAAGTCATTTGTATCCTAAGAATTCTTAAGGTTCAAAAAGGATTCGTTATCCATCAATTATTCATATAATTGATACATTTATATTTAGATTCATTTATATTACAACAACATAGGAAATAGTAAATTTAGCTAACATTAAAACGATCATAGTTTATACGAACTGACCTCAATAATTAGGGTCGTAAAAGTGGAATTCGAACTAATCTGAAACTTTAGCTTTTCTTCAATTTAAGTCTGATTGTGGCTTATCTAGATCCAAGTAGATTATTTCAATCAATTAAGCACTTCTAGTATTCAATTTAATCCATAATTCATATTTATGAAAAATTATAAAATTACCCTCAATACTTTGACTTTTCACAATTTAGTCCTTAACCTCATAACTTAAATCTAACTCATTCTAGCCTAAATCCAACTTAACAAATGTTACAAGGGAACTTGACACAAACCATTATTACCAACATTTCACAATAAAACCTATAGATTTACACTTTTAACAATTTAATCCCTAATTACAATTTCAACAAAAATCACTTAACAAAACAAGTTTATTTCACAACCAAGATTAATACTCTATCACATAACTTCAAAACCTATTTAAAAACATCCATAGCCGGTCCTTCAACCTTTAACAATTTTCCAGATTAACCCCGGGTTAGCTAGATCAAGCTAAAACAGACTCAAAAACATAAAAATCATTAAAAACGAAGCTTAAATTCACTTACATGCATTGGAGACTATCAACCGAACCTTCAAACCCTAAAAATGACTATTCCTTCTTCAATTTTCGGTGGTGAAGACAACTAAAGAAGATGATATCCTTTTTTTATTATTTTAGTTTAGGTTTTATTTATTCTATTACAATTTTAACCTTTAAAAACTATCAAAATTTCATTAAAACCTATCCATGCACATCCAATAACAATAACATAGTATAATTACCATATAAGCCCATTGGCTTTCCTTTCCATAGCCATTCATCCCTTTTAACTAATAGAATACAACTATTACACTTTTTATGATTTAGTCCTTTTTACCTAATTAAACATTTAAACGTCAAAATTTTTTAACGAAATTTTAATACAACCTTAATATAATCTTGTATACATTAAATAAATATTAGAATAATAATTCACTCATCAGAATTGTGGTCCCAAAACCACTATTTCTAACACCACTGAAAGCAGGCTAACTTTCTCCTCCTAAAGGAATTTTCGTCCCCAAAAATCTTACCAAAAAATAGGTTCAGGTATTGCACTTTCATAGCTTATTTCAGTTTCTAGGTAGCTTCCTCGATTTTATGATATTGCCAAAGAAACTTAAATAAATCTATACGTTTATTTCTTAACTCTTTAAGTTCCCAAGATAAACCTTTGATTGGTTCTTCATTGTACGTATATCTGGCTGAATCTCAACATTACAGGTGAAATCACATATGAAGGGTCTGATCGATACTGTCGTAACATTGATACATGAAACACATTATGTATTTTCTCTAACTCTAACGGTAAAGCCAAACGATAAGCCAATGGCCCAATCCTCTCGATGATCTCATACGACCCGATGAAACGTGGACTAAGCTTCCTTTTTCGGCCAAAATGGAGAACTAATCTCCTAGGTGATACTTTTAAAAATACTTTGTTGCTGACTTGAAATTCAATATATTTTCTTTTAAAATATGCATATGATTTCTGACGATCAAAAGCAACTTTCAAACTATCACGTATTACTTTGACCTTTTTTTTGATTTCTCAAATCAAATCACCACCAAATAGCTTTTTTTCACCCAATTAAGTCTAGTATAATGAAGTTTGACATTTCTAATCATACAGAGCTTCGTACAGTGCCATTTTAATGCTCACCTGATAACTATTATTAATGTTTAAATTCAACCAACGTATGACATTTCTTCTACCTACCTTCGAACTCCAAAATAAAACATCGAAGCATACCTTTGAGTACATGTATCACTCGCTCAGACTAACCATCGGTCTGTGGATGAAACGCTATACTGAAATGTAGTCGTGTGCCGAGAGCTTCATGCAATTTTCTCTAAAATCAAGAAGTTGTGGATCTCTATCAAATATAATAAACATCGGCATACCATGCAGTCTAACAATCTCAGAAACGTAAAATTCTACCAACTTCTCGAGTGAGTAATTCATATGTACTAGAATGAAATGTGTGGATTTAGTCAAACGATCCACAATAACCCAGACAACATCTTTCTTCCATGGAGACAAAGGCAATCCTGATACAAAATTCATCGTAATTTGTTCCCATTTCCACTTCAGAATCATCACTAGCTGTAATAATCTAGAAGGTACCTAATGCTCAACTTTGACTTGCTTATAGATTAAACACTTTCATACAAGCTCTGAAATATACCTGGCCACCAGTACATATGTTTCAAATCTCCGTACATTTTATTATTACTAGGATGTATTGATAAATTACTGTTGTAAGCTTCGTGTAAAATCTTCTGAATAACATTGGAATTCCTCAAAACATATATTCTATTTTGGAAATACAAACTACCGTCAGGACTAACATGAAACTCTAAATCAAGTGTCAACTCAATCTACTCCCGTTTAGCAATCAACTCAGAATCACTTTTCTGAGCATCACAAATCTGTTGCAGAAATGTCGATCTAACTTTTAATTCTACTAAAATAGAACCATCATCAATCAACATCAACTGAGTGTTCAAAGATCGCAAAGCAAATAAGGACTTTCTATTTAAAGCATCAGCAACAACATTTGCTTTTCTCAGATGATAGTCAATGATTAAATCATAATCTTTTAGCAGTTCTAGCCATCTACGTTGTCTCAAATTCAATTCTTTCTGTGTCATCAAATACTTCAAACTATTATGATCCATTAAGATATGACATTTTTTTCTGAACAAATGGTGTCGCCAAACCTTTAAAGCAAATATAATAGATGCAAGCTCTAAATCATGAGTCGGGTAATTTTACTCGTGCGGTTTAAACTAGTGGGAAGTATAAGCTACAAATTTGCCTTCTTACATCAAAACACAACCAAAACCATTCAATGAAACATCACTGTAACAGCCTAATTTTGACCCTAATCAGACATAATGGTTTTGGGACCACGAATCTAAGTCAAAAAAATATTTTAATATTATTTTTAGTGTTTATTTCATGTTAAGTTATATGTGTGAAAATTTTGTGTGAAAATTTGATCGTTTGAAGGCTTAATTCGATAAAAGGGGCTTAATCGCGTAGAATAAAAAATTTAGAGGTTAAATTTTTAAAGTACCTATTTGTTGTCTTTTTAAGTGGGAGGTCTAAAGATGGAATTAGACCAAGAAATAGTTAGAGGGTGGCATATGAAAACATTATCCTTAATATACATGTTATATATATATGTTATATATATTTATTATAATAAGGTTAATTTAGTAAATTAGTAAATTATATCATAAAATTAAAATAAGTAAAGAAAACATGAAAAAATTCTTCATCTTGGTCGAGTATTAAGCTTGGAGAACTCATCTATGGCTTTCTAGGGTTTCGACATTTCTATTGTAGATGATGGTATGTTTTGGTTTCAGTTTTTGATAATTTTTATGTTTTTGAGATCGTTGTTTTGTGTACTACAAGACCCATGCTTGAATTTTTATAATTGTTGATTATTTTGTGTTTTTCCATTGATGATAATTTGTGATTTGTGATTTTATTTGATGAAATATGAAAGATAGGTGTTAGATTAACATGTTTTGTCTTTTAATTTTTGGTGAAATTAAGTCAATAGGAACTAAATTGCAAAAAGTGTAAATGTCAGGGGCAAAATGGTAATTTGACCAGTTATGTGTTTTTGGACTAAATTGAATGTGATAATATTTAAACTAGCTCATTTTGAATATCTTTAGATCAAGAACCAAAGAAATTGGAGTAAGATCGGGGAAAAGCTAAAGTCGTCGAATAATCGTCCGATTTCGATTTTTCATCGTCCGAGTTAAGTCTACTAGTAATTTAATGTTATTAAATCAGTATATATAATTATGTATATCTATTGTATTATCGTTGATTTATAATTAAAAATACTTTGAATGAATAAGTTTGAAATATGAATGATATATATGTGTATACCATATTCGAATATATGGATATATGCCTATATAAGTTATGGAATTAAATATAGTTACGAATGGTATATAGATAAATATATAAAAATTGTTTGAATACTTAAATATATATCTATATGTTTATGTTTTTATTTGAAAATATTTGATGATATGAGAATTATAAATGAAAACATAAGATTCGAACATGTACATGTACATTCATGTAAAACTTTTGAGATGGATTAAAGGTGTGTATATTGCCTATGCATAGGTAATTTCCAATAAGTGTTTAAATGTGAGTAGAAACATATATGTATACATTTGAGTAGGTGTTAAACATATTTCAAGATATGGATGTTAAGTTTATATATATGGGTAGTATTGAATACGTACAAATATACATGTATAGTTAGTTTCGAATAAGTGTATATATATAGGTAAAGTTCTTGTATTGAATTTAGTTAAGTAGTAATATATATATGTGTGTTTATAGAATTTATAAGTGTTTGAATTGAGTTGAAAATATGATTTATAAACTCTTTTATGATTTAACATGGACTACAACAATTATGTGTTTGTTATTAATGATTATTTGAGCAAGTATTTTGTATATGTGAAATGGAAATTTTCAAACTTAAAGTCTAGCAGGCTTAAGGCCTGTAATGTAATTCGGACTTTATGTCCAGCAGGCTTAATGCAGGTGAAATAATTCAAACTTTAAGTCTAGCAGGCTAATTGCTGGTGAATTGAATCATGTTTTTTTTTAAAAAACCTAGCAGACTAGTTGTCGGTGAATATGTCTAAAATGTGTGAGTTGTACAGACTCAAGTATTTGAAGGAGTTTGCACTTTTATTCAGCCTATGTAGTTGACAAATTTATGTATATATCTATGCACTTGTTAAATGTAATTGAAAGGTATATACATGTTAATATATGTGTTTTTGGCATAAGAAATTGAAGAAATATACTTATGCGCATATGGGAACATAAATATGTTTGGTTATTTACTTGCAAGTAATTGTTGATCAATAAAGCATTCGGTTATTTATGTTTAAGTATAAGTTAGGTTAAAATTTATGATTTATATACAAATATGCGTGATGGGTTATGAAATGTGATTCATATATTCATATCTATATTTGAGTATATGTACAGGGTAAGTACACATATACCTTTAGTTATATGTTTATGATAAATACCTGTACCTATTCAATCTTTATATTTGTTAAGCATATGAATATATATATGTGCATTTCGTATATTGATAATTATTAGTTTCTATGAGTCCAGTGATTTGTAATTTGACAAGTAAATATGTTTTCTGTTATATTAGATTGACATTTAAATGTATATGTATAGATACATATGTATATTTGGTTTTAACAATTATTGAATATATACATATATAAATAAGCATTCGGTTATACATAATTGATGTGTATGTATATTTGATTCTAAGTATTACATAATAAGATATGTGAAGGTTGTAATGTATATTTATGGAATCAGGAAATTATTTGATATTTATGTAATATTTAATTATTATATTTTTGGGTATGCTATAGACTTACTAAGCTATAAAAGCTTACTTTATTTTTTTTATGTCTTTCTGTTTTATATTTTAAAAAGATCAAGCTTCAAGCTTGGGGACCGTCAGCAACTTCATCACCCTATTTGTAGTTTCGGTATTTAAAATGTTTAAATTCTAACTATGGCATGTACATAATAGATTAATAAGCTGTGGGTTGTGTTTTGTATTAGTGTAAGCGATTATAATATATATCTATATATATGAAAATGGTTTATTTTCTGACGGACTTATTAGTTAGTAATATGCTTGTTTATTTTAAATGGTTAGAAAAAAATTAAAATATATAAAAATTAAAATTTGCATGTTTAATATTAGGTTCAGATTATCATATGTAACTGTTAAAATTATTGAACTTTAATGAATGTTTGTTCTGAGTTGTGTTTTCCTTAGTAACGCCTTCTAACCCTAATCCAGCGACGGATACAGGTTAGGACTGTTACATTTGATTGGTATCAGAGCTACGGTTTAATCGGTTCTAGGACTAACGTAGCGCATGTAAGTCTAGTTGTACATGCCATAATTGATATTCTGATAGTGTGATGACTTCTAGCATCTGAAAATATGTTTTCGTATAGTAATGGATCCTAATCGAGCTGTAGCTGATGATGTTGAGAGTATAGCGCTTGCTCCCGCGCAAGGGACAGAGCCAGTAGATTCTAGACCGACCTCGAGTAACCAGGAGGGAGAGGCTAAACAAGTCTTTTTCCAAATGATGAACAACTGTTTTACTCAATATATCAGGACTAATCTGGCTGCACAACAACCTCCATCCCCGACTAATCCATCCTCGATACCTATGGTACCAAAGATGATTGATTCGATGAGATTTAATAAGCCCCTCTGTTGATAAAATTAGAAAGTACGGGGCCGAAGAATTCAGGGCCACAATTAATGATGATGCTGAGCGAGCTAAATTTTGGCTCGATAACACTATCCGTGTATTCGAAGAATTGTCATGTACGCTCGACGAGTGTTTGAAATATGCCATGTCTTTGTTGCGTGATTCTGCCTATCATTAGTCGAACACTTTAGTGTCGGTTGTGCCGAAAGAGCGAGTAACCTGGGAATTTTTTCAGATTGAGTTTCTTAAGAAATATATTAGTCAGAGATTCATTGATTAGAAACGTAAAGAATTTTTTGAGCTTAAACAGGGTCGTATGAATGTCACTGAATATGAGCGGGAATTTGTGAGACTCCGCAGATATGCCTGAGATTGTGTTTCGACTGAAGCTACAATGTGTAAACGATTCGAAGAAGGGCTGAATGAAGACATTAAACTATTAGTTGGAATACTTGAGATAAAAGAGTTTGTGATAATTGTTGAACAAGCTGGCAAGGCCGAAGAACTCGGGAAAGAGAAGAGAAAAGCTGACTTTGAAGCTAGAGATTCCCATAAAAGAACATTCAGTAAATCATTTCAGTCGACCTCAAATAAATTCAGAGATGATCATAGCCGATCTAAATCTACTGCAGGCTTTTCTAGACGAGATCGAGATCGACCTCCTGTGAGTTCACGAGTCACTTCAGTTGCTAGTGTTGGCAATGTTCGACAGAATATATTAGAGTGCAAGCATTGTGATACGGTCACACCTCGAGTTCTACCTAGCTCGAACAAGGAACCTTTGGAGTTGCCCCAAGGTCCTATCACCCGATCATGAGCCAAACAATTCAAGGATGCTGTTTCGGATTTAGTAGATAAAGTTTGGGGCAAGACCTTGGTTGGACACATTGAAGATGCTTGGACCAACTCAATGAGCATTCCGTACAATTTGTTGCAAGCTGAATTAAATTCCATTTTAGCTCAATGAGCTCGAACCAGCTCAATTTTAGCTCAAACATTTCTAATTCAACTCAATATCATTTAGACATTAATATAGTAGCTGAAATAATTATTTGAGTTAGCTAATTTAGTTAAATACAGCTCAATTAGTTTTCGTTGTTTAATTGGTCTTAAATCTGGATGAATTTAATTATGCATGTTAAATATGTTTTTCTTACATGTTATTAAGTCGTCTTAATTCCTACAACCTATAAATATGTTTTATTGCATGTTTTTAATGTGTCTTGTCTTAACCGAATTAATTAGTTCTTAGTTTAAGTAATTGTGTCTTTTTTTAATTTAAGATGTCCAGATTATGTTTTAATTATGTTTCAGCTGAATATTAAATTAATTAAGATCATTTGCTCATTTTGTAGGTTGGTCGAATGTGGAGAGCATTTAACAAGATTCATGCATGTTGGATTCAATGCATCTAGCGATACATGCATGGAATGCATTCAAAATGGTGTGCTAATTTTTGAAGTCTTCTATGTGACCAGTCGGCCAAAAGAGATGATGTTTCCAACTTCAAAGCTGCCATTTATTTCTTTCACATTGATGAATGCATCTTGCCTGTTGAGTCCCTTGTGTTCACACTCAATGACTCTTCAAAGCTGCGTTTTCCCACCTTAAATGGTTGTTTGTTATCTCCTTATTTGTTGATCACTTTTCAGCAAGAGTTGCATCTTAAATGAGCTGATTTATTTTCATTGGCTGAACCTAGCTCATCCATGACCCATCCAAGTTGTTCAAGGTTCATTTATCCATCTAGAAGCTGACCATTGGAGCTCCCATTCAGTCGAATCTTACCAGCTCAATTAATTGGTTCATTTGCTTAATTTTTAAGGGATGTAAGTGACTATTCGACTAGCTTAGGTGCTATTTATAAATAGCTGAATTTTTCATTTTGTAAAGGACTTTTGACATTTTGTTAATGAATTGCTGCCGAATTTGTGAGGCATTTTCTCTCAAATTTCGTTCGAGACCCGTAAGACTTATCTAGTTTCTAGTGGCATCTTTCTGAGTCTTTTCCGAACTTATCACTCTCTAAAACCGAGTATGGTGTTCACCCTTAATACCTTTGGTTCATACTTTCCTAAGTATCGGGTCAAGGTTCCTAAATTACCAATTTTGACTCTTTTAGGTCCTATAAGCTTCGGGTCAACACTCTTCTTTAGTGTTGGTTCATCCTTAACCTTTTTTAGCCAGTTTGGTTTATTTCGTACCAAAAATCTCATACCATTTCGTACCAATACCCAATTCCAATTCATACCAAAACCAAATCCATTTCTTAATTAAACTTAAACCGAATTTGACCAAACCTATTTCACATTCTTTTTAGCCTAAACCGAATACATACCCATCTTTATTCCAAACCTACTTGACTTCTTTAAACCCAATCTTATTTTCTTTTACTTGAATCATCTTATTCAAATATACTTCTTCGCTTACGTTCAGGAACTAAGCGACTCGAATTCAACTACTAAACCGAGATCGTATCACATTGTGGTAAATGGCATCCTAGAGATTGTAGATTGCATGATCGATCTTGTTTTAAGTGTGGATCGAAGGATCATTTTATCCGGGAGTGCCCGATGCTAGCCGAGTAAAACACTGTTCAGAGCGCCAGACCGAGTAATATGTCAGTGCGAGGTAGACCACCCAGGCATACAGGTAATTTAAGTGGCAATTAGAGAGGGACGAAGGATACAACAATTCAATCTGAAGCTCGTACACCTGCAAAAGCATATGCTATACGCGCTCGCGAGGAGGCTTTTTTCCCAGATGTCATTACCGGTACTTTCACTCTCTATGATACTAATGTTATTGCATTGATTGATCATGGTCCGACTCATTCATATGTGTGTGAGACTTTAGTATCAAGTAAGACTTTGCCTGTTGAGTCTACTAAGTTTGTGATTAGAGTATCAAACCCCTTGGGCCGGTGTGTTTTGGTTGACAAAGTGTGTAATAATTGTCCGTTCATGATTCGAGATTCATGTTTTCCAGCTGATTTGATGCTATTACCATTCAATGAGTTTGATATAATTTTTGGGTATGGACTGGTTAACTATGCATGATGCTGTTGTAAACTGTAAACGAAAGACTATTAATTTGCGGTGTCAAAATGATGAGATTATTCAGATTGAATCTAATGATCTGAATGGGTTACCGGTAGTGATATCCTCGATGTTAGCTCAAAAGTATGTGAGGAAAGGTTGCGAAGCTTACTTTATATATGTTCTTGATAGTAAAGTGATCGAAAAGAAGATTGAATCTGTACCAGTTGTGTGTGAGTATTCGGATGTGTTCCCTGAAGAATTATCGAGTTTGCCACCTATTCGGGAGGTAGAGTTTGATATTGAGTTAGTATCGGGGATGACTCTAATTTTGATAACTCCGTACCGTATAGCACCGACTGAATTAAAAGAGTTGAAAGCACAGTTGCAAGAGTTGACAGATAGAGGTTTCGTACGACTGAGTTTCTCTCCTTGGGGAGCACCAGTTTTGTTTGTGAAAAAGAAATATGGAATAATGAGAATGTGTATTAGTTACAGACAGCTCAATAAAGTGACTATAAAGAATAAGTATCCATTGCCGCGGATAGATGATTTATTCAATCAGTTGAATGGGGCTACTGTGTTTTCAAAGATAGATTTGAGATCAGGCTATTATCAGTTGCGGGTTAAAGACTCTGATGTTCCAAAGACTACTTTCAGAACGAGGTACGAACATTATGAGTTTCTGGTTATGCCTTTTGGACATACAAATGCACATGTTGTTTTCATGGATTTGATGAATCAAATCTTTAGACAATATCTAGATCGGTTTGTGGTTGTATTCATAGATGACATTTTGATCTACTCCCGTGATGAGACCGATCATGCTGAACATTTGAGACTTGTGTTATAGAATTTACGAGATAAATAGTTGTATGCAAAGTTCAGTAAATGCGAGTTCTGGTTACTCAAATTCAGTTTTCTGGGTCATGTTGTATCAGCATCGGGTATTAGGGTTGATCTAAGTAAAATTTCAGCTATACTTGATTGGAAACCATCGAGAAATGTCTTTGAAGTTTGGAGTTTTCTGGGACTCGCTGGTTACTATAGACGGTGCGTGAAAGGTTTTTCTATGATTGCAACCCCGATGACGAAGTTGTTACAAAAAGATGATAAGTTTGTGTGGTCAGAAAAGTGTCTGAAAAGCTTTGATCAGTTGAAAGCCCTTTTGACCGGAGCTCTAGTACTAGTTCAGCCAGAGATGGGTAAAGAATATTTTATTTTTAGCGATGCATCTTTGAACGATTTGGGCTGTGTTTTGATGTAGGAAGGCAAAGTTGTAGCTTATACCTCGAGGCAGTTAAAGCCACAGGAAAAGAACTATCCGACGCATGATCTCGAATTGGTCGCTATTGTGTTTGCTTTGAAAATATGGCGCCACTATTTATTCGGTGAAAAATGTCATGTTTATTCTGATCACAAAAGCTTGAAATATTTGATGACCTAGAAGGATCTAAATTTGAGACAGCAACGGTGGTTAAAGTTGCTAAAAGATTACGAGCTTGTGATTGATTATCATCTAGAAAGGCTAATGTTGTTGCTGATGCTCTAAGTCAAAAATCATTGTTTACTTTGCGTGCAATGAATGCGCATATAGCTATGTCTGATGATAGTGCGATAATAGCTGATTTAAAAGAAAAACCGTTATTTGTTCAACAGATTTGTGAAGCTCAGAAAGCCGATGATAATTTAATTGCAAAACGGGCTCAGTGTGACTTGCATGTTGATTCAGAGTTTCTAGTTGATGCTAAGGATTGCTTGAGATTCAAAAACCGATTATTTGTTCCAAAAAATTTAGAGTTAATTCAGATGATATTGAATGAAGCTCATAATAGTTGATTATCTATTCATCCGGGTAGCAGGAAAATGTATAACGATCTGAAACAGTGCTATTGGTGGCATGGTATGAAACGAGACATTTTTTACTTTGTTTTGAAATGTTTAATATGTCATCAAGTAAAAGCTAAGCATCAAGTACCTTCTGGATTGCTTCAGCCAATCATGATACCTGAACGGAAATAGGACTGAGTCACGATGAATTTTGTATCAAGTTTACCGTTGACACCGAGCAAGAAAGATGCAGTCTGTGTTATTGTTGATAGATTGACAAAATCGGCTCACTTTGTTCCTATCCATACTGATTATTCACTTGATAAACTTGCTAAATTATATATTTCTTAGATTGTGAGATTGCACGTGGTACCTATTTCTATTGTTTCGGATAGAGATCCGAGGTTTACATCACGGTTTTGGAAGAAATTGCAAGATGAACTAGGTACTAAACTACATTTTAGCACTGTCTTTCATCCCCAGACAGATAGTCAGTCTGAATGAATCATTCAGATACTTGAGGATATGTTGAGATGTTGCATTCTTGAGTTTGAAGGTACATGGGAACGATACTTGCCTTTGATTGAATTTGCGTATAATAATAGCTTTCAATCTAGTATCAAAATGGCACCTTACGAAGCTTTGTACAGTCATAAATTTTGTACACTATTGTATTGGACCGAGCTTAGTGAAAATAAGATACACGGGGTCGATTTGATTAAAGAAACTGAGCAAAAAGTGAAAGTGATTCGGGATAGTCTGAAAATAGCATCGAATCATCAGAAATCATATGCAGACTTGAAGAGAAAATATATAGAGTTTCAGATTGGAGATAAATTCTTTCTGAAAGTCTCACCATGGAAGAAAATACTCAGATTCGGTCATAAAGGTAAATTGAGTCAGATTATTGAGAGTATCGGACCGGCTACTTATAGATTGTTGTTGCCACCTAAACTAGAAAAGATTCACAATGTATTCCATGTTTCGATGCTTCGTAGATAACGATCTGATCCTTTACATGTAATTAATCCGACAGAAATTGAGATTAAATCTAATATGTCATATACAGAAGAACTAATTAGTATTTTGGCTCGTGAAGTTAAAGAGTTACAAAACAAGAGAATTTCGTTAGTTAAAGTATTGTGGCATAAACACAGAGTCGAAGAAGCAACTTTGGAACTAGAAGATGTAATGAAAGAAGGTTATCCAAACCTATTCACCGGTAATATTTTCAGGGATGAAAATCCCTAAGGGAGGAGAGTTGTAACAGCTCAATTTTGACCCTAATCGGACATAGTGGTTTCGGGACCACGAATCTGAGTTATAAAAATATTTTAATATTATTTTTAGTGTCTATTGCATGTTAAGTTATATGTGTGAAAATTTCTTGTGAAAATTTGATCGTTTGAAGGCTCAATTCGATAAAAAGGGCTTAATCGCGTAAAATAAAAAATTTTGAGGTTAAATTTTAAAAGTACCTATTTGTTGTTGTCATTTTAAGTAGGAGGTCTAAAGATGGAATTAGACCAAGAAATAGTTAGTGGGTGGCATATGACTACATTCTCCTTAATATATATGTTATATATATTTATTATAATAAGGTTAATTTAGTAAATTAGTAAACTTATATCATATAATTAAAATAAGTAAAGAAAACATGAAAACATTTTTCATCTTGCCCGAATATTAAGCTTGGAGAACTCATCTATGGCTTCCTAGGGTTTCGGCATTTCTATTGTAAATTAACGTATGTTTTGGTTTCAGTTTTTGATAATTTTTATGTTTTTGAGATCGTTATTTTGTGTACTACAAGACCCATGCTTGAATTTTTGTAATTGTTGATTATTTTGTGTTTTTCCATTGATGATAATTTGTGATTTCTGATGTTAGTTGATGAAATATGAAAGATAGGTGTTAGATTAACATGTTTTGTCTTTGAATTTTTGGTGAAATTGAGTCCATAGGGACTAAATTGCAAAAAGTGTAAATGTTAGGGGCAAAATGGTAATTTTCCCAATTATGTGTTTTTGGACTAAATTGACTGCGATAATATTTAAACTAGCTCATTTTAAATATATTTATATCAAGAACCAAAGAAATTGGAGTTAGATTGGGGAAAAGCTAAAGTGGTCGAATAATCGTCTAATTTCGACTTTTCATCGTCCGAGGTAAGTCTACTAGCTATTTAATGTTATTAAATTAGTATATATGTATGTATATCTATTTTATTATTATTGAGTTATAATTAAAAATACTTTGAATGAATAAGTTTGAAATATGAATGATATATATGTGTATACCTATTCGAATATATGGATATATGCCTATATAAGTTTTGGAATTAAATATAGTTACGAATGGTATATAGATAAATATATATATACATTGTTTGAATACTTAAATATATATCTATATGTTTATGTTTTTATTTGAAAATATTTGATGATATGAGAATTATAACTGACAACATAAGATTCGAACATATACATGTACATTCATGTATAACTTTTGGGATGGATTAAAGGTGTGTATATTGCATATGCATAGGTAATTTCCAATAAGTGTTTAAATGTGAGTTGAAACATATATGTATACATTTGAGTAGGTGTTAAACATATTTCAAGATATGGATGTTAAGTTTATATATATGGGTAGTATTGAATACGTACAAATATACATGTATAGTTAGTTTCGAATAAGTGTATATATATAGGTAAAGTTCTTGTATTGAATTTAGTTAAGTAGTAATATATATATGTGTGTTTATAGAATTTATAAGTGTTTGAATTGAGTTGAAAATATGATTTATAAACTCTTTTATGATTTAACATGGACTACAACAATTATGTGTTTGTTATTAATGATTATTTGAGCAAGTATTTTGTATATGTGAAATGGAAATTTTCAGGCTTAAAGTCTAGCAGGCTTAAAGCCGGTGATGTAATTCAGACTTTATGTCCAGCAAGCTTAATGCCGATGAAATAATTCAAACTTTAAGTCTAGCAGGCTCATTGCCAGTGAATTGAATCAGGTTTTTTTTTTAAAAAACCTAGCAGGCTAGTTGCTGGTGAATATGTCTAAAATGTGTGAGTTGTACAGACTCATGTATTTGAAGGAGTTTGCACTTTTATTCAGTCTATGTAGTTGACAAATTTATGTATATATCTATGCACCTCTTAAATGTAATTGAAAGGTATATACATGTTAATATATGTGTTTTTGGCATAAGAAATTGAAGAAATATACTTATGCGCATATGGGAACATAAATATGTTTGGTTATTTACTTGCAAGTAATTGTTGATCAATAAAGCATTCGGTTATTTATGTTTAAGTATAAGTTAGGTTAAAATTTATGATTTATATACAAATATGTGTGATGGGTTATGAAATGTGATTCATATATTCATATCTATATTTGAGTATATGTACAGGGTAAGTACACATATACCTTTAGTTATATGTTTATGATAAATACCTGTACCTATTCAATCTTTATATTTGTTAAGCATATGAATATATATATATGCATTTCGTATATTGATAATTATTAGTTTCTATGAGTCCAATGATTTGTAATTTGACAAGTAAATATGTTTTCTGTTATATTAGATTGACATTTAAATGTATATGTATAGATACATATGTATATTTGGTTTTAACAATTATTGAATATATAAATATATAAATAAGCATTCGGTTATACATAATTGATGTGTATGTATATTTGATTCTAAGTATTACATAATAGGATATGTGAAGGTTGCAATGTATATTTATGGAATCAGGAAATTATTTGATATTTATGTAATATTTAATTATTATATTTTTGGGTATGCTATAGACTTACTAAGCTATAAAAGCTTACTTTATTTTTTTATGTCTTTCTATTTTATAGTTTAAAAAGATCAAGCTTCAAGCTCGGGGACCGTCAGCAAGTTCATCATCCTATTTGTAGTTTCGGTATTTAAAATGTTTAAATTCTAACTATGGCATGTACATAATAGATAAATGAGTTGTGGGTCGTGTTTTGTATTAGTGTAAGCGATTATAATATATATATATGAAAATGGTTTATTTTCTTATGGACTTATTAGTTTGTAATATGCTTGTTTATTTTAAATGGTTAGAAAAAAATTAAAATATATAAAAATTAAAATTTGCATGTTTAATATTAGGTTCAGATTATCATATGTAACTGTTAAAATTATTGAACTTTATTGAATGTCTGTTCTGAGTTGTGTTTTTCTTAGTAATGCCTCCTAACCCTAATTCGGCGACCGATATGGGTTAGGGGTGTTACAATCACTATAAAACACAAATTCTTTTTCGGGCTCTAGCTGAAACAACATAGGGGTTCGACCAACAACACTTTTATCTGATCAAAGCTTTGATGACATTTTTCAGACCATTCGAACTTGACTTCTTTCTGAAGTAGGCGTAGCAATCATCGAAAATTCTTTAACAAATCTCTGATAATACCCGACTAAACCTAGAAAACTTTTGATTTTTGAAACATTTCTTAGAGGCTTCCAGTCCACTATAGCTGATATTGAACTTGGGTAGATTCTAATATAATCTGTCCATACCACGTGTCCCAAAAATCCAACTTTTTGAAGCCATAACTCACACATGCTAAATTTAGGAAATAACTATTTATCACGAAAAATCTCCAAAATTATTCTCAAATGTTGTGCATGCTCAATTTCATCTCGAGAATAGATCAGAATGTCATTAATGAATATAATCACAAATCTGTCTGGATACAGTCGGAATATTTTGTTCATCAAATCCATAAACACCGCAGGTGCATTGGTCAAACGAAAAAGCATAACTAAAAATTCATAGTGTTCGTACTTGGTTCTAAAAGTAGTTTTTGACACATCCAAATCTTTAACCAGTAACTGATAATATACAAAACGGAGTTCAATCTTTGAAAACACTGTTGCGCCTTTCAGCTGATCAAACAAATCATCAATACGTGGGAAAGGATATTTGTTTTTTATTGTGACCTTTTTAAGATTTCTATAGTCGATACACAACCGCATTGACCCGTCATTTTTCTTAACAAATAATATAGGAGCACCCCAAGAAGAAAAACTAGGTCGAATAAAGCCTCTGTCTATCAATTCTTGCAATTATGCTTTCAACTCTTTCAATTCTGTAGGTTCTATTTTATGCGGAGCTATCGATATCAGAAAAGTTCACAGTACTAATTCAATAGCAAATTCAACCTCTCTGATTGGGGGTAACCCCGGTAACTCTTCTGGGAACACATCCGAAAATTCACAAACAGTCAAAACTGACTCTAATTTCAAATCTGAAGCCCTGGAATCAAATATATAAGTTAGATGCAAATCAACAGCCTTTTCTGACATAATTTTGTGTCGGCATAGCTGAAATAATATTAGATGTACCATCAAATCTATCTGACTCAACCCGGATTATTTCACCATTCTTACATTTCAACACAATTTGCTTTCGTCTACAATTCACAACAGCATCATGCAGAGTTAACCGGTCCATATCCAGAATTACATCAAATTCATCAAATGGTAATAGCATCAAATCAACCAAAAAGTTACAATCCCGAATCATCTAAGGACAGTTTTTTTTGACTTTATCAACTAATACATACTGACCTAAGGGATTCGTTACTTTGATCACAAGCTTAGTTTACTCATAAGGTATTTTCTTACCCGACACTAAAGTTATGCATACATATGAGTGCATTGACCCCAGGTCAATCAAAGCATTAACATTAGTATCAAAGATAGAAAATGTACCGGTAATCACATCAGGTGTCGACGCTTCCTCACGAGCTCAAATTGCGTAAGCCCTAGTTGGTGCCCAAGCCTCAGATCTAACCGTAGAATCTTTCGTTCCACTTCGACGGTTACCCGCATTTCCATTATTTCTAGATGGTCTCCTTTTCACAGCCGTTTTACTCGAACAATTATTCTGAACTTTCTCAATATCAGATCTTTTAAGGCAAACTCTAAGGAAATGATCGTAAGAACCACATTTAAAACACGATTCGTCCCTTAATTTGCACTCCCTGAAATGTTGTCTATTGCATTGTTGACATTCAGGTTTATTATTTTGGACACTACCCACACTAGCTACAAATGTAGCCTGAGGTCTCAAACTCGAATGTTGCTTCCATTTATCTCTTCCTGAGAATCCTACTAAAGCTGATGTACAACTATTAAATTCCTTTTATTTCTTTGATGGAGATGAAATTGATTCTCCCATAGGTCGTTTACCCGTGTCACGAGCCTCAGAATCTACTTTTCTTTTACCTTTACTGAGTTCTTCGACTTTAAGTGTTTGATGCACCAAAACCACAAATTCTTTCAATTCTAGAATTCCAACTAACAATTTGATATCTTCGTTTAAACCGTCTTCAAACCGGGTACACATAACAGCCTCTGATGGTATACATTCCCAAGCATACTTGCTGAGTCGCACGAATTCTCTTTCATACTCGGGCACAGACATACGGCTCTGTTTCAATTCAAGGAACTCTTTCTATTTCTTATCGATATACTATTGACTAACATATTTCTTTCTGGGTTTAAGTCCTAATGTTATACTATTTTATTTAATTTTTTTACAATTTTCCATGTGATTTAAGTGTTTGTCGTCCACCCCTTTTTCACCATAAATAGAAGGATTCCTTTTCTCCAATGTAGGTCAAACTTACATCAAATTGAGGGTGCATGGTTCCCCTTTTAACTCTATGTCTCCCTCTCTTGCCAAAATTTCTCATCCTTTCCATACTAGAGGTTCATTGAACCTAGACCTAGTTAGCCAACCTATTCTCACTCTCCCAACCTCACTTTTCCATCCTTACCTCCCTCTTACTACCATTTTCTCTCTTTTTCATTTCTGTTCTCATCCATTTTCTCCCCATTTTGCAACATAACCACCACCCTTTATTTTAATCTTTGCTCCTCTCCTCTACTGTGACCAAACCCTCTACTACCGTTTACCACACCTCGTGGCTACTGTACCTCCTCTCCTCCTATTTTTCTCCTCCCATCACCACCGTCATCACCACTCCGTACCACTATGAGTCTCATTCCTCCTCCCCTATTAAGCCAAAATCTCATAGACCTTCGTCATCAGATCACCACTCTACCATCATCGGACCGTCATCAAGCCACCATTGTCGTTTCCACAACTGATGACCGAAAATTTTTCCTTTCTCTTCCTCTTTCACTTGTTGATTCTGTAATTGATTAAACTTACATATTCTCTTCATTCTATCAATCTTTTTAGATCACATGATTCATCGACTTCGTTCCTTTCTTGATTTATCGACAATTCTATATTGAATCAAGTTGTAAGTGTGGTTATTTGGATAGCAAAATCCTTCTCTTAGTGGTTTCATATCATGGTCAAATAGTATAGTGGTCATAGAGACAATGCTACATTTTACTATCATTTATTTATTATCATACTAATACAATTCCTTACCATTTTGAAGGAAAAAATGAGAATCGTAGGGGAGACCCCTAGTTTCATATTGGGAATCATCTTTTTGAGAGTCCAAAATCGTGGGGTAAGTGTTGTTGAGGACTTTGGTAATCGATCTATTAGTGATGAATATTTTTCAAACAGATCATAACTAGTAAATGTTATTCATGTGTTATATTCATCTTTCGAGTTAGATCAAAGTGAGATTGTTATTAATGATTATGGCAAATCGGATCTATGATATAAGGTGTGGGATTGTTACCATTTGTTTGTATGATATAGTTATTTTATTACATTGATAATTTAATTATATTAAAACATGAGTACACTAAATATTCATGAAGAGTAGAAAAACTTAACAAGATGTGTAACACCCAAACCCGGCCCAGACTTTAAGGCCAGATCTAGTGATGTCACATTATAGGGTGTTTGAAAATTGTGTCGTCGTGTTAAAACCATTTCCATTGAATTCCTTATCTTAATATCTTATTAATTCAAAAATTGTGTTGCTCATTTAATCGATAGTTTAAAAACATTATTCGTTTGTGAAAGCTTTTAAAACAGATTAAACAATCGTGCGTTTAGGAAAAACATTTGTTTCTTTTGAAAATCGAGGTTTCCTACTACTAGCAGTTGTAATTAATAAGGTAAAGATAACTAAAACCCAAAACCAAAGTCTGAAAGTCCAATTGCAACCTAAAAACTTAGCTAGTGAAAATAGAATAGAAATAAAACCATTTATTGTAAATATGGGTTAAAAACCATAAAACTCAAAAACCGTGGTCACCACCGAGTCCTTCACCGCGTCAATCCATCTAGATCTGGGTATTACCTGTGCACATTAAAATAAAAGGGGTGAGTTTATGAAAACTCAGTGTGTGATCCCACAGAAAACAAACAATAGCAAATCACAGTGCACAGTTAAAGCAATCCTGGGCCTAAGCCCTTTTCAGTATCAATAACAGTTTGGGCCTTAGTCCATCTCAATACAGTATCAAATATGCAATAGGGCCTTAGCCCATCACAGTATCAAAAGCAGTCATGCAGTATTCAGTAACAAATTCCTACCCAACCAACCTATACACACCATCTTCGCCTAACCCTACAGTACATGTGGGGATCAAATCAACCCACCTATCCCTACACTCCAGGTAGTAATGAATGCGGCACAAAACAATAATTTACCGCTGAACTGCCAGTATGTTAGGCTTAAGAGCCTTTCAGTACACTTCCTCCAAATAACAACCCCCATATAATTAATCCAACCCCATGCAATGCAACATACGAGTCATGACATGCTATCTCAGGACATCAGTACACATAACCAGTTCAGTATACAAGCATACTATCATCATGCTCAACACATATATAAATCAAATAGCCAGTTCGTACAATTAAGGGTCTAAGTGATGCTTACCGACCCTACAGTAGGTTCACAATCGACTTGGGTGACCCATGCAACCTTAGAAACCAATTCAGTGAAAATGGGCTCACACGCCCATGTGGTCCACTTTTAATGTAACCAGTGCTAGCTAAATATTCATATATGTTTTAACTATTTACTTATATGTTCCTTCAAAGCTGTCTACTTAAGTCACTGTTACTAAATTATTTATATATTGAGCTACGGAATTTCAAATTAAGGTATGCTTGATGTCTTTGAAACTAGACTCAAATACCTTTCTACCATAAAATTTTTAGAATTTTTGGTTCATCCAATAAGTAAAATAAAATCTTCAATCTTACCCTTGTTCTGTTGTCTGACAGCTTCGACCTTTCTTTGCTAAAAATTAATTATCTCTTAGTAAAAAATTTGGGTGATGTTACCATTTGTTTATATTGAACATAAACTAATTAATAATTTAAACATGTAAATTTTAACCCCTAATTATTTTTCTCAAATTTTTGATGATTTTCCAAATCCAGAATAGGAAAACCCGAATTCATTCTGACCTTGTCCAGCAAAACTTATTATATCTCACGATATACAATTCCATTACTTACACTATTTCTTTTTGAGAAACTAGACTCAATAAGCTTTTAATTCATATTCTTTCATCTTCTAATTCGATTTCCATAATTTATGGTGATTTTTTAAAGTTAGCCTACTTTTGTTGGCCAAATAATAAGCAATTCCGGCTTTTCGCCAAATCCCATTTTCTGGTTTTGTTTGAGGGTAAAATAGTCCTCGAGCACTCCAAAGCCTATAATTGAACAAATCAAAGTCATATCAAGGTTTTCACTCATAAGTGACTAAACCTTACCTTCAATCGATGAACATTAATTCCCACACAAACTAAGAATCTGATTGGTGATTACAAGCTCTTGAATCCTCCCCTAATTGGCATCAACAAAACACTTTAGAAGAAAGTTAACAATAGAGACAAATCACTTATCTAAAACTTACCGAACAATCGTAGACAAACATGGAGTGACACGAGGCAAAGTAAGAAAAGAAAAATCAAGAAGATGAAGGGTGAAAGAGAGCAGAATTTCGGCAGCAATGAAGAGAAAAAGGGGAAGAGGGTGGAGGGATTTTGGTGAAAGTAAAAAAAAAAGAATAAAAAGATGAACAAAATATTTGATAACCACCCCAATCCATTATTTCTCTCCATCAAAATCCCCACTAAATCCACTACTCAGATTTTTAGTCCATCTCAAACTCTCTTGGACGCACAAGCAAAAGTAATGCCCACGCCAAGATTTGAACACAGGACCTCCTTCACACCAACACTCCACTTATCCACCAGACCAGAAGGCCCATTCTGTTAATTATTTGTCAACCTTTACATAAAAGCCTACTGACCAAAGATACGGCTTATTCATAAAAATACCAAAATTTGCCCAAGTCTTGGCTCGAACTCGGGACCTCCCAATCACACCCAGAACACATAACCACTAAAGTAGATAGATATTTTGTGTCACACATTCACAATACCCAAAATTAAAATTTTGGGGCATTACAATTCTACCCCCTAAAGAAAATTTTGTCTTCAAAATTTACCTAATCAAAATAGATGAGGACAATACTAACACATCGCATCTTCAGGCTCCAATGTGGCCTCCTCGGTGCTATGATTACATTATAGAGCCTTTACCAGTGGAATGGATTTCCTTTTCAAAACCTTAACGTCGCGATCCAAAATCTGAACCGACTCTTCTTCAAAGGTCAAATCTGGCCTAACCTCGATCTCTTCAACAGGGACAATATGAGTAGGATCAGAGCAGTAGTGCCTCAACATGTCCTCCAGTATCTGAATCACCCACTCAAACTGACCATCAGTCTGAGGATGGAATGCAGTACTAAAGTCCAACCTTGAACCCAGAGCCTCATGTAACTTCCTCCAAAATTGAGACGCGAAACGAGGATCCCTATCAGAGGTGATTGAAACCGGTACTCCATGCAGTCTCACTATCTCAGAAATATAAAGCTTCGCCAGCTTCTACAGAGAATAATCAGTACGAACCGGTATGAAGTGGGTGGACTTGGTCAATCGATCCACGATGACTCATATGGAATCCTTCTTAATGGGTGTTAGAGGCAACCCATTAACGAAATACATAGTTACGCGCTCCCATTTCCAAAGAGGAATCTTAACCAGCTGCAGCAAACCTGAAAGTAACTGATGCTCAGCCTTAACCTACTAGCAAGTCACACAGCTGCCCACAAAATCAGTAACCTCACGTTTTAACCCTGGCCAGCAATATAACTCACGGAGGTCTCGGTACATCTTATTTTTGACAGGATGCATAGTATAAGGGCTACTATGTACCCCATCACAAAGTACTCAATCACTGTTCAGTTCAAAATCCATAGTACTACAACCCTCAATCTGCCGGAATCAAAGACCCAACTAGTCATCCTCTAACTGCTTACCCTTAATCTGCTCAATCCATTATGGCTTAACCTGAAGCTTGGCTTATAAACTACCATCATCAAATAAATTTAGGTGAGCAAATATCGCCCTCAAATCAGTCATAGCCCTACGCCTCAGTGCATCAGCCACCACATTGGCCGTACCAGGGTGGTACTCAATGGTGCAGTCATAGTCTTTAAGCAGCTCAATCCATTTGTATTGTCTAAGATTAAGTTCCTTCTGAGTGAGGAGATACTTGAGGCTCTTATGATCAGTGTAGATGATACACTTCTCACCATACAAATAATGCCACTAGATTTTCAGTGCGAATACCACAACAGCCAACTCCAATTCATGCGTCGGATAATTCGCCTCAAGGTTCTTAAGCTGACAAGAAGCATAGGCTACAACCTTACCATCCTGCATCAACACACATCCCAAACTGTAATGTGATGCATCACTATAAACAGTGAACTCCTTTCCAAGCTCTGGCTATATCAAAACAAGGGCCTCAGTCAGTACAGTCTTGAGCTTCTCAAAGCTCTCTTACTGCGAATCAGTCCAGTTAAACGGCACACCCTTACGTAGCAGCTTAGTCAAGGGTGCTGCAATCAATAAAAACCCTCTACAAATCATTAATAATATCCTGCCAGTCCTAGAAAACTGTGGATCTCAGACACGTTTCTAGACTGCTTCCACTCCAACACAGCCTCAATCTTTCGAGGATCAACTTGAATCCCCTCAGCCAAAACTATATGACCAAGAAATGTAACACCCCGAACCCGAGACCGTCACCGGAGTCGAACACGAGGTGTTAACAGACTTTTAAAAATTTTCCAGACACTGCCAATCTGCGTAATAGTCGCTTTAAAAAACATATCTTGAGTTTCACAACTCGAAAATCAGTTTCGTGATTTTTCCCTGAAACTAGACTCATATGCCCATCTACATATTTTTTTCTAGAATTTTTGGTCGGGCCAATTAGTACAGTTTATTAGTCAAAGTCTCCCATGTTACAGGGATCGACTACCCTGACCTTTGCGCATTACGACTTGGATATCTCCTTGTACAGGGCTCCAATACTGATTCCGTTTGTTTCTATAGAAACTAGACTCAGAGAGGAATCTATACATATATGGTATGACTCCTAATTATCTCTGGTTAATTTATAATGAATTTCCAAAGTCGAAACAGGAAATCCAGAAACCGTTCTGGCCCTGTCTCACGAGAACCTGAATATCTCTTAACATACTGTCCGTATGATTATTTCGTTACTTTTCTATGAAAGTAGATTCATCATGGTTTGTTTACATAATTTATTAACTATTTAATTATATTCCTACTATTTTTAGTGATTTTCCAAATCTACATCACTGCTGCTGTCAGCATCTACCTTTAAGGTAGACTTTACCTATTTCATGGTTTCCATGATTCAACTAGCCCTTTTTGCATAAATAGCACAATTTATGAAAGTGATTAACCATCCCCGTGGCCAATCCTTGTCAAGCATATCCACACCAAATGATTATAACATTATACTCAAACACATATAAGCCATTTTCGCATGGCTATCCAAAATTTATACAAGTCCAAAGGGTCCACGACCCACAACAAACGGGTAGTTCTATACATGCCATTTCGAAGTTCAACCAAAATTGTACCAAAAGGGGGCTTTGATAGTGTGGGCGACTTTGACCTCAAGATCCCGAGTCCAATAGCTGGAGAACCAAATCTATAAAACAGAGGAGCAATGAAACGGAGTAAGCAATTTATGCTTAGTAAGTTTTGAGCAAGGAATTCCAGCACAACAAAAGTATAGCATTCATATAGCTAAACGGATAATTTCATATGCACAAATTTACGATATCGTACTTGCTTCACATTATCAACCCTTATGTACATACACAAAAGATCAACTCAGCCAAAGGCCGGTAGCTCGTTTATCAACTTGAGCGAATACTTATTTGTAAGGGCTCAACTAAATTCAAGCACATACGAAACATACCTCAATGTTGGGATGTTTCGAGAGTATTAACTGGAATTTTACAGCAAGTTCATTCATTCCCAAATCACGTACCTTCGGAATTTAATCGGATATAGCTCCTCGTTCAAATGCCTTCGGGACATAGTCCGGTTATAGTAATTCGCACAAATGCCTTCGGGACTTAACCCGGATTTAGTAACTCGTACAAATGCCTTCGGGACTTAACCCGGATTTAGTAACTCGCACAAATGCCTTCGGGCTTAGCCCGGAATTAGTATCTCGCACAAATGCCTTCGGGCTTAGCCCGGAATTAGTATCTCGCACAAATGCCTTCGGATCTTAGTCCGGATATGGTCACTTAGCACAAAGCCTTCGGGACTTAGCCCGGACATCATTCAAATAACCATGCACATTTAACAATAAATCATGACACATTCGTATTTCATTTTCGTTAGCAAAACTCAAACACAAGACACTTATCATTCTTGTGATTTCGGCTCAATAGCCACACACAAAGAGCATGATTTTGTTTGCTTAAAACATGATCTAATCAAATCTTAATTTAAGCTCTCTTACTCAAGAACTTACATCGGGTGTTGTCGAACGATTCCGATAGCTATTTGACCACTTTTTCCTTCCCTTTATCGGATTTAGTTCCCCTTTGCTCTTGAGCTTAATTAAACAAATAAATTGATTTAATCATTTGAGCATCGAAAAGAGGAACACAAGGCACTTAGCCCATATTTATACATTAGACATTAAAGTCACATATGTACGGAATCATGAATCAAACTCAACATTTTAGCTAATTTTTCCCCCTTGGCCGAATATGCATGTCTATTTTGGGGCCGATTTCAACACTTAATACATTCTACAAGTATGGTCACTTGTATTGACTAAACACCCTTTTGTTTCAAGTTCAAAACTTGGCTAATACACACATATACACACTAGTAAAGCATCCTCTCCCTTTCCATCAATTTAACACATGCATTGCTCATTAACATGCAAAAGTTATATTCGGCCTTAGCACACAACTTGCTAGCCGATTCTTCTCCATTTAGCAACCAATGCACATATGTGCTCACTCAAAAATGCTAAAAAGGAGGTTCAAGAATCATCAAGCCACCATCACATGCATCATTAACAAGCTTCATATTTAGCATGCAATGGCATTAACACAAACTCCACCTAGGCCGAATCTTAACTCATCCTCATGCCTCATCACCACAACATCAAACATCAACCAAGAATGATGCATCCATGGCCGAGTGTCATTTCCATCACATAGCAAGATTTAGACCATGGGCTAGGTAGAACTCAAGCTAACAACTAAAACATGCATGCATCTCATGGAACATCATCAAACATACCTTAGCCTAGCTACATGCATGGCCGAACCTCTTCAACCTTTCTTCTTCCTTCCTCCTTAAAATTTTTGGCCAAGGATGAACCAAAGGATGAGCATTTTTTTTCTTTGTTGTTTTCTTTCTAGTTTCGGCTAAATGAAGATGAGAAAGGATGAACAAAAATTTTCTCCTTTCTTTTCTTTAGCTCACGGCAATGGGGGAGGGGGAAACAACTACACACATTTTTTTTTTGTATTCATCATACTCCTTTTCATTATTTTATGCCCATGCCCCTTATTTTATTTTTTCCTACATACCTCACTAGGCCAACATGTTCCCAACATGTTTCCACCCATAGCATGGCCAACCACTAGCTCAAATTTTGGGTAATTTGACATGCAAACCCATCATTTTCACAATATGCATTAATAGACCATTTTAAATTAGCCTATCATATTTTCACCATGTCTCATATCAATCCCTATTTAATAATTTCTCATGCAATTGGCAAAATTGGAGAATGAAACTTCCACATACTCATGTACACACATAATAAGCATAGAATATGGAAATCAATTATTTTTATGACTCGGTTTTGTGGTCCCGAAACCATTTCCCGACTAGGGTCAATTTTGGGCTGTCACAACTCTCCCCCACTTAAGAAATTTTCGTCCCCGAAAATCTTACCGGTAAATAGGTTTGGGTATCGTTCTTTCATCGAGCTCTCGGTTTCCCAAGTAGCTTCCTCGATCCCGTGTTTGAGCCATAACACCTTCACTAACGGAACCCTTTTGTTTCGCAACTCATTCACTTCACGAGCTAGGATACGCATCGGCTCTTCTTCATAACTCATATCGGCTTGAATTTCAACCTCTGATGGACTAATTATGTGCGATGGATCAGATCGATAGCGTCGAAGCATCGAAACATGAAAGACGTCGTGAATCTTTTCAAGCTCAGGGGGCAAAATCAATCTATACGCAACCGGACCAACTCGTTCGGAGATTTCGTATGGCCCAATGAATCTCGGGCTCAACTTGCCCTTACGGCCAAACCTGAGTACCTTTTCCCAAGGCGAAACTTTAAGGAACACTTTATCTCCCACCTGATATTCAATGTCCTCTCGTTTCAAATCCGCATACGATTTTTGACGATCTGTGGCTGCTTTCAGACTTTCACAGATTACCTTTACTTTCTGTTCGGCATCCTTAATCAAATCAACTCCGAAAATTTTACTTTCACCGAGCTCGGTCCAAAACAATGGTGTACGGCATTTACGACCGTACAAAGCCTCGTAAGGTGCCATCTTAATACTTGATTGAAAACTATTATTGTAAGCAAATTCAATCAAAGGTAAATACCGTTCCCATGAACCACTGAACTCGAGGATGCAACATCTCAACATATCCTCAAGTATCTAAATTATCCGCTCAGATTGACCATCGGTTTGAGGATGAAAAGCAGTGCTAAAATGCAGCTTGGTACCCAAAGCTTCTTGTAATTTCCTCCAAAATCGCGAGGTGAATCTCGGATCTCTATTCGACACGATAGAAATAGGTACCCCGTGTAATCTCACAATCTGAGAAACATACAATTCGGCTAGTTTATCCAATGAAAAATCCGTACACACGGGGATAAAGTGAGCCGACTTAGTCAGTCTATCGACAACAACCCAAATCGCATCCTTCTTACTTGTTGACAATGGCAGTCCGGACACAAAGTCCATTGTGACTCGATCCCATTCCCACTCGGGTATCATGATCGGCTGAAGTAATCCTGAAGGCACTTGATGTTCCGCTTTCACTTGTTGACATATTAAACATCTCGAAACAAGGTCAGAGATGTCTCGTTTCATACCATGCCACCAAAACCAACGTTTCAAATCGTTGTACATTTTCGTACTCCCCGGGTGACTTGACATTCGGCTACAATGGGCTTCGTTCAGAATCATCGAAATGAGTTCCGAACTCCTTGGAACACACAAACGACTTCTGAACCTCAAACAATCATCATCAACTATCTGGACTTCACGAATTTGATGAATCAATAATGGTTTGGCTTTTAATTCAGCAACTAACACATTGTCAGGTAGAACAGACAAATGCACATTCATTGCTCGTAAAGCAACCAATGACTTCCGGCTTAAGGCGTCCGCAACCACATTAGCCTTTCTCGGGTGGTAATCAATGACAAGATCGTAATCTTTCAACAACTCAAGCCAACGTCTTTGTCGCAGATTTAAGTCTCTTTGAGTCATCAAATATTGAGACTTTTGTGATCCGAAAATACATGGCACTTTTCACCAAATAAGTAATGTCGCCATATTTTTAAAGCAAATACGATGGCAGCTAGTTCAAGATCATGGGTCGAATAATTTTTCTCATGTGGCTTTAATTGTCTCGACGCATAGGCCACAACTCGACCTTCTTGCATCAATACGCAACCCAACCCAAGTAGGGATGCGTCACTATAAATGACAAACTCTTTGCCTGATTCGGGTTGCACTAAAATTGGAGCTTCAGTCAAATAAGTTTTTAGTTGATCAAAACTTTTCTGACATTTCTCCGTCCATTCGAACTTAACATCCTTTTGAAGTAGCTTCGTCATTGGTGTGGCTATCATCGAGAAACCTTTGACAAATCGTCGGTAATAACCGGTGAGTCCCAGGAAGCTCCAAACTTCGGTAATATTTCTTGGAGGCTTCCAGTTAAGTATGACTGAAATTTTGCTCGGGTCAGCTCGAATACCCGATGCGGATACCACATGACCAAGAAGCTAACCTCTCTTAACCAGAACTCACACTTACTGAACTTAGCATATAACTGCTTATCCCGCAAAATTTGCAACACTAGCCTCAGATGCTCAACATGTTCGGTCTCATCTCTTGAATAGACCAAGATGTCATCAATGAACACAACTACGAACCGATCCAAATATGGTCTGAAGATCCGATTCATCAAATCCATAATACCGCAGGGGCATTTGTGAGCCCAAACGGCATCACTAAGAACTCGTAGTGACCATATCTCGTCCTGAAGGCAGTTTTGGGTATGTCTGATTCTCGAATTCGCAACTGATAATAGCCCGATCTCAAATCTATTTTTGAGAACACTGTGGCTCCCTTCAGTTGGTCGAACAAATCATCGATGCGCGGCAACGGATATTTGTTCTTTATCGTCACTTTATTCAGTTGACGATAGTCAATGCACAACCTCATGGTTCCATCCTTCTTTTTCACGAACAATACTGGTGCACCCCAAGGTGAGAAACTTGGTCGAGCAAACCTCTATTCGTCAATTCTTGCAACTGAGCTTTCAACTCTTTTAACTCGGTTGGTGCCATACGATACGGAGCTATTGAAATCGGCGTAGTCCTAAGTACAAGCTCAATACCAAACTCTACCTCCCGAACAGGTGGTAAACCCGGTAATTCTTCAGGAAAAACTTCCGGGTATTCACAAACCACCGGCACTGATTCGGGTTTCTTTTCTAATTCTTTGTCATCAAGTACATACGCAAGGTATGCTTCGCACCCTTTTCTTACATATTTCTGGGCCAACATTGCTGATATTACAGCTGGCATCCCCTCCAAGTCCGTAGACTCAACTCGGATTACTTCGTTATTTGCGCACCTCAAATCAATAGTCTTGCTTTTGCAATTCACAACCGCATCATGCGCGGTCAACCAATCCAAACCAAGAATAACATCAAATTCATCAAACGGCAAAAGCATCAAGTCCGCCGGGAAACAGGAACCTCGAATTTCTAGGGGACATTTCTTACACACTTTGTCGACAAGCACGTAACGACCCAAGGGGTTTGACACCCGAATTACGAACTCAGTAGACTCAATAGGTAAAGTCTTACTGGATGCTAAGTTTCACATATGTAAGAATGAGTAGAACCGGGGTCAATCAAAGCAATTACATTAGTATCAAAGAGTGTTAAAGTACCGGTAATAACATCAGGCGAAGAACCATCCTCGCGGGCACGTATAGCATAAGCTCTAGCAGGCGCGCGAGCCTCGGATCTGGTCGTAGCATCTCTAGATCCTCTCTGACCACCACCAGCATTGCCCGTATTTCCAGATGGTCTACCTCGAGCAGTGGTAGCACCCGGTTTCCCACTCTGATTTACATTCTGTTCAGACAACCTCGGGCAATCTTTAATGAAGTGGTCAACTGATCCGCACTTGTAACAGGAGCGGTCAGGGAATCTACAACTCCCCGAATGCCATTTACCGCAATATCGACATTTCGTTCTGTCTCGACGTTCATTCCCAACACTGGCGACCGAAGTGCCTCGTGTACCCACAGGGGGTCGATCACGATCTCGTCTAAAAAGGTCCGAAGTGCCTCTAACTGGCCCGCATCATCTCGAAATTTCTTCGATGCCTGTTGAAGAGACTTTCCCGAAGATCTTTTACGAAACTCTCCAGTTCCCACATCAACTTTTTGTTTTTCTTTTCTAAGCTCTTCGGCTTTACAAGCTCGCTCGACCAGTACTACGAACTCTCGTATTTCAAGAACGCCAACGAACATTTTTATATCTTCATTCAGCCCATCCTCGAAGCGTTTACACATGATAGCCTCGGACGAAACACATTCCCGAGCGTATCTACTAAGTCTAACAAATTTTCGCTCGTAATCAGTAACTGACATGGAACCTTGCTTAAGCTCAAGAAATTCCTTCCGTTTTTATCAACAAATCTCTGACTGATATACTTTTTCTGAAACTCAGTTTGGAAAAACTCCCAAGTTACTTGCTCTCGGGGCACAACAGAAGTCAGAGTACTCCACCAATAGTAGGCAGAATCGCGTAGCAAGGAGATAGTACACTTTAGGCATTCATCGGGTGTACAAGATAGCTCATCGAGTACCCGGATAGTGTTGTCCAACCAAAATTCAGCTTGCTCGGCATCGTCGCTATCCGTAGCCTTAATTCAGTAGCCCCATGTTTTCAGATTCTGTCAACTGGGGGCTTATTTGACCTTATTTGGTCAGTTACCGGAGGTATTGTAGGTGCGGGGGTGGTATTAGTCGGGAATGGAGGTTGTGGAACAGCCGTATTAGTTCGAATGTATTGGTTGAACCAATCATTCATCACGCTATAGAAAGCTTGTCTAGCTTCATCATTCGGTTACTAGCATTAGGTTGAGAGTCCGCCGGCGCTGTCCCTTGTGCGGGAGCAGGCGCCACACTCTCAAGATCATCAGCTACCTCTTGGTCGGGATCGGGATCCATTACTATAAATAAACACATTTACAATTGTCAGAAATCACCACACTATCAAGTAATCACATAAAATGGCATCTATAGCTAGACCCAACGCATTACGGTAGTCCTAGAATCGACTAAACCGTAGCTCTGATACCAATCAAATGTAACACCCCGAACCCGAGACCGTCACCGGAGTCGAACACGAGGTGTTAACAGACTTTTAAAAATTTTCCAGACACTGCCAATCTGCGTAATAGTCATTTTAAAAATCATATCTTGAGTTTCACAACTCGAAAATCAGTTTCGTGATTTTTCCCTGAAACTAGACTCATATACCCATCTACATATTTTTTCTAGAATTTTTGGTCGGGCCAATTAGTACAGTTTTTAGTCAAAGTCTCCCATGTTACAGGGATCGACTACCCTGACCTTTGCGCATTACGACTTGGATATCTCCTTGTACAGGGCTCCAATACTGATGCCGTTTGTTTCTATAGAAACTAGACTCAGAGAGGAATCTATACATATATGGTATGACTCCTAATTATCTCTGGTTAATTTATAATGAATTTCCAAAGTCGAAACAGGAAATCCAGAAACCGTTCTGGCCCTGTCTCACGAGAACCTGAATATCTCTTAACATACTGTCCGTATGATTGTTTCGTTACTTTCCTATGAAAGTAGATTCATCAAGGTTTGTTTACATAATTTATTCACTATTTAATTCCATTCCTACTATTTTTAGTGATTTTCCAAATTTACATCACTGCTGCTGTCAGCATCTGCCTTTAAGGTAGACTTTACCTATTTCATGGTTTCCATGATTCAACTAGCCCTTTTTGCATAAATAGCACAATTTATGAAAGTGATTAACCATCCCGTGGCCAATCCTTGTCAAGCATATCCACACCAAATGATTATAACATTATACTCAAACACATATAAGCCATTTTCGCATGGCTATCCAAAATTTATACAAGTCCAAAGGGTCCACGACCCACAACAACGGTAGTTCTATACATGCCATTTCGAAGTTCAACCAAATTGTACCAAAAGGGGCTTGATAGTGTGGGCGACTTTGATCTCAAATCCGAGTCCGATAGCTGGAGAACCAAATCTATAAAACAGAGGAGCAATGAAACGGAGTAAGCAATTTATGCTTAGTAAGTTTTGAGCAAGGAATTCCAGCACAACAAAAGTATAGCATTCATATAGCTAAACGGATAATTTCATATGCACAAATTTACGATATCGTACTTGCTTCACATTATCAACCCTTATGTACATACACAAAAGATCAACTCAGCCAAAGGCCGGTAGCTCGTTTATCAACTTGAGCAAATACTTATTTGTAAGGGCTCAACTAAATTCAAGCACATACGAAACATACCTCAATGTTGGGATGTTTCGAGAGTATTAACTGGAATTTACAGCAAGTTCATTCATTCCCAAATCACGTACCTTCGGAATTTAACCGGATATAGCTCCTCGTTCAAATGCCTTCGGACATAGCCCGGTTATAGTAATTCGCACAAATGCCTTCGGGACTTAACCCGGATTTAGTAACTCGCACAAATGCCTTCGGACTTAACCCGGATTTAGTAACTCGCACAAATGCCTTCGGGCTTAGCCCGGAATTAGTATCTCGCACAAATGCCTTCGGGCTCCGGAATTAGTAGCGCCTTCGGATCTTAGTATATGGTCACTTAGCACAAAGCCTTCGGGACTTAGCCCGGACATCATTCAAATAACCATGCACATTTAACAATAAATCATGGCACATTCGTATTTCATTTTCGTTAGCAAAACTCAAACACAAGACACTTATCATTCTTGTATTTCGCTCAATAGCCACACACAAAGAGCATGATTTTGATTTGCTTAAACATGATCTAATCAAATCTTAATTTAAGCCTCTTACTCAAGAACTTACCTCGGGTGTTGTCGAACGATTCCGATAGCTATTCGACCACTTTTTCCTTTCCCTTTATCGGATTTAGTTCCCCTTTGCTCTTGAGCTTAATAAACAAATAAATTGATTTAATCATTTGAGCATCGAAAAGAGGAACACAAGGCACTTAGCCCATATTTATACAT